>NC_056665.1:11740562-12077348 GCF_018350195.1 Panthera tigris | reverse complement strand
CATGAAGGGGGTGGGGGGCGCGAGGTTGGGTGGGCTGGCCTCAGATCCAGGGTGACGCCCTCTCGGCCGCCACCCGCCCTGCAGGTCCCCTACTCACATAGCCCAGGTACGCAGTGATGGCTCCACAGAGGGGACCGAGGCTTGCTTGGGGGGCCAGGTTCACCGCTGGCTGTCATCACCTTTCATCTCTTAAAACTACCCAATGAATCAGGAACAAATTCATGCCCATTTTACAGACAAAGAAACAGAGACTCCAGAGAAATGGATCGACTTGCCTAGGGTCCTTAGCGAGGGCAGGGCCACCAAGTATACACCTAGGTCCTTTTGCCCTGTGTCTGCTCTTAACGCCAAATATGAGGTACCATAGCAGCACTGTTAAGCTAGGCCACATCCTGGGCTCTCCACTTTCCTGGCCCTGTGACCTTGAGCAAGTCACTTCACCTCTCTGAGCCTTTGTTTCTGCCTCTGTGAAGTGGGGAGTATCTATCACACAGGGTTAATTCCTATCAAAGTACGTGGGGGCATCCAGTTGGGGGCGTCCAGTGCTGGTGTCTGTTTTCCCAGAGCAGGAGGGGTCGCGTGAGGCACTGAATGGGAGGAGAGTGGGGAGGGCCACGCAGGCCCTTGGAACCTTGGGAGAGAAGCAAACCGAAAAGCTAGCGAGGGAAGGAATCCACTGAATGAGCATGTAACCCGTCCAAACGGGAGAGGAAGGTCAAAGGCAGGAAGGGAAAACTTTCTAGAACCCAGCTCTCACACAGGCTCCCAGAAGGAACACGGGACTCCTGGGCTTTGGGAGGAAGAACCAGACTAACAAGACCAAATGTACCTATGCATCTGACCCCATTGCCCGAACTGTCAGCACCCACAGGCCTCTCTGTCTGTCAGTAGCAGCCGGGAGGGAACGACACGGGGCCAACAGAGCCCCTGGCACTGGGCCGGCACAGAAGAACCGATTACTGAGAAGCCAGGGCGCACAAGATTGAAAATAAAAAATCCCGTTCGCCATCAGATGAAAATGCGACGGCCCTCGCCAGAAAGTATTCTTGGTTTGGAATCTGTACAGGCCCCTAAATTTAACCAGCTGGAATTCTTTCCCAGTACCATGCTGGTAGTTGCCCATGAACATGGAAATTTGCATTTCATCATGAATATGGAACACAGTCTTCAGCTAAAAGATGCCCAAGAAGTGGCTTCGTCTTGCACCGCCGGCTGGGTTCGGAGCGCGGCGTCCTCTGTGGCCGTGGGTCGGAGGCCACCCGGCCTGGAGGGAAGTGCACTGGCGGATGGAGGTGCGATACCTCGCTGCGTCCCGGCGTTCCGACTTGTGGCAGAAACTCGGAGACGTTGGGCGGCGGACTAGAATCTGTAAGGAGAGAAGACAGGGGAGAGAGGAAGGGGGGAAGCAAATGAAAGGAGGGTCCTGTATAACGAAGGGGGCGGGTTCTGGGATGAAGAGAGTTCCCGGGACCCTTGGGCAGGGCAGCAGTGGAGCCAGGCACCAGTGGGGCTCGTCAGAGCGATGCCGGCCAGCGGCGTGGAGCAGGAGGCGGCCCTCGGGCTTGGGCTGCGGGCCCACTTGGCGTCCAAACTGGCTCTGCCTGTCGCTAGCTGTGTGGTCTCCCTCGGATTTTTGGAGCCTCAGATTCCTTATTTGTAAAACAGAATTAGGAGTACCTGCCTCCCAAGGTCATTATCGAAATCCAACGAGCTAATGCTCATAAATTGCCTCGCACCTGGGCCCTAGCGCAGCCCAGAGAGGCCGCCAGAAATGGAGGTCCTCTCCCACTGCAGGGGCAGGTGCTCCTTTATCCATTTGACAATTCTTAAAACTTTGTAAGTATATTTATTTTGAGAGAGGGAGAGTACGAGTGAGGGAGGGGCAGAGAGAGAGGATCCCAAGCAGGCTCCACACTATCAGCGCAGAGCCCGACGCGGGCCTCAAACTCACGGGACTGGGAGATCATGACCTGAGCAGAAACCAAGAGTCGGACGCTTAACCGACTGAGCGACCCAGGCGCCCCTTCACTGGATAATTCTTTCGTGATCGCGGGCACTGAGGGCATTCGGCAGAGGCCACACGTTGTCGCTGGGGAGACCAGTCACTACACAGCACAGGGACACGGTCAAATGTCCCGCGCTGGCCAGCCACAAAGGAAAGGGAAGCAGGTTCATCTGCAAGAGGCCCACCCGGATTGCAGGCAGGCGGGGAGGAGCCTCCATCTGGGGCGGGGGGGGGGGGCACCTTTTTCCAGATCACCTGGGTGGATTTTGGGAATGAGCCTGGCCAAGATCCGGGGAGAGCCTTCTGTGCAGAGAAGTCGGGGAGCACAAGGAGCCTGGCCCGGCAGCGGCAGAGTTTCAGAGGCAGCAGAATATAATGGGGCTGTACGCAGTGAGCGGGCGGACCGGGGTCCTGGTGAGGCTGCAGGGCCCAGGGAGGGAGCACTGCAGACTGGCGGACCGGAGAGGGGGGCGTGATGTTTTGTGCCAGGGGTCCGAGGAAGCCATCTGCAGCTCCAAGCAGGGGCAGCATGTGTCCGACTTGGGTTTTAAAGGGATCGTCTCGGCCATGGTGAGGTGGGGGAGAGAGAGGGGGTTGGGGGCGCCAGCGCAAAGCTAGCGGGAAGCGGGAAGGCCGGGGTGGTGCCGGAGGTGCCAGGAATGATCTGCTTTGGGGTAGAATATGGAGGTGCTGCCGGCCGGTTGGCCGAGTGGGAAAACCAGGTGTGGGCGCTGAGCGCCTGGGTAAACTGTGGCGCCGCTTACTGAGCCACGGGAGTAGCGGGTTTGGGACATGTTATTTGGGGACAAAAATCGTACTTTGGGACACATCAGAAACCACACGCAGCTGGACTGTCTTTAATTGTTCAATTAAATGACGTACACTTCCCAGGAGCAAATGTTTAAGGGGTGCAGCCCTCATAGAAGAAACTTGCGAAGCTAAGGGAAGATGCCGTCGCTGAACAAGCCGGTGGCAGGGCTGTGGTTGGTAAGACTGGCAGGGGGGGTCTACCGGTTGTCACTTGGTGGCTAGGCCCAAGGCCACACTCCCCGTGGCTCCGGGTGACCCTGGGCCACGTGCGTGGGAAAGGACAACTGGCTGACCGAGATGGGGCTTTACCCCAAATACCCAATTGTGCACGGACTGAAGTTCTGATCCGGGTGGGGAGCACGGTGTTGAAACTGTAAAACAGAAACTTCAGAGAATAGCAAGGACCCCTGGGAGGGGCGATATCAACTCCCCGCGGCTCCTGGCTGGTAGCCTCCGTGGGCTAGAAGGAGGCCACTTGCTCCTGGCCTTGCCACTTGCTGGCTGAGTGACCTGGAACCCCAGTCCCCTCGTCTGCATTATGAAGGTGGTGGCCGTCCCGCAGGGATACCTGGGAAGACCGGTACAAGGAATAACAGAATATAGGGAGCGCTCCCCAAGCAAGCCATAGACCCCGACAAGCATTTACTCCCTCCCCTTCCCATCCCACGGGTCACACCGCCTTCATGGATTCACGGCCTGAGCTGGCATCCAGGGGGAAGCCCCTGGTCCTGCCTGCCCCAGGCTGACTGAGACCTGGAGAGAGGGCACTTGAAGCAAAGGCCAAGCCTGTAGCCTCATACGTTCTGTGTCTCCCACCAGACACTAAAGGTGGGTGGGGACCCTACTCTGCTCCGTGTGTTCGTCTCTTAGGTGTGGTCTTAAAATCACATCTCTTTGGTCTGATTAGCCTTAGCTGTCCAACTCCCGAAATAATTGAAGAGCAGGGCGCTTGGGTGGCTCAGTCGGTTGAGCGTCCAACTCTGGGTTTTGGCTTAAGTCATGATCTCACAGTTCATGAGCTCAAGCCCCGCATCAGGCTCTGTGCTGACAGTGTGGACCCTGCTTGGGATTCTTTCTCTCTCTCTCTCTCTCTGCCCCTCCCTGGCTTGCTCACTCTCTCTGAAAGAGAGAAGAAAGAAAGAAAGAAAGAAAGAAAGAAAGAAAGAAAGAAAGAAAGAAAGAAAGAAAGAAAGAAAGAAAGAAAGAAAGAAAAAAAAAAAGGAAGGAAGAAAGAATTGAAGAGCTCTTTATCCAGCTCCTACTTGGGCCAGAGAAGCTTGGTGTTCTGGCCAGGGGTCAGTGGGAACCCCGCACACCCTAACCAGGAGTCCAAGGACCTCTAATTCCATGGAGGCGCTTGTTGCCCTGGGAAACCGCCACCTCCTGAATGTGTAGGCTGAGGACCCCACCACCTGTTTCAACAGCTTCCTCTTAGCTAACTTTGGGCTTTCTGCACCTTTGACCATTTAATCATTTCCTGCCTAGGACATGGGGAAGTGCCTAGTACCCTGAAGGAGAGGAACAGAAAGGAGTATTCTCAGAAAGTTCCAGCAGAATGGACTTAATTAAGAGATGGCAGTGGTGGATATACAAGGCATGGTGTGGTGGAAGTGTGGGGGTTTCTAGGATCAGGGGACACAGTCCCAGGCAGCCTAGATCCTGAGGCCAACGAGGGCACATGACCTGGCCTCATTTCATCCTTGCCCAGAGGAGTGCTGTGATGGCCCACGGATTCTTCCACATTTGAAGCCATCCCGACTCACCTGATGACTCCCTCTGGCAGGAGCCAGAACCTTCCCCAGGCCAGATGAGTTTGCTTTGTCCAAAGCAGTGGTCAAACCTACTGACCGTGTGACAAGGGTGAGATGTAATTGTTCTCAGCCTCAGCTCCCTCTCAACCATGAGATCCTCCTAAAGATGAAATACCTACATACGAACCTGACCTTGAGTCTTGCAATTGCCTTGACAATTTTCACGACACCCTGGAAGGTAGTTGCCATTGCCTAGTTTCCAGATGAACACCCACACCCATGCCACCTACCTGCTCTTCTCTTGAGGGCAGAGAAGGGGTTCGAGAGCCCCCAAACATCGGTGGAGTCAACCCAGGGTTCTGGTCCTGGGTGAGCAGGGACTGGGGCCAGACCCCTGCCTGGAGGCTGGGTGGGTAGAGGGACTTCAAACCTGGACCCTGAAGAGAAGGAGGATGGGAGAGAGGGTCCCTCAGATCTGAAGGCTGAGAGGCTTAGAGTCCAAGAAGGAGATGGCCCCAGGGTTCCAGAGAGTTCTTGGCTGAGTCACCACAGTCCAGGGGTGGTCATCAGCTTCCCCAGGTGGGGGACAAGCCTTCTCAGCAATCCCAGACATGATCCAGCTGCTGGTATGGACCCGCCCCCATCTGCATGGAGACTGGAGTCACCCCAGCATGACAGCTACATTTTTTGGCCACCTGCCACCTGCCAGGCACCCTGCCAAGTGTTTGATTCCAGTAGTGATTTATCATGGGGGAGCCCCCTTCTAGCCACGTCCCTCCTGGAGTTCAGGTGGCTTGAAGCCCAGGCTCCATCCTAGAACCTTGGTGAGCAGGGCTCCCGAGTGGCCTTCAGGCCCCCAGCCTTGACCACCAGAAACCAAATGCCAAGGTACAGGGCCAGGGCCCCTCTCCCCTGGGTACTGCAGGACAACTGCATGTTGACCTAACACAACTTTTCCTTTGCTAACGATCAGGGATGAACCCCTAAGGCAAGTGGCCCCAGCCTCGTCCCTCTGGGGTGTCCACTCTGTAGGTCTAACGCAGCCACAAAGACATTCCTGCCTTCCTTTCTCTCCCTCCCTCCCTTCCTTGCACAAACATTTTAGGAGCATCCCTTATGTGTCCCATCATGGTCTGGGCTTGGGGGATCCATTTGTTTATTCCACATAATAATCACTGAGGCCCTGTGGGGTGTCGGCACGAGGCTCCGTGTTGGGGATCGAGCAGTGCAGTTGACCCCAGCAGATGAATGTGCCTGACCGAGCGGGACCGACTTCTTGAGAGAGAGGCGGACAGTGCACGAGTTAGTTTGCTGTGAGCAGAGCAGGGAAGGGAGTGCAGAATGGCCACGGGGATGATACACCGGTTCTCTCCACTTGTTAGTCCTCTGTCCCCGAGCCAGTCACACATGGCTTCTGAGCCTGCTCATCGATAACAGGGGGAAGGTTAGGGCTGAGTCCCAGGGCCTGTAGGGATAAGATGACACCAGTGGGACAGTACTTGGGTGACAGTAGGGAAAGCCATTGAAGGAGGCAGTGACAAGGTGGCCCTGAGAGGTGGGGGGAGCTGGCGTGGAGTCTGAGCTCCACCCCTCACTAGACGTGTGATCTTGGGCACATTTTCTAAAGTCTCGGGGCCTCGTGATGCTCCACTGGAAAATGGGGATAAATCCTGCCTCCTAGCATTTTCATGAGGACGTGATTCTAAAAATACAATAAAGCAGGGGCTGCTGGGTGGCTCGGTGAAGCATCTGACTCTCGGCTCGGGTCGTGATCGCACGGTTTGTGAGTTTGAGCCCCGCGTGGGGCTCGCGGCTGTCAGCACAGAGCCGGCTTTGAATCCTCTGTCCCCCTCTCTCTCTCTCTCTGCCCCTCCCCTGTTCATGTTCTCTCTCTCTCTCTCTCTCAAAAATAAACAAACATTAAAAAAATACAATCAAGCAAAGGGCCTGGAGCCTGACACCCAGTAGCCATCTGCAGACGGTGGCTTTTGCTCTCACAAGCACATCCCATGGGGCTGCTTCATTTACTCTTAAGTTCAGGTCACAAACAGCTCAAGGTTCCCAAACACACATGACATGCAGACCCCTTCCGGGAGCCAGTGTTTCTCCAGTCCCCCCATGGCTGGAATTTTTATAATTCATGAGGCTAGGTATAAATTCTTAATTGTAATGAATTGTAATTATAGCTCCTTTCAACTATAAATCCAGACACACTTACCAATCAAGCCCAAACCAAACGCAAACAAATAGCATTAAATTGCAGTGATGAATGACACTGTTTTCCGGATGCCGAGTGGGCCCTCTTCGTGTGACGAAGGTGGGGTTGTCCGGCCCCTGTCATTGCTGCCAGGCAGTGACTCCGGACCCCGCCTTCTTTTCACTCTTCAGACCCCGTCGAACTTGTTGCCTTGTGTTCCTCTGTCCACCTGGGTAAGTAGCACTGACCGCTTTGTGCCAATATAACACCAGAGTCCTGGGTTCCTTTCTTCTCCCCATTCTTCCAGATCATCCAGGATTCGCTTAGATTAATTCTTTAAAGTGTTCACCAAGGGGCACCTGGGTGGCTCAGTTGGTTAAGTGTTGACTCTTGATTTCAGCAGGTCATGATCTTGTGGTCATGGGATCGAGCCCCACATCAGGCTCTGCACTGAGCCCTCTCTCTCTCTCTCTCTCTCTCTCTCTCTCTCGGCCCGTCCCCCTGTTCGAGCTCTCTCTCTCTCAAAGTATTTTTTTTTAATGTTCATCAAAAGGAAAACAGAAAAATTTTAAATTCTTCCAGGTATCTCTAAGAACGACCCGCCCCATCATACGTCTGTAGGCCCCAAGTTTGGGAAACACCAAGCCAGTGTGCAGTCCAGAGGGAATTAGCTCATCTGATTACTATTTGTACCCGCTGGCAGAGCAGGCCTCAGAGAGGATTTCAGGGAAGGAAAGAACGCTCTGGGGCAGTGGGGACACAGTGACGTGTGGGATGGGGCTCAGAGGAGGCCCACAGGCTCTGTGGTGGGGCCCCCTGAAATGTGGGAAGAGAAGCCGGGGAGGCCCACAGAGGCTTCATCTCTAGGCTCTCGGGGGCAGGGAGGGGCAGGGTGTGGGCTTGACCCCAGGACGGGTTACCAGGCTTAGGCGGGGCCACGCCGAGGACCCCGAGCCTCGAGGAGTTGGCCACAGTGATGATGGTCCACCTTGCACTGTCCTTAGCACGTGCCAGGCACTGCTCCCCCATCAGGTTTGGGTGGAACTATTCCCTCTGAAGGTTAACCCCTGGCCCAGCTCGCGACAGTCGGGGGTGAACCCTGACTTGAAGGTGGACGCTGTCTCCGGAGCCCATGCTCTCAGCTCAGCTGCCGCCGGGGCCCTGGGTCTCCTCGCTGGGACTGAGGTCCCTCTTGTGTGAGCCCACTCGGCTTTGCGCCTGCTGCCGCCACCTTCACGCCTTCCTGCCTCCTCACCCTTCTGCCTGCTGCACAGAGTCCCCGGCCAGGGCCTGGGCTAAGGCAGCTGGGGCCGTGGAGCCAGCCCCCTGCCCCAGCGGAGCCATCCCAGACCCTGCCCCACTGAAACAGCACCACGGCGGCTGGTGAGCTGCCTCTCCTTACTACCCGCTCTGGCTATCACCCTTTAAGATTCAGCTCCCTGAAGGCTTGGCTGGCGGCGGGCAGGGGGCTCCAAGAGACGGGGACGTTCCGAGTGGCCAGCAAGGGCAGGTCGCAGAGGGCTTCGGACCCAAGCCAGGGAGCTTGCGGCTAAGGTGAAGGTTACACACAGGGAGCAGCAGAGTGATGCCTGGGCCTTGCGGCTCAGGACGTCCCTCTGGCGGCCGCACGGAGGGGAGGGGGAGGAGAGGCTGGGTCCGGAAGGGGCAGGAAGGAGCCTGTGTATCCCGGAATAATCGCTGGACGTGTCAGCACATTCGGGGCTGGCTGGTGGGGAGAGAGCCCCCCCCCCCCCCCGTGCTGGCTGAGAGGCCTAGGCCGCCACTGGCCAGCACTGCCCCCGGGGCCTCCTGCTCGTGGAGCAGGTGAGGCTGGCTTCTTCCTGCAGCCTCTCCTCTTCCCCATCCCCTGTCACGCTTCCTGCGGGGATGAGGTGGCTCCACGTCTCTGGCTCCAGCGTGGGTTCCGCAGCCAAGGGAGGCGGCCCCACCAGGGCGGAGAAACGACGGTAAGCCTCCCCAGGGGGGGTTCTGTAAATGTAGGTGTTGGCAGTGAGGCAGGCTGTTTGTGGAAATCTTCTGCCCCCTGCAGGAAGATTCTAGAACCACATTCACTCAGGACCCTCGGTCAGGGAATGAACGGGGAACTACCGCTCACTTTCCAAACACAACTCGGGCCCCAGGTCTGGTGGCATGAGGGGTCTCTGAGGAGCCTCAGGATGTTCCAAGGCCGCCCTCCGACACTGATGATGGCCACCAAGCCATCTCCCTCACTGCCCCCCACAGGCTGGTATTCTCCAACAGGGAGGCTCAGAGAGCTAGAGAGTAAGCCCAAGAATGCCAGTTGGTTCAGACCCAGCTCTGCCCACTTCCTACACGCACGCCTTCCCCGCCTCCTCTGGGCTCCGCTACCACCACCTGTTCCCGCTCCCATGTCCCGGCACTGAAGTGACATTTTGTCCTCTTATTGTCGGTCTAGGTGTGCCTCACCACCTCTCCGTTGAAGAGGGTGGGGCCCTCATCCTGCTTCACCCTGCATGCGTCCCCACCTTTTAGAACAGGGCCTGGCCCACAGGAGATGCTCAAGATCTTGGTCGAGGGACAAACTTTCTCTCTAGTGACTGTCCCGTCCCCATCGGACTGTGAGCTCCCTGCAGGGCCTTGCTATTGGGGTCCAGTCTCCCCCTAGAGCAAGGCCTCTTCCTGGGCCCCTCTGATGAGCTGGTCCTGGGCTGACGGCTGCTGGGGCAGAACGCTAAGCTGGGCCTGCCCAGCAAGTGCCCTCCACGGTGTCCCCATCTTCCCCCACCTCCCAGCAGGGACTGATGAACACTGTGTCCCTCTGGGCAGCTTTAAGGGTTTACAAACCTTCCCCTTTTCCACTGTGTGAGCTTCTCACGTCTAGAAGCTGCCTTCCTGGTGTGCAAATGAGGATGTGGATGTGGAGGCCATCTGCCCAACTGCACACAGGGCGGGGCCCCCACGGAGACAACACACTGACCTTCCTGCCAGCCCCTTTAGACCATCGAGGTCCCCTCTCCCCCCGCCAAAGCCACCATGGTGCACGTGACCGGCAAGGACTGAGTTTCAGCAAGGACAGCCCCCTTTGGGGTCACACATGCACACAAAATTTAGGAAGATACCGTGTTCGAACACTCCATGAGGCAGCTGGCCCCAAGAAGTAGATAACCCTGCCTGTTTCTGAGGTGAGAAGGCTGCCTGTAGGGCAGATGTGTCATGTTCCCACACAAAGCCAGATCACATGGCCACAGAACTGACCGGGAAACTCCCAGACGTCAAGCCTGGGACAGGGTGCCCCATGCACCACGAGGGCCCAGGCTTCTACGGGATGAAGAGCTTTTATTCACTCGGGCTCTGTCCCTTTCCCAAATCACCTAGCAGAACAAACAGCGGAGGCAGGTTGGGAGGCGACGGGCTGAGTGGCATTGCAGCCTTCGAATGTGACCGGCAGGGGGTCGGGGGGACTCCGACACAGCAAAGGCACAGCCTCTGGTGGCAAACCTGGTCCTGCTCCTTTAAAGAGCCACAGGTCGGCATCCGGAGTCCAGACTGGTCTGGCAAACCACGGGGCCTTGTGTTTCAGTAAGTGACCTTTCAGTCGGTGCTAATTGAGGAGGGCTTGCCTTCATGCCAGACACTTGAGGCCCCGCCAGGGAGGAGGGAGGGGGCCTTGCGCCTGCTTCTTCCAGTAAAAGGCAGGCTTCTTGGCAGCGGTCGGTGTAGAAGCCGCGTTGCTATTGTAAATCCTGAGCTGATTATTGCAGTGCTTGTTCTTAAAAGTTTCCCAAAGATGTTCCAGCTGAGCTGTGAGTTGCAACACGATTGTTGAGTTGTTTATCGGCAGGAGGAGCCCTCAACTCTTCTTTTGAGTCTTGGACTCAAGAACTCTTGTGCACCAAATATCCCAGCCTCTCCCTCCCGCACAGGACAGGCTGAGGGAGGGCCCCCGCGGCCGGGTCTCCCGGGTTGAGAGTCCCAACCGGGGAGTTAACTGAGCGAACGTTATGGGTTTATTGGGTATCAAGAATAAGGAGGTTCGAGAAGACTAGGAGTTTGGTTTTGAAATCCCCCCCAAGCATTAGCAAAACCCCTTGGGTCTGGCAACCTTCTCCAGCTCCTACTCAGACGGGATCTCCACCCGAGGGCTGGGCCACCCCTCCTGTCTGGGCCTCGTAGGAGCCGGGCCTGCCCCTGTGCCAAATTGCTAGAGTTAACATTCGTGTCAGTGTTTCCATCATAAAATGCCTTTTTCCCCTCTTCATGAATATATAACCCAACTGTTAAATCACCCTCACTGCTGTGGACTGGCAGACACTGTGCTTTCACTTCCTCTGGATGTTAGGGGAGCTACAGGACCCTGTCTGAATGACACAGGTCTTCAAAATGCACCTTCCAGGTCTCCAGGGCTCCTTCTCCGGCACAACCAACGTGGGAAAGGGTGGGCCGCTCTGCTCCACCAGGGACTGTCACTGGTCCGGGTAATCCCGTCAGATGCGGGGAGCTGCCCAGCCAGGGACCACTACCCTTGGCAGTGGCCACGCAGGGAAAACCTCCGGAACCTGTGTGTGAGGGTCCTAGACCCAGCAACACGCTGGTGCTGGTAGGAAGAACACTGCAACTTCAAAAGGCTCCATTTCACAAGCTGTCGAACAGGCCAAATGACCCGACAGCCAGGGAAGAGAGCTGGACGCGTATCTGGTCACGTTTCACGCCGATGCAACGCAATGCAACGTGTCCGCCCAATTCTAAAAATCCTTAGTAACACTGTTTAATATACAAGAATCAAAAGTACAGCAGTGGTACAATGTAGGAAAATTTAATACATACTATATAAACAACATTATTTACATCAGAAATCACTAGGACAGTGGCATTTTTCACAAATATAAATTAATTACTGTTTAGTCAACAGGTTTGAAAAGTCCACAATTTTACAATAAAGAAAAACCATCTATCCCCAAACGAGTGGGGTCAGATGGACTAAAGCAGCCTGGACCCTTGGCCTGGCTCTCTCCGCCTGACACTGCGGCCCTCAGACGAGCCCGGAAGACCACCAGTGCTGGGCCCCGGGCCACCATTCCTGCTGACGAGTGGATTTTGGTCTGTAGGATTCCAGTGTCCCCATGTGAATTCGTAACCGAATCGCGTGTGCACCACACATCCTGATATAGCTCTCAGCCATCAGGCTAGAGTGCCTGCGGCACGATGCGAGAAGTGTTCTGGCTTCCCGTGAAAGGGCCAACGCAAGGACTAGGAGAGAGGGGGACCAGGGGCCGTAAGATGGGGCTCTGCAGAGGGCCTGGCGGCTTCTCTCCAGCATCTCTGAAAGACCACAGCGATGCCTGGGGCTCTCACCGCACCCCTTCCCAGGGCTGTGGGATACCATGCTAACCCTTGTTCCACACTCAGACTTCAGGTGATGCCAACTCCCCTCTTCCTCAACCCCTGCAGTCTCCACCCAATTACTGAATCTTTCAAAGCTAGGCTCTGTGATATCGCCCTCACAGGTTCCTGGGGTACTTTATCCTATCCACAAGGGAGAGAATTCCTATCTGTGCAAATCTGTTTTTGATAAAAGCATACAATATTCATACTGATTTAGGTCAGTGAGGAAATGCCTCCTTTTTCCTGACTCTTTAAACATACCTCAACACCTAAAATAGATGCTTTTATGGGGATACTGTAATTTTATAATCAATTTAACACTGATCTGGCTAATATTGCCTTTTGCTACATCATATGGCACAGTAAGTCCTGAATGTAAACAAAAGGAAGTTCCTTTTTCTTCATGATGAGACATCTTTGGGAATAACATCTCCTATCAACTTCAGAGGAAAAAAAAACCCTGATGAGTATTGAAACACAGGGCCTCCAGTGACTTTCCTGGCTTCCCAGGGGACACAGCCTGACTTCCCTCCCACAGGGGAAGACATCCTGGGGCTCATCCCTCCCTCCCTTCCTCCCACCACAGGAAGGGACAAGCCAACCTAGCCCTCCTCTTTGGCCTGGGCAAGAAAGACACAGGGTAGTGTCAGCAAGAAGTTAAGCTGGTGGAGGCCACAGCAGACACCCTCTTCTCTCCCAAGCAGTCACAGCATGTGCCCAGTGGAGTGGCTGTGGCCAGAGGCTCCCGGGCATTCTTTGGGCCGTGGTCCAGGGCATGTTCACCGGATACGAGCCCACGGTGAACAATCCCAGTCCCGAGAGGAGATAAATAAGGAAGGGGCAGACCTACTAAGCTCCCAACATAAGCTGTGAGGACCCAGACTCTCATGTGGAACTCACGCCCGGCCAGCCCCACGAGCGATGACCCACCAAAGCCACATCTGCTTCCCTAGGGCGAGCTGACTTGGGAATTTCTCAGTAAAGGCAAAAATGGTGCTGCCCAGGTTACCAGCAAGTAAGCGATAACAGTTTTATGAAGTCCTCACAGGTCAGTTCAGGGAGTTTAACCCTGTGCACACCCAATGGAAAGGTGGTCACCAGCTCTGAGCCTGGACGCATATAGGCACAGTGTAGGTTCAAGTCAGTTATTCCACCTAGAAAGGCCTTTGGACCGTCAAACAATACTGGCAAGCTATATTTAAAGGGAATAAAATGGAAGGCCCAGTATCCGTAAAATGTAAGGTGAAAGGAGCATGATTAATTGGTACAACTGACTCGCCTTCCCACTTCTGACTCTGTTCAACCCGAGTAGGACTCTTACTGTCTGCAGCTCAGTCCCCTGTCCTTGGAGGCTTCCTATTTTGGAAAAACTTTACCTTAGGTGTACGCCTTATTTGATCTCATTCTAAAACCAATGGAGTTCAATTCTAACGATCTCCGACTGGGAGTGGGAGCCTGTTCCCAACAGGGACCCAGACTTCATCTGTCCACCCGCCCTGTGGCGTCAGGAGTTGCACGTTCTGTGCAAGTCTACTTCTTCAAGCTGTGCGAAGGGAACTGAAGTAACGAGCGTGGCTGCAAACGCTGACCTGGCGCAACACTGAAGCCCCGCCCCCCCCACCTCCCCCGGGAAGCATGCCTGCCACCCACACCCCTGCCTGGGCGCGTGCTTGCAGCAAGCTTCCCCTCCTCTCCAGGCCCTGCCCTCAGACTGCTCATCCCAGGAATCAGAACCCCACCGGGGATTCCGGGTCCCTGGCCACACCGCCCCTCTAGCCCCTCTCTCACCCCTCTCCCCCCACTCCCAGCCAAGGAAGACCCACGCCAGCTCCAACACTGCCGAAAACTCACAGTACGCACAAGTCAGCCAGATGGGCCTGACTCTCCCCTGGACCAGGGCAAAGGAGACCCGCTCAGGAGACCGAACCTCTGAAATGTCCAGATAGTGTGGGAAAGGTTAGTGTTGTAGGGAAGGGGCCACTGTGGAAGCTGCTCCCCACCAGCCCCTGCACCAAAGGCATCACAAGGAGGCCCAAGTGTATGGTTCTCCCAAGAACACATGTGAGGAGTGTACCTGCTCCCCTTCAAGTCTTATGAGGCGACACCCACGCCCCGCCCCGTCAGCAGCATCCGTCACATCACAGTGAAGCAGATCACGCGTGGCCCAGCAGGTCCCGTCAACCTTCACATACACGCTCCTTCCCAGCCCACTGCACATGGGCCCAGAGCACACGGACCCAGCAACAAAATCCTCGTGACTCTGAGATCCCTTCTTCCTTCACTGGGGAAACACAGCCCACGAAGCTGGGACGCAAAAGTCACGTCTTCCTCCTAGCACTCCTCGCAGTGGGAGGCCAGGACCAGGCTGGAATGGGAGGGGGTGTCAAAGTGCAGGAGTGGCGACCCAAACCCAAGCTGGACCAAGTGAAAGGCCCCCCGCTCCTTGAGGTGCTCCTTCCACCGGCGAGCTGACAGCAGCAGCATGTCCAGAAACTCCACTCACTGGTCTAGATAACTGGCTCCTACTGGATCAGACCAAAAATATCCAGGTGCTTAATGACTCTTGCTCTCCCCTTCATTCCCAGCTGTCCTTTATGTTTTCCGAACATTCCAGTTATAATCTGGGTTGTTTTTCTGTTCTAGTGATCTCTCCAAAGGAGACCTGTGATCCAGGGGTGACTTGGAATCGTGGGGGGATTTCTGAGAAGGGGGCGAGCGAGGGTCTGAGACGGCGGGGTGCAGGGGGGGCAGGGGTTGTTTATACTCCCCCAGTTTGTCTGTGTGGAAAGAGCGGTAATGGTCCGAGGGTCCCTGGCCATGGTAGCCCACAGGGGGGCGGTGATCAGACATTCGTCGGAAATCCTGCTGGTGGTAATTTTGAGGCCGAAATTCATCGGCTCTCCTCCGCTTGGAGTCATGATGGTGCCTGAAACAGAGACACAAGGCTTAGCTGACAGCTCAAGCCCACCCCCTCCTCCTCGCCCACCTGGCTCACCCTCACGCGCTCATACCCAAGGACCCTTCCAAAGGACTCAGAGTTCACAAATGTTCACATTACTAGGAATCAAAAACAAACAAACAAAAAAAGCCAAAAGTAATAACAAAGGGCTATTTTACACTTATTGGCCAATCCTACCCTACAAAATGACATACACCTCAAGTCTGCAATGAAACAAGGACACCCTTGAATCACTGGAGGTTCTGTAAAGATGCACTCCCTTCAGGAAAACTGGCCAGACCTACAAACATTTTCATATTCTTTGACCTGGCCTGAGGGGAAAAAGAGCCACAGAAATTATTCGAGAAGTTATTAGTAACAGCAAAAGCCACAATCAACCCAAACATTCAACAATAAATGCAGAGTTAAATAAAGTATTTAATAAATTGACTCCATGTAAAGAATAGTAAAATTTTTACTTAGCACCACAGTAAACTGCTTGTTATCTTATTAAAAGAAAATTGGTACAAGTCAACAACAAAAAAGACAAACAACCCAATTCAAAAATGGGGAAAGGACTGAAACAAACATTTCTCCAAAGATCTACAAATGGCCACTAAGCACATGAAAAGATGCTCAACATGTTTAAAGAATATTGATCATCAGGGAAATGCAAATCAAACCACAAGGAGCTACTTACCGGATTCACACCCACTAGGATGGTCATGTTGAACACACACACACACAGAAAGTAAATGTTGGCAAAGATGTGGGAAAATTGCAACTCTCATACAATGCTAGTAGGAATGTAAAATGTTTCAGCCACTGTGGAAAACAGGTGGTTTCTAAGAAGCCAAATGTAGACTTCCCATACAACTAACAATTACCTCTTAGGTATAGACCCAAAAGAACTGAAAACAGATATTCCAACAAATAATTTTGCGCTCATGTTCATAGCAGCACTATGTACAATGGCCAAAGGTGGAAACAATTCAAATGTCCATCAATGAATGGATGAACAAACTGTGGCATATACATACAATGGAATATTACTCAGCCACAAAAAGAAATGAAGTACTACAATGCAAGCTACAGTGTGGATGAGACTCAAGCATTATGCTAAGTGTCCAAAGAAGCCAGTCACAAAAGGCCACATCTTGCTTGATTTCATTTATACAAAATATCCAAGACAAGTAAATCCATAAAAACAAAATACAGATTGGTGATTATCTGGAGCTGCAGAGATAGAATGGAGTGACTGCTTAAGGGCCATGGGGTTTTCTTCAGGACAATGAAAGCGTCTGGAACTTAACACCAGCGGTGGTTGCACAACATTGTGGATGTATTAAAGGTCACTGAATTGTTTGCTTTAAAACAGTTAATTCAGTTTATGTGAATTTCCCCTCATTAAACAACAGAGAGAGAGCTGGTGACTTCAACTTCCAGTCGAGGTGGAATACGGGGAACTAGACTCACCCTCCTACCTGGAACAAGCAGAAAGGGACAAAAAATGGTTTTAAAGATACCAGATGTCCATTAACAAAGACCAGCGATTCCCTGAGGGATGGAAAACTAGTGAGATGAGGCTTATAACAACCCCACTCATTGCCCTGAGACAGTTTCCAGGCCTCAGCACAGGGAAGGGGAGACGTCCTCAGTTGAGAGGCAGGGGGCAGAACCAAGGCAGCTGGAGCTCACAGGATGGAATGCAAAAGAGAATTCTGCACCCAGAAAGAAGTCCAAAGACCTGCAAAGGGTTCCCCTTGGGTATTCAATTGAGCACTATAAAGTGTGTATATGTGAAGAAACTATCCAAGGCCAGGAAAAGAACCACCCAGAAGATTAGAGGTACAAGGGCCCTGTTCTCACCAGCCACACCAAAAAGCCTCAAGCTTCAAGGGACATCAGTGGAGTACAACAAAGTGTTCTTACCCTAGTGAGGGGGAACAATTAGACTGCCAGAGCATTGTTCTCATTCTGACAAATCTTAACAGCAAGAGCTGAAAGAATCAAACTGCCTCTAGATAACCTATTTCTCAGAACAGAGTTCCAGAATATTTATAGGAATACAAAATATCCAGCACTCAGTGAGGCATCTAATCAAAAATTACTAGGCATGGAAAAAAGAGGAAGGACCATAATGAGGAGATAAGTTAATCAGCTACAACTAATCCAAATGGTAGAATCAGACAACAATGATATAAAAACTATTTTTTTTATATTTAAAAGGAGAACTATCATCTTTGAGAGCTGCTGCTTTTACTTTTATTTCATTTTATTTATTTGTTTTAGAGAGAGTGGTGGGAGAGGAGCAGAAAGAGAAAGAAGTTTGTTTTTTTAATTTTTTTAATGTTTATTTATTTTTGAGAGACAGAGAGTGAGCGGCAGATGGGCAGAGAGAGGGGGAAACACAGAATCCGAAGCAGGCTCCAGGCTCTGAGCTATCAGCACAGAGCCCCTGACACAGCGCTGGAACCCACGAACTGCAAGATCATGACCTGAGCCAAAGTCAGATGCTCAACCAACTGAGCCACCCAGGCACCCCTAGAGAGAATCTTAATCTTAAGCAGGCTCTACACAGAGCATGGAGCCCGACAAGGGGATTGATCCCACGACCCTGGGATCATGACCTGAGCTGAATCAAGAGTCAGACACGCAACCAAGTCGCCCAGGTGCCCTAAAAACTATTTTTAAGCTATATTCCAGATTTCAAAAGGTTAGAAAGATTTAAGTTAAAAAAAAAAAAAAAAGCTCAAATACAACTTCTAGAAATACAACTATAATGTATGAAATGCAAAATATATTGTATGGGGTTCAAGGCAGGTTAGACATTGAAAAAGAAAATCTTAGTGAACTTGTAGACACGGCCAACAGAAACTATCCGACTGAGACAGAAAGAAAACAAAATTAAAAAAAAATGAGCAGAGCATTAGTGAGCTGTGACAGCAATCAATGCAAACAGCTTAATACAGGTTTAAATGGGATCTCCACAGGAGATGAGGGAGGTAGGACAGGAAAACACTGATGAAATAATGGTTGAAAAAAAAAAAAATCTTTCTAATTTGATAGGAAAGACAAACCCACAGATCCAAGTTCAACACTTCCCAAACAAAACAAACATGAGGAAAAATACAGCAGGATGCAGCACTACAACCAAATGGCTAAAAACCAGTAATGAAGGAAAAAAAGCCATGTTTTATAAAGATGACAGATTTTCCATCAGAAACAGAGCAAGCAGACAGAAGAGGAACATCTTTAAAGTACAGAAAGTGTTAACCTGGGAATTTATACCCAGCAAAGTATCTTTCACAAATGAAGGCAAACTAAAGACTCTCTCAGACATACAAATGCTGGAAGAATTTATCCCCAGCGGACCCATACTAAAATAAAAGTCCTTTGGGCAGAAAAAGAGTGATGCTGAACAGAAATACAGATCTACACAAAGAAATGCAGGGCAAATGTCCACTGGAGCCACACAAGATGAGACAGAAGGGTGGGGGCAAAGGGGTTCAGTTGAAACCTCCTCTAAAGGAGACAGCTGCTACGTGGCTATATAATGTGTTACCAGATCCTCCAAAAAGGGAGATGCTGAATAGGAAATTTTCCAAATTTAAATTCAAGTCCAAGCAAAGCATGTCGTTAGCCTAAGAAAAGCCAAAGTTGCTGTGAGGTTAAAATATAGTCAAGTCCTATTCTAGGAAGAATACAGAAAACTTTAGCCCTTCCTATATACTTGGTAACTCTCCCAAGTTACAATCTTGGCTCATTAATGGTAGTGTATAGTTGTAGACAGGGTAAAACTTCACAAGTCTTTCACCCCTAAACTGTGGACTGGTGGCAGGCAAGGTCCACAGGCTGGGACCCATCTCAGGATCCCTGCTACCCAGTGTATCTGAGAGCCTCACATCAAGCTCAATAATTTTGGTCGTGGGCTCTAATGTTTCAAAGCTACCACTTTCCTACATTTCCACAGAAGAAGACACAAAACTCTTTTCCTGTACAAGTAGAAGGATAAAACTGCAAATGGCTCCCTATGACCCAGAGAACACAACTTAAGACCTATAATCTGGCATTCAAGGCCTTCTTACTATCCAATGTGTCCATCTTCTGGACTTCCCTCTTTGGATGCTCACCCTTGGCCTGGGCCTGTGATACCCATTCCCCTTTCTGTTTAGCAGACTCTTCAAGGCTCAAATCAACAATCAGCAACTTCCTCTCTGCCTCAGTCCTCAGGAAAAACTCAAAACCTCTACTTTCAATCATCCACTTAGCACACCATATCAGCTGTCTACACCGTAATTCCTCCCCAACACCATGAGGATGTCCTGATGGCAAAACATTGGTTCAGACTAGGGACCATGACTGGCACAGGATGAGATGTTCAGTGAACATTTAATAAGTACATTAATGTGTATGTCACTTATCTCTTCCCCTTAACCAGTGAGACTCCTGGCAGAGGTCGGCCTGGTGTCTCGGGACCTTCTGCCTACCTGTCATAATAATCTCTGTGTCCCCTGTGGTCTCGGTCGCTACTGTACTGGTCATAAGGTCTTTTTCTGGACAGATTGTTGGGTCTGTAGCTCCCAGAGCGGTGGGCGTCCATGTGTCGCCGGTCCCCATAATGGTGGTCCTTGTACCAGTGCTGCTCATACTGGTGGTGCCGGTCACTACCCCACGGAGGATTGCTGTTGCCACCACCATAGTTGAACTTTCTTTCCCTCTGCCAGTCTCCTCGATCTGCAAGAAAAGAAAGAACAGTTTCGTGACTTCAAAAAATGGCTGAATTTCACACCCACTGAAGTTTAAACTCAAAGGCTGACACGTTATATAAATAGACATTAAATTTCCTCCTTCCTAGCCTTTTTGCTGCTGGTAAACATACCAGTAATGAGTCCCAACCTTCTCTCCCTCAACTTTGAAGGCAAAAGAAAACTCACTGCTTTTCTCCTTATGAAATCATAAAAATTACTGCTTTTTCTTTTCCTTGCCTCTTTACCCTCCAATCTGGGGCAGACCCTTAAAACGAGATTTCACTCAAAAAAAACCCAGAAACAAAAAACAAAAAAAAACCTAAACATTAATTCAGAAAACAGAACTGCTGAGTTTCATAGCCATAAACTGGTATCTTCTGTTTACACATCTCAACTTTATTTACCCACTGCTACAGATAACATGGTCAGCCAGTGCCTGGTCTCTGAAAATATTTCCAGGCTATTCATACTGATTCTACTACTACTCTTTCCCAGCCCACATCAAGGAGATAAACCTCTTCCTATAAAAAGTGAATCCTCTAACGTTGGATTTGGATCAATACACTAACTCTCAAAGGTAGGGCCAAACTGATATCTGTTTCAGCTTCTATAGCCTCCCTTTTCCTTCAGAAGAATCACACTTATTTTAATCAGAAAGGCAGTAAACACATAAAAGTCCAGGAATGGAGGCTATAGTGGGTTTAAGTGTGACCCCCAAAATGTATGTCCACTCAGAATCTGTAAGTGACTTTACCGGGAAACTGGGTCTTTATATATGTAATTAAGGATTCTGAGATGAGATCATCTTAGATGTAGGTTGGGCCCTAAACCCAATGACAGATATTCTTCTAAGAGAAAGGCAGAGGGAGGTCTGAGACAAGGAAACACTAGAGATGGAGGCAGAGACGGGAAGAATGCAACCAGAAGTCAAGCAGCAACAAGGGCTGCTGGTGGCCACTACAAGCCAGGAGAGAGGCAGGGACCAGATCCTCCCCCACATCTCCCAGAGAGAGACAACCCGACCAACACTCAGTGCAGACTTCTGGCCTCCAAAAGTGTGTAAAAATACATTTCCCAGTTTGTGGCGCCTTAGGAAACTGGGACACAGGCTTACCCAGAAGAACTATGTGGCCTCATGGGAAATTCGTCTTCTATCTACAACTATATTAACACCAAAAATAAGCCACCAAGTAGATACCCCTCTACTCATGCTGCTGGTCTTCTAAATACTTTTCTATAGAGCCAAAGAATAATGAAGGAACCTGACAGCTTAGGAACTGATAACACACTCAGCCAGTGGCTTAAATTCCCTGCTGCTCTGGTTGTGGATCAGGCCAGACGACCAAGAAGTAAAAAAACTTTAACTATTCAACCTAATAACTTAACAGACAACAACAAAAAGAGACACCTTCACAACATGAAAACCAATCACTTGGCGATGGCTTCAAATGGAAAGTAGTATTTCAAATGGGGTGTCAGTGTCTGCGGTATCATGGAGAGGCTTACAAATCAAGCCAACTCATTTATTTCCAGAGGAACTGAACAGTGCTTTTCTTTCTTCTTGAACCCATCATGAGGTAGGTCGCTGTTAGGAAGTACTGAGCTATTTAGGAGATGGGTGAAGAATCCAAGACTTAAATAAAAGACTACAGTGATGTAAGAAGAGTTCTTTCAAAGGATCAGAATACAAAATCAGTGACATCACACGAATAACACAAAACCAGTCTGATCCCAGGAAAAAGTCAATACAGATAATACAATCAGATCTACGAACATGGATATATCTCGCTCGCTCTCCCTCTCCCTCTCTTCCTCTCGAGAGGAATTACTCTTGTAGAGTAATTACCTTTTGTCCCCCTGAATCAAATGGGGATCAATTAACTCAGAACTACTTAGATTTGTAACATTAGAAGACCTGGCACTTGTGCTTCCAGGCAATTCAGGGTAGCTTACAGCAGAATTACGCTCCGCCAAGGACAGTAAGAAAGGCCAGATAAACAAAAATTACCTGTTTGAGGACATCAAAGAGTAGACAGGGCATTCAGGACTAGACTAGAAGGCATTAAGACTGAAGAGCAGAAAACCTTAGAGAGGTAAGGTGACCGCTGTAGTCATTGGGGAGGCCTGTGATTCTGAGCACAGGCAAGGGGCTGAATATCTGAGCTTTTACCAGCACAAGCTGAGCCTTCGGTGGTCTTTCTAGGCTAGAGGGACATGGCAGACTTGAAGGGCTCAAACACACATCCAGTCTTCCCTTAAGGTAAGTGCTGAATCTGCAGGGAGCAGAAGGCTGAAGACCTAAGCCTCAGAAGAGCAGAGCAGTCCAGGTAGTCTCATGGTGCTGAGAAAACCAAGATTCGAGTCTAGGGCCTGCAGAAGATGAGGGGCAGAAAATGCTCCAGGCCCTCTGCTGAGCACTCTGAAGAGCTAAGCCCCAGGAACAGGGGAGCCCAGAGGCAGACTAGACGACTAGACCAGAATGATCGCCTTACACTCCATGTGCTCTTGGGGAGGAAAGAATGAATCCTCTCTAGGAAAGCAACACCATCTGAAGCTTCCATAATTTTTTTTTTCAAGTAGGCTCCACACCCTGCATGGAGCCTGGCATGGGGCTTGAACTTACGACGCTGAGATCAGACCTGAACCGAGATCAAGAATTGGATGCTTGACTGACTGAGCCACCCAGGTGCTCCTGGAGCTTCCACAATTTTTAAAACATAGGTTCCCCCACTTAATCAAAAATAACTAGGCATGCCAAAGACAGAAATATATGGATGAAAACCAAGAAAAATAAAACACACAACAGAAAATGATTCACAAGAATTGAGATACTGGACTTAGCAAAGATTTTTAAATAACTTAATTCGTATGCTCAAAAACAGAGGAAAAGATGAAGAAAATCAAGTTTTCTAAAAGCCTGAGAATTTTACCAGAAGAATGAAATGTATTTTTCAAAAGAAATCAAATGGAAATCCTAAAACTGAAGTTTAGAAAGAAATGTACACTTCATTAAGATTATTATGGAATATTTGATTCTTTGCAAAATCCTATACTAGGACTTCTATGTATGCTATATATAGTGTGTGTTTTCACAACTTTCTCGATACTAATTCAAACACAGTATTGTTCTGAATAAGCATTCAAAACAACATTCAAACATAAACTACAGAAAACGTTTGATGGTTCCTCAAAAAATTAAATTAGAATTACCACATAACCCAGCAATTCCACTACTAGGTATATACCCAAAAGAACTGAAAATAGGTACTCAAAAGTAACTTACACACAGATTTTCACAGCAGTACTATTCACAATAGCCAAAAAGTAGAAACAACCCCAACAGATGAATGGATAACAGACTGTGGTGTGTACCCACACAATGCGATGTTATTCAGCCACAGGAAGGAGTGAGGTACTGATACCCATTACAACACAGACAGACCTACAAAACCACATTGAGATACCACCTCACGCCTGTCACAATGGCTAAAATTAACAACTCAAGAAACAACACATGTTGGCGAGGATGTGGAGTAAGGGGAATCCTCTTGCACTGTTGGTGGGAATGCAAACTGGTGCAGCCACCCTGGAAAAGTGTGGAGGTTCCTCAAAAGCTTAAAAATAGAACTACTCTATGACCCAGCAATTGCACTACTAGGAATTTATCCAAAGGATACAGGTGTCATTTGAAGGGGCACATGTACCCCAATGTTTATAGCAGCGCTTTCAACAATAGTCCAATTATGGAAAGAGCGCAAATGTCCATTGACTGATGAGTGGATAAAGAAGATGTGGTACATACATTCACAATGGAATACTACTCGATGATGAAAAAGAATGAAATCTTGCCATCTGCAACAACATGGATGGAACTGGAGGGTTTTATGCTAAGCAAACTAAGTCAGTCAGAGAAAGATACATATCATATGATATCACTCATATATGGAATTTGAGAAACTTAACAGATGACCATAGGGAAAGGGAAAGGGAAAGAGAAATAAGAACAGAGAGGGAAGCAAACCATATAAATACAGAGAACAAACTGAGGGTTGATGGGGTAGGGGGTTGGGGGGCATGGGGAAAATGGGTGATGGGCATTGAGGAGGGCACTTGTTAGAATGAGCACTGGGTGTCATATGTAAGAGATGAATCACAGAAATCTATTCCTGAAGACAAGACCACACTGTGTGTTAACTAACTTGAGAATAAACTAAAAACATACATTAAGAATAATGAACTATTTAAAAAAAACAACATACAAAACAGCCAAAAAAACAAATAATCCAGTGAGGAAATGGGCAAAGACATGAATAGACACTTCTCCAAAGAAGATATCCAGATGGCCAACCAACACATGAAAAAATGCTCCACATCACTCATCATCAGGAAAATACAAATCCAAACCACAATGAGATACCACCTTACACCTGTCAGAATGGCTCACATTAACAACTCAGGCAACAACAGATGTTGGTGAGGATGTGGAGAAAGAGGATCTCTTTTGCATTGTTGGTGGGAATGCAAGCTGGTGCAGCCACTCTGGAAAACAGTATGGAGGTTTCTCAAAAAACTAAAAACAGAACTACCCTACGACCCAGCAATTGCACTGCTAGGCATTTATCCAAGGGATACAGGTATGCTGTTTCAAAGGGACACATGCACCCCCATGTTTATAGCAGCACTATCCATAATAACCAAAGTATGGAAAGAGCTCAAATGTCCATCGATGGATGAATGTGGTACATATATGCAATGGAGTTTTACTCGGCAATCAAAAAGAATGAAATCTTGCCATTTGCAACTACGTGGATGGAACTGGAGGGTATTATGTTAAGTGAAATTAGTCAGAGAAAGACAAAAATCATATGACTTCACTCATATGAGGACTTTAAGAGACAAAACAGATGAACATAAGGGAAGGGAAACAAAAATAATATAGAAACAGGGAGGGGGACAAAAGAGACTCATAAATATGGAGAACAAACTGAGGGTTGCTGGAGGGGTTGTGGGAAGGGGGGGTGGGCTAAATGGGTAAGGGGCATTAAGGAATCTACTCCTGAAATCGTTGCTTCACTATATACTAACTAATTTGGATGTAAATTTTTAAAAGTAAAAAATAAAGTTATATTATAAAAACAAACAAACAAACAAAACATAAACCTTGAAAACAGAAGTCAGACACACATAGTATGATTCCATTAATATGCAATGTCCAAAATACATGAATCCAGATAGACAGGATACAGACTGGGGACTGCGGAGGCTGAGAAGAAGGAATGGGGACAAATTGTCTCCTGGATGTGGGATTTCCATTTGAGGTGATGGAAATGTTTTGCAACTAAGATAGAAGTGGTGGTTGCACAACACTGAGTGTACTAAATGCCATTGAATTGGGTATTTAAAATGGTAAAGTTTAACTTAAGATACAAAACAGATGAATGTAAGGGAAGGGAAGCAAAAATAATATAAAAACAGGGAGGGGGACAAAATAAGAGACTCCTAAATATAGAGAACAAATTGAGGGTTGCTGGAGGGGTTATAGGTAGGGGGATGGGATAAATGGGTAAGGGGCATTAAGGAAGACACTTGTTGGGATGAGCACTGGGTGTTATAAATAGGGGATGAATCACTGGAATCTACTCCTGAAATCATTATTGCACTATATGCTAACTTGGATGTAAATTTAAAAATAAACAAGTAGATAAATTTTAAAACTAAATGTCAAAAACAGGAAAAAAAATGAATACATTTAAAAAGAAATAAAAAATAAAATGGTCAAGTTTATGTTATATGATTGTCACCTCAATAAATTTAAACACAGACATATAGATTTTGTTGTTGATCTATAAAGTCAACTCATTCTTTTTAATAATTGATGATAATACTTAGAGTACAAATGTCCTACTATTTATCCAATGATTCTCCTATTAATGGATATTCAAGTTATTTCCAACTTTTTGCCATTCTAAGACTGAATGGCATCCTCATACATACAGAAAAGGGGCTTATGTATTTAAGACATTTGAGATTAATTCTTGGAAAGATTGTAGCAATTCACACTCTTAGCAATTTGTATGTATTTCACCCTTTTAACTTTTGTTGATCTGAATGGCCGAAAAAAAAAAAAAATTGGTTAGCTTACCATTGCTTTAATTTACACTTCCCTAACAGCAATGCTGGCCATCTTGTCATATTGGCCATTTGAATTTCCTCTTCTGTATGAATTCCCAACTCCTAACCTTTGCCCATTTTTCTATTTGGTTATTCTTTTGTTACCAATTTACAAGGCTCTTTCAGTATTAGCAGTTTTAACCATGTGACTGTCCTATATAATGTAAATTGTTTCTCTCAGTCTGTCATTTGTTTATGATGGTGGCCATGTTCTTCTTAGAGCTGGAGCCTTTTGGATCTTTACTTCATGTGCTGTGTCACTAAGACAAAAGAAGACAGTAAAGTGTTGAAGGAGAATAAAGTACAAAGGTCTAGCTATTTTCGGAAAATACAATGATTCTTTTGGCATCTCTTTTTAAAACTCCACTTAATGACCTACCTGCATTACTAAAGTGTCTTTTGTTGGGGTGATTATAGTTATCTCTTGGGTGTCCGTGCATCTGTGGGCCATGGGAGGCAGGCAAGTGAGGCTTCTGAGGGTGAAGGTTGTGTGGGGTGTGGGACTGAGATATCAGGGAGTCCCGGCTGGAGCCTGAGGCCTCTGGTCGAAATGGCTTCTTACCACCAATCACATCATCTTTCTTCTTTTGCTCCTGAGAATAAAAGGAAACCAAAGAATCTTAAGACCCCAGGCTGAATTCCCAAGAATAGTACAGAGGTCACCACCTCTAAGTATTACCCTCTTGCCCCTCTTCCGGCTTCCAACCTGCCATCTACTATATTCTTATAAACCATGTTCGTAAGTTTCCCTGAACTCCCCCTGCTACTCTGACAAGAAAGTCACACTCCCCTGGCAAGTCACTGTAAGATCGTGTGCATGGGCTGCTGGGTGCCACTGCACAGGGCCCGCCCAGGACAGATGCCCGGGCTGTCAGCCTTCTCAGAGACTCATCTTGGACCATGTAAAAGTAGGAACACAACTTTCCTAGACTAACTAGAGCAAACAACCTCTGACTAGCCCAGTGGGAACTAGTTCCTATGCCAAAGTCATCAAGCTAAACATCTCAATGTTTATTTACTTCTTTACCACACAAGAATATGTAATAGAAAAATATTAGAAAATATAATAAGAACAGCAACAGCAAAAAATAACGTAAAGTGCCCTAAAATCTCACTACCAAAGAAATTAATGTCTGCGATTTGGTTCATATCTTTCTAAGCTTGTGTTTATATGTGTGTGTGTTATTTTTTTTTTTTTTTAACAACAAAAATATTATTTGGTATTCTTCTTTCACTTAACACATTATGAAAATTTTCTCATGTAAACACTTACTTACACTATTGTATTATGGCCGAATAATATTCCCCAGCATGAATATATCATAATCTAGTTAATCTATTTTTTATTGTTGGGCATTCAAGTCATTTCCACAATAAACATGTTTAAATCCTTAATTACCTCATTAAATTCTCAGAAGAACTGTTTTTGTCTTTTGACAAATCTGACTGAACTGTCCCTCCAGAAGGCTGTGATAGTGTACACCCCAGCAGCAGGACCACTATTTTTGTTCAATATGCTAATTGCTGATACTTAGACTAACGTGGCCCCTTTACCATCGTGTGTTCAGCTATAAACCCTCATCGTAACTTTCACTCCCCACTACAGGGTCTTTCCCACTATTTCATTCCCTCCTCAGGCTTTTCCTGACTATCCTTGCAAACTTTCATACTGCTTAAAATTTACATTAACGTTCAATGATACTAGTATATTATCTCTATATATTACTACCATATCATATTCTTCTAAATTATAAGCTACTTGAGCATACTATTCTACAGTACAACACACTACTAAGCATGTTAAGTTCATGCAACAAATACTTCTAAGCACCTTCGCTGTGCCCAGTACCTTTCCAGGCACTGAGGATATAGCAGAGGATGAGAAGCATAATATCTCTGCCTTTGAGGAGCTGACAGGTTAGTGGAGGAGGTATTAAATGTCCAGAGACTGGCTCTAAATGGCTGATTTGGGGGCCCTAAAGGGCTGATGTGGCAGGTCAGCAGATCTGTGAATGGGCATGTCTTCAAAATCAGCTAAGGCATTTATGTGCCCATCCCCCTATGCCAAAGAAGGGAAGGAACTTCTGGGCACCTTCTCATGTTGGCTCCTTTACGTGAGTAGCTGGGACGTTACATACAAACGCGGGAAGGAACACCAAGTATACGTGACCCAGAAAAGAACAAAACAAGTATTTTCTGCCCACATGACTTATCAAGAGCCACGTTTATAAGCTACCACAAGACGAGAGAATAAATGATTATGGGCATAAGAACGCAGGGTAGGGGCGCTTGGGTGGCTCAGTTGGTTAAGCGTCTGACTTCGGCTCAGGTCATAATCTCACAGTCCATGAGTTCGAGCCCTGCGTCAGTCTCCATGCTGACAGCTCAGAGCCTGGAGCCTGCTTCAGACTCTGTGTCTACTTCTCTTTCTGCCCCTCACCCTCCCTCCCTCCCTCACTCTCTCTCTCTCTTGCTCTCTCTCAAAAATAAAATTAAAAAAAAGAATGCAGGTAACAACACCTTGTCAGAATTTTAACACTCTTTGGTTCTAACAGATTGGCTATTTCAGCCACCGAGTCTGTCACTTTCACTACCAGTGCAGTGTGCTGAAAAAGCGCAGAGCTAATATGGCATAGGAGCACACAGTACAGGGAGGCAGGGCTGTGGTGGACCTGAACATCCGTCTGTGAGTGGAGGGCAGAGAACCAGGGACCCTTCTAGCACCAAAAGTATCATTCCATGACCATCTCCCCAGGCAAAAACAGTAACTAAGGAATTGCTCTGTGCAAAACTGGCTTTTATCTGTTAGTACGAATTAGGATTAAATTTGTATTTTACCTCCTCTTCTTGAGATCTTTTCTTATGAGCCATCTTGTATAATTTATGCAATTTTCGAGCATCAAATTCTGTAAACTTGGAAACAAAAATCCATAGGTTCCTAAAAAAAAAAAAAATAATAGTTCTAGTAAATTACAGAATTTTAAAATAACTTTTTATTCTCTTTATGGATGGCAAGCTACTGAATTCTGCAATGGATACTCTCCAAGTGTGGAAATTAAATAACAGAAACATTCTTTCAGGTCTGTGTTTCATTAACACTCCTTCAGATGCCGTGTCCACAGAGTTTGACTGAGGGGTCTGGAGACGAAGGCTCTGTTTCCGAGCTAAAATCCCTTATTTCACTGGCACTCAGGAAAGCCCTGGAGTCTTCCTCCACGTTCTGCACTTCCTGGATTCTGCCACCCAACCCGTCATTACCATCTTCCAGGTGGAGACCTCCATACACTCGGGCATCTCCGTGCTCCTGCCCCTTCTCCTCCCAGCTGTCACCACAAAGTCTATCCTTTCTTCCTGAAAACTCCCAAGGGGCGCCTCCACTGTAATTCCACCCCATCCACCCCAGCAAGGCATTACAGTGAACAGGAGAGTGCTGGGCAAAACAGGTGTCTAGAACAAGGAGGCAGGGGTACTGGCAGTGAGCTGGAAAAGGAGTCTCCCCTCTCTCCACACACTGAAGAGAAGAGTTTCACCAGGTCACGCCACCCACAGGAACCACGGGTTCCCTAAGTAGTAAACCTGCTGCATCAGGTGCAAAGCCATCAGTGGTCTTAACAAACTGCCTTTAAACCCTAAAAACCTCCCAGCCCCCCTTCTGTCTCACTTTGAAGCCTTCGCCAGAGCCGGAAAACTCTCCTCATCTGAGCAAGTCCACCCTGCCCATGCCCACTCGCCTGCCTCTCAGAGAGTTTCCTCCGACTGCTCTTCTGCAGGCCCTTCCTCCTTCTCGAACACCTACCACACACATGGTCTCACAATCACCACTTCATCAAGGGCCGTCTCTTCTGAGTGGACAAAGACCTTCTTACGAACTACTGTTAGCCAGGACCACAGTACCTGGCACAATTAAACACAGACAGGCCCCAGGTCACGGGAGGAATCCTAGCTTCACAGACTATGTACTAGGATGACCTTTTGTTATCTTCCAACAGAGATTAAGTTGGGTAGAAATACATCCCAGAGGCTAGCTAGGTACAGGAAGAAGCTGGTTAACAGCATAAAGGGGAATAAAAGTAACATTTGAAGCTTAATATCTTTTTAATGGCTGTGAAGCATGCTACAGATAGCATCATGGCGAAGTTTTCTTAAATCTATTTTTCACTCAAAACCAATCCACTGAGATTGGGCATATTATACCTAAATAATTATATTAACCATGAAGTATATAGGAGTTCAAAGACTGTGGATTTTAGAGACTCAGTGTTACAATGATTTTTGAGGAAGACACTCCAGTTGTTTTTGTAAAATATCGTTAAGTGAATACATAAATGAATATATACGAGCCATGATATGCCTTAAAAACTGAAGTTCTGTATTAAACTGTATTAATACAAATGACTACTAGCGTTCTTTTTAATTATCAGAGAGGTTAGAGAAATCACAGTTCTGGTGATTTTAACCTTTGCTTCACCTCGTGTGTTAGTAAAGAACTGATCAAATAGTTTTTATATCTGACTAGCACCCTGAGGTGGGTGAAATAGTGAGACCAGATGATTTTTATCCCTTCCAGGCTTACAGACCAAGTCCTTGTTCTGAGAATAGGCCAGCAAATTCGGTACTCCTGCTGTTCTCTTGTAAAATAATGACATCATCCTACCTATTTCAAAGACTGGTCTCAGTGGAATGACCTATTGCAGGAAAATGAAATTGAAGCCTGCAGGTATGTTGCCAATAGATGATTTTTATTGGGGGAAAGATTTTCATTAGGTGGTTATGTCACCCTTTATAAAACAAGAACAGATTCCGCCCCCCCCCCCCCCCCCCCATACACTGTCAAATCAAACAAGGCATTCTGAGACCAAGGCCATTCACCTCCTCCACAGTTTGATGTGCTCCTGGTCTGAGTAGGCTTTAAGGCACTCGGCTATCCGGTCTCCGATTTTCAGCAGGCAATTTCGGGTATGCTCCAGCTGTTCCTGCACATTGAGCCCCTTGTCGGGTTTGTCCAGCTGTTTCAGTGCCTTTTTCACGGGCCTCATCCTCTCTTTGCACTGGAACAGGCCAACAGAGTAGAGATATAAAACACTTGCAGCAAAGACACCTTGTCTTTGGTTCCTGTGCCCTAAATTCCCAGAGAAAACCCGGCCCACTCTCACGCCATGTTACCCTAGAGGAGGAATGGGTTAGAGTCAGGGGAACAAGTGTAAGTATTAAGTCAGGAAAACCTGAGGTGCAGGTCCCAACAGCATCTCTTAGAGTGAAGACCTCTACACCTTTCCTTTATTATAGCTCAAAATGCTTCTGTTTCCTCACCTGCAACAGGGGCATGATAATGCCTCATAAGTCCATTATGAAGATCCGAGGAGAAGCGAAATTACAGACCTAACCTAGAAACTTCTCACCACCATCTAAACTATCTAAAACTGCAGGATAAAATATTTACAAGTCCTTCAGGCTTATAAGGAACTACGTGGGTAGCTTCCAGATAAAGATGGTGGGCTAAACACCAGAATGATTTTCTCCTCCTGCCCAACTCCACTAACACAACAGTAAAGGGAGGGTCTTAAAAAGAGATAAGCCCATAAAGACAAGGGAAAATGAGAGAGAAAACAAGAGCCACAAAATATTGGCAGCAAGGGAAATCACTCAACAGACCTAACAGGCGAACCAACCTGGTTTATACTACAAAATTCCCCCCAGAGTCTCTCTAGACACCTCTGCAAGTAGGAGAGGGTGAAAACTAAGGATTGGGTTTTTTCAACAATGCTTAGAAGTAACTGATACCCAGAGTCACAAGAGACGCCCAAATCTCCAACTCTGCCCAGCAAAAGATGTGGAAGTTATTCTCTGGAGAGTATGAAGGAAAGGTCTCTGAACTGGGCTACGTGGGCACAGCCAAGAGGCAAGGCTGCCGCACTGAAACAGGAGCATATGGACATACGCACACTAGATGAGCCATCACCTGGCCTTCTGCCTCCCAGACTCCAGAATGAAGACAGCCAGGCCTTCGCCCTCCACTCAGGAGATGGGAGGATTCTTCTCCACGAAATCTGACCATCTAAGAGGAGGAACTACACACTGGAAGCCTCCCAAGGCAGCAGCCCTACCACATCACCCATGGTGAGCACTCAAAGTTGATCAGGCTCCACCCACGTCAGATGGCCAGGCCCCTACTCCTAAATATGTGTGCAGACAATGATAACCAAGCCATTTGAAAAAATATCTAACATGAATGATGGAAAACAAATTCAACAGAAATATAAAAACATTCAAGAGAACCATGAAGGGGTGGGGGTGGGGGTGGGGGGGAGATCTGGGAAATAAAACATGACAAGAGAAGTAAAAAGCCTGAAAGAAATAATGTGAGGCATGCCCGGGTGGCTCAGTCGGTTAAGTATCCAACTCTTGATTTCGGCTCAGGTCAAGATCTTATGATCATGGGATTGAGCCCCGCATTAAGCCGTGCAGGGTGTGGAGCCTGCTTAAGATTCTTTCTCTCCCTTCCTCTGCCTCTCTCCCCGACTTGTGCTCTCTCTCAAAAAAAAAAAGAAAAAAAGAAGTAGAAAAGACATAATGTGAGATAAAGTGAAGGGCATCTCCTAGAAAGTAGAATCTAAAAAGCAGAAATGGAAAATAAAAAAGGTACTAATATTGGGAACCATCCCAAGAGTTCAATATCCAAAACAGAAAGTTCCATAAAGTTAAAACCAAGAATTAGGAGGAAATTACCACAAAATAATTCAAGAAAACTTTTTCGGACACATAGAGAATGGTTGTCAATGGCTTAGATACTTGGCACAACAAACTACTAAGGCACAAGATCATGACATTTCAGAATGATGAAAACTCCACAAACTTCTATCACTCTGTGATAATTCCTTCTGTTTACTTTTCAGAGTTATACCTCAATTTTAAGAAAAAGGACACAAAATAGAAAAGTGTACCACAACCTGGAAGATACCTAGAACAACTGTTATGAGTAACAAATAAATCATGAATGTATAAAGGGCACTATAGAAAAGGTAAGAACAAACAAATTACCCTAAAATAGGCAAAGGAAATGCACAGGCAATTCATTAGAAACATGAATGCCTAACAGATACGAAAACAAGTGTTTACCTATGCCACTGATCAATAGTTCATACTTCTCAGATAAGCAAAAATTAGGAAGTCAGAAATTACCAAGTGTTTCTAAGACTGGGAAGCAACTGGAACTCAAGTTCACTGTGAAAAGGAGTGTATAAATCTCCATAATTGCTTTCAAGGTTAATTCAACAGTACCTAGGAAAGTGATGGGTGTGCATGCAAGCCCTAGGAAGACCCAGAACTAGAGAAACGTTTACATGTGTAAATGAAAATATTTACATTTTTTGGGGTGCCTGGGTGGCTCAGTTGGTTGAGCATCCAACTTCGGCTCAGGTCATGATCTCGCAGCTCGTGAGTTCAAGCCCCGCGTCAGGCTCTGTACTGACAGCTCAGAGCCTGGAGTCTACTTCGGATTCGTGTCTCCCTCCCTCTTTGCCCCTAACCCACTTGCATTCTGTCTCTGTGTCTCTCAAAAATAAATAAACATTAAAAAAATTTTTTTAATAAAATATTTAAAACAATTTTGCTATTTTTAGTAGTAAACATTTGGAAAACCTCAAGGTTCATCTACAGGAGAAACCATGAATTATAGAAGTCTTAATACAGAATAATACGAAAAAAATTATTTTAATTTTTAATTTTTTTGTTAAGCAAGCTCTACATCCAACGTGGGACCTGAACTCTAGACCACGAGATCGAGAGTTGCATGCTACACCAACTAAGCCAGCCAGGCGCCCCGAAAGTTTAAACTACTAACATGGATAAACCTCAAAAAATAGAGATGCTGAGAGAGGAAAATCAAGTTACATGACATACACAGCGTGGCATTTATATCAAGTCTTTGAATACGGAGAGCAAGATAATGTGCTGCGTATGGAACTTAGGAGGCTGTGCAGTAGAACAGTTAAGAACCCAGGCATTCATGCCCAACTGTCTGGGTCAAACCTCTGTGCCACATCTTAACTGTGGTGACACTGGACAACTTATGTGACTCTCTTTACCTTATTTTTTAATAAGTAGAGTGGAGATAACTACCTACCTCATAAGATTGTTGTGGAGAAAAAGACCTAAATGCACACAAACAGTGCCTGGCTGTTTATGTGACCCATTATGGTCTTTATAGACAAACAAAAGTCCTAAAACTCTCAAACCAAGCACAAGAATGACAACTGGACCTAAAACCACCCTTATTCCTGGGGAGGTAAGAAAGGAGAGGTGTGGGTTTAGAGTCAGAAACACCAGGGACTTCAACTTTACCCTCAGTCTTAAAAACTCACATTTGACAAGGCTTCATGGTACCTGTATCAATGTCTCTCGTATTCTTTACATTTTTCTACATTTTTTAAGGATTTCATAATCCTTAGCACAATTAAAAGAGCCAATATGTAAGATCATTCTGAAAACGAAAATGGTACACAGAAGCACTAGCTGGGGTTTCCTCTCAGAAATATTGGGCTAAGGACAAACCAGGATACAGATCAGATGGCTGGCTGTACAGTGAACTTACCCCTTTCAGATAGCTTAAATACTCAAATACTGATGTATCTTTTACTTTAGAGATACTTCTTCAGATACACTTCTTACACCTAAGTGTACTTGACATAAGAAAGTAGTCCCCATCAGAGAGCTCAGGGCAGAACAGTAACAGAGGAGTAAGATAAATGAGAAGGAAGAATAAAAAATAGATATGTGTGTATAGATTTGGGGGAACACAGAGACAGGAGTAACGAGAAGACTACCTTACAGGATGAGGTCAGTATCCTACCCTCTGCTGCCACACAGCAGGAGTATTTTGAGATTTGGAAGACCAGGTTCTCTTTGAGACTGAATTAACTGCTCTAGCGAGCTGTGATTTATGCAAGGTTGGGCAGAGGAGGTGAGAGGACTCATGGAGCACACAGTCCAGTGAAGAACCTGCAGCTCCGGTGAGGGGCTAAGGTCGCCCTTAAGGACACACTGGACTGTTTCCAATCCCACATGAGACCTGGGCCGTGACTTAGCCCCTAGCACCGCAGTACAGAGCATGGAAGGTAACACCAGGCTCACCACTGCTCCAGTGCACTCAGCCAGGACCCCGGCCGCGTCTCAGGTCATGCTGTCCCCTTGTTCTCACCACACAAGCCACAGTGGCCTTCTGTAACCCCCTTACTGCACCATAGGCAGTTCTGTCACACAGCCTTTGTGCATGCTGCTGCCTTGCCCTGGCACGTTCTTCTCTGCCCTCGTCTCCTGTGACTTCTTCCTCTTCCTTCAGAACCCAATTTGAACATCACCTCCTTAAACATGCCTTCCCAATAGCCCCTGCCTGGGTCCGCTCCCCTTCTCACAGGATCTTCAGAGAATCTGCTGTCCCTCCCGCACGTCCCCATCACAGTAGCACAAGCACAATCTGTGTGCCTATCTGACTATCTCCCCCACTCAAATGTAAAGTCTGCAGTAACAGAAACAGTCCCCTTTGCAACACAGTAGGTAACTCCAGGGGCTGGCACACAGAAAGTATTTAGGAAATGTTACCTCAGTTAACACTAGGGTTTCCCAAATGCCTCTAAGGGCCGCTTGCAGCCTTTCTGAGTGGGAGCACAAGATATGAAATCGATCCCCCAAACTCTCTCCCCAGAGAGTGAGTAAGAAAATCTCTTCCTTCCAGCCTGTTCCAGAGCAAAAGGTCTTTAGACAGTAGAAGCAATGTGTTCCAAAGTAATATACAAACACTCAGGCCAACTGCGGTTGTGTGGCTGACCTGAGAAAGACGGAGCCACGGCAAGCACTGTAGCCAAACACACCAGCACCCCTCAATTTTAAGACTTACTATGCTGAATGTCTCCTGGTCCAGATCATCGTCCTCATCCTCTCCAATGGGGACAGGCTCACTTCCTGCTGTAATATGGACAGGACCCTGAGATCGCTTTGATTTACTTGAAGATTTGGCATCACCACCTTTAGGCTTTTAAAAAAGAGTTACAAGGAATCATTGTCATTTGTGCAATCCTGCCTTGTAAGCTGGACTTCTTACCTATGTCACATCACTCCAGTGGGGAAATGTGACGGACTCAGTTTATAAAAAGGGTAAGATGAAGTCTTCAGAAACACCATGTAATCAAATCTACACAATTAACAAGTGGCTTAATCACACATCATTTCCATTTCTTTCTCCAAAAAACCAATTATAACTTCAGCTTCAGAACAATGCTATTTTGGCTTCTATCCCCTCACCATAAAATGCACAAAAACGTCATCAACAGGCTAAGATTAAAAATGCCAAAGCTCTTGTAAAGTATCATGTAGCAACTTTTATTAACAGCTTATGAACATACACTTTGATCAAGAAATCTGTATTAACTTTAGTACTGTAAATGACTGAAATGCACACAAATCCACATGGATAAATCTCATTTATCCATGAAAGGATGCAGAAGGATGGAGATACATACTTATACACTGACTTCACGTATGAACATTTGAAAACCTAATAGTATGCTTTGTTTACGATTCTTTAATACATGGTAAAAGTATAAAAACACAGATAGGAAGGTTTCAAACCATGAGAGGAAAAAACAGGAAGGCAGAGTCAGGAAATCAGGTAGAAGGAATGGAGGGGGCTTCAACAGTGCCGGTAAGGTGTGCACAAAACACAAAATACACCAGCCAAACAAAAGGCACTTGGAATAAACATGAAAAAATGTTGGTAACAGTTATACATGGGTGGTGGATGAGTGGATGTTTGGTACACTGTTCCTCGTGCTTTTATTTTGGAAATGTTTCACTTAAAAAAAAAAACTGAGTATCTTTCTGTGGGAGCACAGATGCAAAGGTATCTGGCACAGGTTTTCCTAACATAAAAAATTTCAAAGTGATTTCAATATGGGAAGCTTAAATTGCTTCCAAGATATATAACCAAACAGAACCTTCTTTATTCAAAGTGATTTTAACACTTATTCACTTGGAATGTTGTTTCTGATGTACTGCTGAATTTGGGAGAAAGGACTACCCAAAGAGTCTGAGTTGATCTTCATTTTATACTCATCCGTATAAAACAAAAGTTCAAAAGGGACTCATCAAGAAATCTACTACAGAGATCACTGGATGATGGAATTATAGTAGATATTTGTTTGTATGTTTTAATGATTAAGAGTGAATTACAAAATAATTTCATCAGAAGTCAGCAAGCATACAAGCAACACTCTACCAGAAGTCTGTGGTTTAGAATTAACTTCTTAAAACTCCCAAAGCAAAGGTTCTAGAATAGCAGCGTTTTTCATCCATTTCTACTCTAAACACTTCATTGGATATATTTGGTTCAACTCCTAAACCCGTCAAATATTCAAATTCATCTATGGATTATATTCTTCTACCATGAACGTAAGAACATATTTCAAGTCATTACCTGTGAATGCAGATTTCTCTCACCTGTCCTATGTCATTCAAAACTTCCCCTCTGAAATGTTATGAGAGATCAAAGGCCTTCTATATTTAAAAAAAAAAAAAAAAAAAAAACCCAAACTGCACATTCCCCTCTCTGTAAGAGGAGGTGCGAGCATCCCCCTGACAACCCCACCCTTCCTTCTTAGATGTGCCCATAAAGAGACGATGATTTCCGGACCCTCAAACCCCATTCTAAATCCTAGAAGAAATTTCAGAGGCTGTGGGTATCTCAGTAAGTAGAAGGACACTGATACCTTCTCTTTCTTATCTTTTGACTTCTTCCTCTCCTTGTCCCCTTCTTTGTCTTTCCTAGAACTCATTTGTTTCTCCTTGTTCTCCTTGTTCTCTTTCTTCTTCTGTTTCTTTTTCATTGGACTTTTTTCTAAGCCATCATCCTAGAAAACAAACAGGGCTATGAGCTTTAGCCACAAACTTTGTATCTACTCGCCTACTTTCTAGAGAGAGGAGCAACCGTCTGCATTGGTTCATCACTACATCTACACTTGGAAGCTTGTTTTCACGCTTACAGCCTTAATGCATGCACTCACACAACTCTAAACTCCCCAATGATAAATAACCAGTTAGGCCTGGAGCCGCAGATGCTCTTGACTCACATCTCTCTAATTCTCACAGCAACCCTTCAACCAGAGGCATTATCATTCCCATTTTACAGACAGAAAAAACTGAGGCCCAGAGATGTTATATACCCGCCACCTAGTAACTGGCAAGGTTGCTAGTTTTTGAATTCGCGTATGCATGACAAACCCATGCCACTTTCTGCACTCACTGCTGATCCTCTTGGAGCTAATCTCAAAGTACCATCACACCCAAAGGGAAACGACATAAAATCCCATAAAGTTGTTACTCCCTGAAACAACACACCAAATGCTACCAATTTTTCAGTTTGCTCAGGCCAGAGGTCTCACAAGCTGCCAGGCCCCGGGCCAAACCTGACCCACAGAAGCGTTCTGTTAGCCCACGACGCACTGAACAGCAGAGCCGCTGCCCCTCAGCATCAGGCACAAGGCCCCTGGTGAGCCACAGTCCCTACCACTCCCTAACCTTTCTCACCGCAAGGCTTGGTGTCATGTGCCATTTATTACTTCACCTTGCACGGGTCCCTTCATTTACTTCCACTATCTAGGACTCTGCAATGGCCGACTTAAATGAACCGATTCCCCTCTCACGGGTTAAGCAAAGACATATAGATTCTATTTTCACTTTATTGACTCTGCATATAAACCAAACACATCTTGAATGGTTTTATATATACCAGTTGGCAAAATAAATGTAGCCTACAAGCAAACTGTCAACTGAAATCCAGCCGCATACCTTTACTTCTCCCTCTTCCGATGGATTGTCTGAGTGTCTAGGTGATGAAAACTCAATCCCATGCTCATCTTTCAGCCTGGGCTCTTTGTTTTCTTTCTTTACTCGAGGCTTCCGCTTCTTTAATTTGGCCTGGAAGAGAGAGAAAATGATGTTAAAACCACAAATCAAGTCCCTTAAAAAGCATGACCAGGTAACATTAGGACTCTTCAGAGCAGGAGCAGTCATACAATTCAAACGAGAAGATTCAAAGGCAATTCAAAGCATGCAACTTATTCTACCTGGGGGAAAAAAAAGGAGAACAGTCGTGTAGGCCCTATACAGGTCCCTATGCCACATAAAAGCCTCCACATCCTTGAACCTATGGATTCCAGTATTTGGAATTCACACTAAAGATAGAATACAGAAGAAGGAAAAGCACCTTTATGCACAAAAATACCAATAAATTTAATGTGAGACATAACAGTGACATTTGAAAATCGAGAAGTACACTCTATCTAAATATTAGGAAAAAGGTTAAAGTATGGATCCACTCCAACATGGTTCAGAAATCTACAAGTATAAACATGACTTAATCTGTCCCTCCAGAACCTAATGTACACTTCATACTCAACACGCTATCTGGAGAATGGCACTACTTATGACACTATAATATTAAAAATGATCAGAAATGAAATGTGACTTTATATAAAATTTGTTTTGTTTATAATACAGGGAAACGAATGCAAACGGCAGAGCTCTCAGAGGACTAGGAACCAGCACCCACAAAGGCTGCTAGTACCAAATGTAACCTCTCTCCTCCTCACTGTGATTCTCATTTGAAATGAAAAATTGGGAAAATAAAAGCAGATTAAGGTTTAGATGAGTTCACTGGCAACTCTGCTGGTATTCTTCACCTGGTATTCTGCAGGTAAGGCAGTCCTAACTGAAGGCCAGTTTCTGAATCCACCGAATCCACTAACCATCCATTAGACCTACGGGACCCATCATTCGAGCAGCCCAGAGTTAGCTACACCAGGTAAACCTGGTGGTACTCATACAACAACCGGCACCCTGTTCCAAAATTGAGGAAGCAGCATAAAGAAACAGTAAAAGCATATGTCTGGAGTGGGGCTGGGAGAGGTGAGGACTATTTTGAGGCAATACTGGAGGACAGTGGGCTTGTAAGAAAGGTGCCAAGATGTTTAGGTCAATTACCGAATGAACTTTTCTATTATTACCAACCAAAACATCATTATTGCACCCTCAAAAGCAACACCTGACTATGGAATGTACCTCCTGGAGAGGGCAAGCATCCCTTCTCCTACCTAATTCTGCAGGGTTGGAGCCTCGGCCCGCTGAAGGATGCCCGGTCGGCTGCCCCACTCACCTCTTCCCCGCCCGTCACAGCCCCCTTCTTCTCCAGACTCTTCCTGAGCAGCTTCAGCAAGTAGTCCGCCCGGGTCTGCAGCTGCTTCCCCTGCGGCTTTTTATCCGTCTCCACGGGCAGAATCTTCAACAGGAAAGGAAGAGAAGCACCCGCCACCACCCATGTCCCGGTTAGTGGATCCAGATACACAGAAACAACAAAGAACTGAGCAGTCCTTTCCCTCCCCAACCACCCGAAATACAGATAAAACCTCAGATCCTATCTCACGTCCATGGCTCCCGGTCACTGAAAATCCCTCATGAGCCGTTCTCGTTTTACAAAATGGGATGGAGAAATCCAGCTCTCCCACTGGCTCCTACCTGTGCTGTTAACAGGGTAGAACAACTCAGGTAGGAGGGGCTTGTTGGCTTCATCTGCTAGAGCATCCCAGCCGTCGTGGATTTCCTCCTTCCAGGAGCAGGGAATCCCTGGAGCTAGGTTAAAGCTTCGTTTTAGATTGAAAATGCTTCTTAGAGCATTGCCGGAGAGCACTGAGCTATGCCAGGACGTGGTCCGTCCCTGCTACCACGGTGGGACCTCTCGGGCCAGACTGGATTTGGTCTCAGTGCTTATGGCAGGGTGCTGTCACCCTCTCAGAACACCACACGTGGGATGAGCATTGTTTGACGTGCCAGGAAAAGCCCTGCCAGGAGCACAACGTGGAGCGCGTCCTACTAAAGTTTGAGCCAGTCAGCTTTCCCTGCTTACAGCTCTGAGCACGGCCTCACTGTCTGGTAGCCTGACTGCAATGGGTAGGGTGGGAGGCTCGATTTTGTGGGAGACGTACAGCCAAGGTTTAATCCCATTACAAAAAACACCAAGGTGTGGCTCACTCTGTGTGCAGAATGGAAATACGACTGCTTCAAATACAGTTTTAAACAAGCGGCCAACAATTAAGGCCGAAGAATCCTTGTATTGCTAATAATCTTACCCTGGTATTTGTTGCAATGACATTTGATGTACCTTCAAGAAGAATTAGAATTTTAAGATTTCTCCTGTGATTTCCCCAAAATCTCACCTGGCTATTATCTTCATCTATGTAACAGTGCCCCAGTCCACCAAAGATGGTAATATTCCCCAAAACAAAGAAATCCCAGGAATTTACTACTGTACTAATTTCGAATTTGATCCCCCACCCCCCAGAAAATAGTTAAAAATAAGTTATCAAAAAATATGTATTATTCAACAAATCTGGAAATCTCCAGCATCACAGATTTACTTACTTTGTCAGTTAACTTAAGCTCTGGATCCGTTTTAATTAACTCCCAGTTTCCATAGCCATGCTCATAAATTCCCAGGAGTAAACGTGAATCATCCTCTACCCCCCACTCGACATCGAAATGTGCAGCTTTCACTCGACAGGTTAAGCAGTATCTAGAGGGATTTCAAAAACAGGAGGACATGAGAGGGGGGCCCTTTCAAATTTGGGACACAAAGTATCCTGATGCATTTTACAAAAGACAGTGAAAGCATGACCTGACAATCCATGACTTAACCCCAAATCCACTTTCTTACAACACAACCACTCATGAGTGTGCACAGGATAGACTCACTTTTTTTTTTCTTCAGGGTCCACGGGGATAGATTTATGCAGCATCTCAAACTCTTCCTCATGTTGTATAATGGATTTCACATTAACCTGAACCCCAGATATTTTGATTGTTGGGCCTCTCTTTTTCCCTGGTCCTTTCCCTGAAGAACACCAATTTGACATCAGTTAAGTGAGAATTTGCTGGAGTTCCAACTCTTATTCACTAGAAATTGATCTGTGGCTTATTGTTATAGTTCAAAGATATAATCTAAAATCAAAAGTTTCTCAATTAATGTTTATAAAGTAGCCTCCAAATAATTCAGATTTTTAAGATTTAGGATTTTTTTTTAATCCACTGGTATTTATAATTCTCTTTTAACTTTCCTGTTTGTTTTATACTTTGGTTATAAAATTAAAAGTAAAAAAGAAGATTTGGAAGGATGAATAGTAATACTGATTTCTTTCGTTTTCTAACTATCCTCTTAACAATTCAAGAAAACTTGAAATTTTTTTTATGTTATTTATTTTGAGAGAGAGAGACAGACAGACAGACAGACAAAGAGAGTGCAAGCAGGGGAGGGGCAGAAAGAGAAGGAGAGGAAGAATCCCAAGCTCACAAACTGAGAGACCATGACCTGAGCCCACATCAAGAGTAGGACACTTAACCGACTGAGCCACCTAGGAGCCTCAAGGAAACTCCAGTGTTACAAAGATGATCTTCTCCATGAAAAAAGTAGATCAAGTTAATACCAACTGAAATGATGAACATAAGGTGTCATGGAAAGACTTCTTTAGCCCTAGTGCCAGATTAAAATAATCTTAGAATTAAAGATGAAACCCAGTCAAATCTAGTCATAGTCCAGCACAAGATGATGACACTTGTCTATGAAAGAAAAAAATGGCTCAGAGCCTGAAAAAAAGATTTCTTTTTTGTTAACATTCAAGTTGATGAAATGATGCTATGATTATAAACCATTATTTAGATACTCTTCTGTAACCCACTAGAATTCACTTGCAAATGCTATTCCCAATACAGAAGAGAGTTGGAACAGAATGTGAGGAAGTGGGAAAGGCACTTCTCTAAAACTCAGAAATCTGGATTTATTCCCAAATCTGCACATAGTACCCCTTCCTCCCTTCCCTTTTCTCATTCTCACTTCTAGTTATTAACCTGAGTATCAGTTTCCCCACCTTAAAATAAAAGGATTACAACAGAAATACGGGCAAAGGACAGAGACAACTCACAGAGAAGCAAATACAAATGATTCCTAAACATTTGAAAAATACTCAACCTCACTCACAAGAAGAAAAATGCAAATTAAATACATATGCATACCATTTCTTTTTTTTTTTAATTTTTTTTTTTTAACGTTTATTTTTTTATTTTTAAGACAGAGAGAGACAGAGCATGAACGGGGGAGGGGCAGAGAGAGAGGGAGACACAGAATCGGAAGCAGGCTCCAGGCTCTGAGCTGACAGCTCAGAGCCCGACGCGGGGCTCGAACTCTCGGACCGCGAGATCTTGACCTGAGTCGAAGTCGGCCGCTCAACCGACTGAGCCACCCAGGCGCCCCACCATTTCTGACCTATCATGTTGAAAAATTCAAAAATTTGAGAAAATTATGTTGGTGAGACCAAGAGACCAACACCCTCATTCAATGCTTGGTGGGAGAGAATGGTGCAAAATGGAAAGCATACACAATTATCTACCACAACACTGTAAAGCAAAAGATTATACAGCTGAATGTCCCTTAACATATGGTATATCAGTAACAGATTATGCAAGTCTTAAAAAGAATAAAAATCAGGCAGTGGGAAAAAGATGAATCATTTTTAATTGTATTGAGATATACAGTAACCATACAAAAAATAAATAAAATTGGGTAAGTCCAAGTGGGTCAGAGATATAAAAGTAAATGAAATCATACAAGAGGAGAAAAAGTCACAGTGAATTCCTTTTTATTCTGGGAGTAGAGGAAATGTTTTTAACGGACTCAAAACCTAAACACAGTAAGGTAAAAAGACTGATACATTTGATTATATAAAAAATTTAAGTTTTCTTAAAATGCCATAAGCAAAGTAAAAAGACACATTACAAACTATAGGGGAAAACCAGGAACTTCCATCAGAAAAAGAGATCCTAAAAATTAAGACCAACAGCTCAAAAGAAAACAAAGTAGAAAATGGGTGGTTCACAAATGGCTCTTAGAAAAACCTTACTCATTAAAAGAAAAACAAGACACCATTTCTCACCTATCATCTTGGCAAAAACCCAACCATTTGACAATATCCTGTTTGTGAGGCCTGTAAACACCACCAATATCCATTGCTGGTGGCAGTATAAATGGTACCAGACGGTTGGAGGAGAATTTAGCAAATTCCAACCAAGTCATACTTCCCCAGGACCCAGCAAACCCCTTCCAGAAACCAATCCAAAAGATACGCTGGCAGAGATACGAAACAGCATATCCATTAGACTACAAATTCACTGTGGCTTTCTTTAAAATGGCCAAAGACTAAAAACAACCCAAATATTTGTTGCTCGGGAACAATGAAGTCCGAACTAACATTTACTACATGGCGGAGCACTGCAATTGCAAAAGGAAGGAGTGATCTCCGCACGTGAAAATACGAGGAACACAACAGGGGAAACACACACACACACTGAAATTCTTACAGAGAAACAGTAAAAAGATAAACCCTAAAGTATTATTAGAAACACCGACCTATGGGGGAAGAAGAAAGCAGGACTGGGGGCTGGGATGAAAGTAAGATTCTCTAAATGAAACTTGTTTCAGAGTTTTGGAGCTTTGGACCATGTAAATGAGAGTTAAGTCAACATGAGAAAAGCAACCCCTGAAAGTTGAAAATAAATGAAACTTAAAGGGGTTGCGCTATTAAGTGGGTGAACTAACAGCAGAGAGAAAAGAAGAACTTCAAATAATTTTAAAACACAGTATTTTGACCGCCCAGAGCCAGTGGGATGAAAAAAAGCAAAGAAATCAAACTTTGAGGAGTAAGACTGGTATCAATATTCAGAAATGTGTCCAATGTAGGATAAGACAAATACATAATTATGTTAGCTTTTTTAGGAACAAAAATTTCCCGCTTAAGGAAAGAGTTATCGACAATCTTACATCTGAATGAGAAATGTCATCCTGAACCCAGAGTTCATGGCAAATACAGATAGGGGGAACAAGTTACCCAATGGCAGGAGGAAGCAATTAACCGGAGCCAGAATGAGAACATGAATCAAAAAAGAGGGATGTGGGAGGCAGGGAACTGTTACAAGGAAATCTCACCAAAATATACTGGGAGATAGGAATAGCAAGGTACAGAACATGTGCTGCATTTTTGTGGGAATAAGGGGGAAAATATCATCTATTCATTTTTTGTAATATGTATTTTCTTATTTCTAGAAAGATACAAGAAACAGGGTACCCGTTTTTAAATTTTGAACCCTGTGAATGTAAAATTTATTCACAACAATTACAATGAAAAAAGAAAACACTGTAAACTTAAAGTTTATTCTTGGGTGTATTCTGAGTGCTATAAAAACACGAACTGGGATCACTGTCCAAACCACTTAAGTTTCTTTCACAAAAAAGGAAAAGACATCTAAAGAAATTTTTGACTCTACTGAAGATATTTTAATTTTTTTAATATTTATTTTTGAGAGAGAGAGAGAGAGAGCGTGTGTGAACACATGCACACATGTGGAGGTGGGGCACAGAGAGAGGGAGACACAGAATCTGAAGCAGGCTCCAGGCTCTGAGCTGTCAGCACAGAGCCTGACAGGGGGCTCAAACTCACGAACCATCAGATCATGACTTGAGCCGAAACTGGACACTTAACTGACTGAGCCACCCAGGCGCCCCATCTGACTGAAGATATTTTAAAATTCTACTACTTTCGATAATGCCCTTAAAAAAATCTAAAGCACAAATACCTCTTCACTGATCTTAGCTAACACTGCAAGCCAGACAACATGCTAATAGGCACTTTTCAGGTATGGGATTACGCAGTAATCGTTCTAACCTCTGAGGCTGGCACCGTTACTCTCAGCAAATGAGACCATTGACAGGGTATAACTTGTCACGCATAACTGTAACAAATTCTAGTGCCACGAAAATCTCGCTGTAACAGAAATGTTTACAATATTCATCTCCTATTTTATTTATTCCAATTCTCTAATCCCTTTAAGTCTGCCACAACACAACTCATGTTTGTATATCCCAGATAATTAGAGATGATCGTTGTCAACAAGGTCCTCATTTGTAGCTGAAATACAGATGTATACAGTCAGCTCTGCCCACTCAGGGTTTTAGAGCGTTAACACAAATCTAAGGTTTCTGGAGCAACATCAGAAGAAAGCACTCACGCTGTTCATTACCTCCACCTTCTGCAAATCAACTTCGTTTGTGAGTTGAGCTCTGGGATCTCACAACACTGAGCTCACAGAAAGGAAGGTCAGAATACACACCTCAAAGGATTAGGGATGCATGGGATAGAAGTCTGTTCTTCAAAAACCAGCCCCTTAGCACAATTCCCATTCCCAAGTGCCAGGTCCAGGAGAACCATGGGCAGGGACTTGCTGACTTACCCTCGCTGGCATTTTCTTTCAGCTGTTCTTCATACTCCTGCATTGCTGATACACAGCTGTTGTGAATCAGCTCACCCAGGCGTTTCAGATCCGCTACGGACTTATCTACCAGTTCTGCATCGCGGGCTATGCACTCCAGCCTGAGGAAGGACAGATATGGGGACAACATCAAGGCCCTGTGGCCACTGTTCTAATGTCACATGAGCTACCACCTGGTCCCCTATATGCTTGCTCCTGCAAAGACATCTTTCTCTCCTTTCCTCACTGGTTGTGTCAAGGCTCCACCAAGAGCCCTCCAACAGTGACTCAGGGCTAATGTACGCATTCCATCATTAAGAACTGTGCCTTGGAGTAGTTCACAAAACAAAGTAATTTCAAAAAACACAGGGGAAAGGAGTCGGCTTCCTTTACTAACTAGATGGGCTGTCTGACAATGGTAGCAGGTCAAGTGCCAAAAACTGCACTACTCTGCTGCTTTGGACAAGCTCACAATCCTTTCTCCAGCCCTACTCTCATTCATTACAATATTCCTAGAAGCAAAGTACAGTTACTGCTACAGTATGTTTCACTGATCTCACATGAAGCATGCAAATACGTTAACGTCTAAAAATCAGTCTGCCCAAAGGAGCTAGACACACTTTCCCAGACCCTGATGATTTTTATGGTACCAGGCTCAAAGACCAGCATTCTGACCTGGAGGATCAGCAACAATCCTGGGAAGGTGCACCTGACTTTCTTGGTTTCACTGCTGCTACTGCTACACGTCACTGCTTCCTCTCCAAACAGGACAAAAAACACACAGGCTTGTAATGTTCTACTACTCCAGAAGTTTATCAGGAATAAGAGAAAGGAATCTGGTATTCCCTTCAAATCAGTACTATTATTTATAGGATATATTGCTAATTCTGGACAAAGTACTAAACTAGGTTGAAAGAGTCTTGCTGAAATCCAACTTCTGAGTTCATTTTCAGAATGCACGTAAAATAATGAAATAGTAATGACAGTCAACCTTTAGTAAGTTACAACTGGAAAGGTCTCAAGCTATTTGCATTTAATCCTCATGACACCCTATTAAGAAGAAGAAGACTACAAAATCACAAATTTACATTACTGAATAAGAACTAGGATGCAAATAGTTACTACATATATTCTTTCAAATGGAATTATGTGAGCATCGCTTCTGGAAATTATTTCTTTGCATTACAGTTTTGAATGTACTTGCTACATCTTCCATTCCAGCAAAATCTCTCTTCAGATGGTCATCTCTGTCGTCCCTCCCCAAAAGGCTGTGTACAATCACACAACACGCTAATATTTGTTAAAAAATGTTTCCAGGAAAATAAATGTTCTTAGCGTTAGTACTAAATGGAAAGTAGTGCCTCCCCCCCCCCCCCAAAAAAAACCCTGCTACATAATAAAAATGAAAAACAGGTGGATAAGGAGCTTACCGTTCAAGAGGGAGACCAAACTTCTTATATGCTTTGATGAACCTGAGAACAGGATCAATAAAACACATTAAAAAAGAGGCTCTTAGCTCTGCTGATGCAAATACAACACATCCTGTGATGAAACACGTCATACACACTGTCAAAACAGACTGAGCCCAATCCTTGCAACTGCCACTAACTAAAAGAGTGCTGAATGACTCTGAAACTTGTCAACTGAAAATAATGAGTGCTAAAGATGTAGTCAAAGTAAAGATCAATTTTACTCTCAGTGACTGAGCAAGAAACTGAAAAGGGTCATTACAGAGAACAGAGACCTAACTCTAAAAATACCCTTTTTAGAAGGTACAAGTTTGTGGAGTTCAATATGGAGTAAATGATTCAACCACCACAACTCTTGGGATAAGACTCCAATATGGTTAACCTCTCTATTCAATCCAATACTGTTACTATCGATTCCACATGGTAATATTTTTTATTCTTTTCTGGTCAATAACACAACTGTAAGATTTTTAAGACTGCCTCAAATACTTCTGGGAACAAGGCAAAGTAAATACATGATTTAAAAGTTCTTAGGCAAAACTATTTTGGAAACTCTACTGACTCCTCCTGTGCGACCTTATCTGCAAACAAAAATCCAATCGATCCACAAATCTCTACCCTTAACTGTGTTTTATGCTGGCTCATGTGTCATCTGCTTCCCTCCCAACAGCTAAAAAGCAGGATGTCATGATACATCATAGTCCTCACCGTAATCTGCCACATCACTAAAATCAGACATTTAACCGACTGAGCCATCCAGAGGCCCTCATTCATTCATTCTTAAGTTTTATTTATTTTAAGAGAGACAGCAAGCATGAGTGGGAGATGTGCAGAAGCTGACACGAGGCTCAATCTCATGAACCAGGAGATCATGACCCGAGCCAAAATCAAGAGTTGGACACTTATCCAACTGAGCCACCCAGGTGCACAGCCTCCCGCTCTGTCAGCTGATTTTTTAAAACAACTGCATAAAGCAGTAATTATAAAACTGTGTTGATGGGTTTATAACATGTAAAAATATAACTTGCTTGACAATAATAGCACAGAAGAGGGTTGAGGATTAAAGCTATATTGGAGTAAAACTTTAAGACAGCACTGGAATTAAGTTGATGATACTCCAAACAAAACTGTTTCAAGTTAAGGTACTAATTATAATCTCCAAGAAAACCACTAGGAAAATAACTGAAAACACAGTAAACGAAACTATATGGGAAAATTATGAGAAACACAAAGAAACAAGGGAATTAAAACGATATACTAAAAAACACCTACATAACACAAAAGTTTGTAGCCCTAGGAATAAAAAAAAAAAACAAAACATAAGACATAAAGAAAACAAATGGCAAAATGCAGACATAAATTCTAACTTCTCAGTAATTACATGAAATACAAATATGATTAAAGACTCCAAAATGAAAAACTTGAAAGAATAGATTTTTAAAATATGATAGAACTACATACTGTCTGTAAGAGACACAACCTAGGTTCAAAGACAGTATACTGAAGTAAAAAAGAGAAAAAGATAGTGTGCATACAATATCCAAAAGGAGCTGAAGTGGCAACACTGGTACAGATTTTTTTTTTTAATTTATTTATTCGACAGAGACAGAGACAGTGCAAGTTGAGGAGGGGCAAAGAGTGCGGGAGAGGGAGAGAATCCTAAGCAAGCTCCATGCGGCCAGTGCAGAGCCTGACTCGGTGCTCAAACCCACAAAACTGCGAGATCATGACCTGAGCCAAAACCAGAGTCAGACGCTTAACCAACTGAGCCACCCAGTCGCCCCCAGTATCAGATATGTTAAAATGAACTTTAGGACAAAAATCATTATGAGAGACAAAAAAAAGAGAACATCTTATGATAAAAGGGCCAATTCATGCAGATCAGTAAGGAAATGGAAGACTCAGACAACATGGAAACAAACAGGCATAACAAACATCTGTAGAACGTTGTGTCCAACTATCACAGAATATGTTCTTTTTTAAAAAATTTTATTATTTTTGAAAGAGAGAGCGAGCGCACGAGCAGGGGAGGGACAGAAAGAGGGGGAGACAGAGGATCTGAAGCAAGCTCTGTGCTGACAGCAGACAGCCCCATGTGGGGCTCAAACTCACGAACCACGAGATCATGACCTGAGCCGAAGTTGGACGCTTAACCGACTGAGCCACCCAGGCGCCCCCACATTCTTTTCAAAATAATACTGAGGGTAGGGAGGCAAGAGGATGTAAGGTATACATATAAGACTACCTACAAATTCAAAATGGTTACGATGATAACATTGTAAGTATGAGAGGACATATACTCTATTCTGTCAATGTTTGCATATATTTACACTGTTCCATAATAAAAAAAAGAAGGAAAGGATAGTTATAACAATTCAGGGGAAAATAAAGACCTCACAGTTTATATTAACTTGGAAGGACTAATTGATATGAAGTATCTTCATACTATTTTCTTCAGCCTAAAATAAAAAACATCATGCAAAGTGGGGGAAAAAATGCTTACAAGCATTTTTGGAGGGCAGATGTGTACGAATTACATACCAACAAATGTGCACTAAGTATGGACACAGACATCTAGCATCAGTTACAAGTGAGAAAAGGATGCAGAACCAGTATGTTGGGTATACTACTAATAAACCAAACCACAACCAAATGGGTATCTGCTTGATGGGAAGTGAGCTGGGAAGACCAAGGGTATGAAAGTAGCATTATCCATACTGTTTTAATTTTTTACATTCATACTATTTCTTTTATATACACAGACACTTGGGCATGTGTGCATTCTAATCTTTTTTTTTTTTTTTTCTGAGAGAGAGAATTCAAACTGAGGAGAGGCAGAGAGTGAGAGACAGAGAATCCCAAACAGGCTCCGTGTTGTCAGCACAGAGCCTGACACAGGGGCTCAATCCTACAACCCATGAGATCATGACCTGAACTGAAACCAAGAGGCGGGTGCTTAACGAACTGAGCCACCCAGGCATCCCTGTATTCCTATTCTTAAATAAAGAAAAAAAAAGAAAGGCTCAGCCCAAGTTTACCTCCAATTATGTCTTTTCTCTTGGCTGGACTTCCTTTGTGAAAATGCTCAGACTAACCAGAGAACAGAAGAAAACAAAAAGAGCTGAGCAACCAACAAGAGAGTGCTCAGGCGAGGAAAACCCTGGAGAGGAAAGAACCATTTTGGAGACTCAGGGAAGGATTCCGTCTCCTGCCTTCCTTGCAGATTGTCAGCCTCTGCCCTCCCTATCTTAAGTGCCAGGAATCCCAGCAGCCCACGGCTCACAGCATACCCTCCAAACACACTCGAGTGAGAGACAGCAGAGCCTCCACCAACCTTCGGATCTCTGCATCGGTAAATCCCTCGACAAGGTCCTTCCGCACGCTTCGGGGGCGCCCCCTGCGCTTTGGCTTCTTGTCATCATCGGAGTCATCGGTCTCACTCTCAGAGGCAGAGGATCTCTGGGCTTGCCTCTTGGACTCAGTGTCAGAGTCACTGTCATTTGTCTGAGCCTGAAAGGGCAAAGTCACACTGTAGCTAGTGCCAAGCACAAGAGGCCAAAGGACCAAAGCCAGCCCATCTTAATTCTTTAGTGCCCGGAACTTTTCATCCTATCGGACACGTCCATTTTCCTTTAAGAAAATAAGGAGGCAGATTTCACATCATGAAGGTAGACCTGCTTGGGATATTCACATTTCCAGAGATATACTGAAACGTAATGCCAAGTGAAGTGGAATAAAACTATCTGAATTGTAAGTTCATGTTTACTTCCTTGGGTAAGTTACTTTACCCCCTTTGTGCTTACGTTTTCCATTTGTAAAATGGGGAGAACAGTACCTCTTATTTGGGTTTTCATGAAGATTTAAATGAGTCAATAGGCACAATAACATGACTATGCCTGGCACACAATTAGTGCTCAATCAACGGTAGCTACTATTACTAATATTCATTTGCTATGACCTTGGCCAAATCTGTTATGTCCAACAAACTGGGTAATAAAACTTGTTCTACCTATATCAATGTTGTTGTAACAATTAAATTAGATGGAGCTTGTAATGGTGCTTTACAAGCTGTGAAGTATGTGTTTGTTCTCTGTTTGCGGTCATATAATCTCTTACGAAGTATTTATACCAAGTGCCATGAACAAACACTTAAAGGCAAAAGGAGGGTGGCTCTAAAAGTCAAAGGCACGGTCAAATAGAACCAAGTTGCTAGGATTACTGGTTCTAATCTCAACAGGAAAATGCACATTTCTGCCAAACTCCAATCCCATCCATCCATCTCACAAAGAACCAATTTATAAAGATCAAATGTCAAACCGGTGCACTCATGAGCAATGCAGAGTGCTCCTTCTCTGAGAATTTTACTCTAAAATATTCCTCCCATGTCAAGGCAACAATGTAAAGCCTCTTTCTTGAATAATCAGTACTTCCATAGTAATTTAATAATTAGTACTTTGCAGAGTAAGAAGCACTTTCCTATCTTGATCTCACTTGATCACCTTTTTAGTGGAACTCCGAATTCGAGGCAACATATAAATTTCTTCTAGCTCCTTCTGACGCTCTTCCTCCTCTACTTTTTTTCTTTGCTCCTCTGGAATGATCTCATCCCAGTCCTTGTGAGGCCGCTCTTCTAGCTCTTCTTCATCTTCCATTGTTGCAAAGTTGGCAACCTTCAAACAAATGGACAACTCATTGCCTGACTGACATTTCCCTATTTCCCAAACACCTTCTGCTAAACCTCCAACTCAGCCAGCATTTTTAATCCAAATAAGACACTGTAATATCAGAACTCCTGTGACATTATATAATCAGATAATCAATTATCTGCTAATCTCTCCCTTATTCTCCCTAAATCATCCTGCCAAACCCTCATCAGAAATATTACTGAGAAATAGGGAAACAGATAAAAGATATAAATTGTCTTAGAAGTTTTATGCAAAGATTTGTTGTTAAGTCATACACACTTAAATATGATACTAACTGGAAAATTTAGAGTTACTTAAATACCAATCCATTATGAAATTATAATTCTAAATTATAAATTGCTACTAAGTCGTGCTCATTGGAAATAATGCATAACTCAAAGCAGAAGCAATCAATACCCAACCAGCTGCCTTACTCATTTTTATCCGAAGTATAGAAACTAAAGGTATGCAATGATTTCATACACTCAAAAGTGCACGTTACTCTTAGAAATGAAAACTAGAATACAAAACACAAAAAATTCAAACAAACCTGGAAGAATGTTCCATTTGTGACATATCAAATATTTATTATCTGGCATCAATTTGTACATATGTACACATACATATACGCGTATGTATACGTATTATGTATATGTATATACGTACACCAGAACAAAAATCATCTAAGTGTACGCATTTCAAAGACTCAGACTGTGGCTACACACAGACACATCCTACAGCTCTGGTCAGCCTCTGAGCAGTGGTGGGCAAGCCCCAGACACAGGCTTCACATCCTTTTTACACCTTCCCATCTAGTCTTTAAGGCTAAAATTAAGTACAAAAGAGCTTTGGAGGTTCCATTCCTCAAAGTCACTTAGAACTGACAGTGAAGCCAGAAGTTTATGACTTTTGGCCACAATTAATTCTAACTTCCACCACAAGATACTGTGGTCTTCAGGATAAGATTTTTATAATTCCAAGGCAAAAACAAGAGGTATAATTTCTTAGACTGAAAATTTAACATTTTTGTTTTATAAAATCATTTGACCAATCTCTTAAATTAAGTACTGTCTGTAATTACTTTAGATCTGACTTTTAAAACAGCTAGATAAAAATAACATAAATGATATAAATATATATGTCAGTGGTTCATGCAGACGGGAAGTGAAGTGGTTAAAGCACGAAGTGGTTAAAGGCCACACGCTACAGGCCAGACCCCCTGCCTAGGATGTAATCATAACTCTAATATGTGTCACCTTAGGAAATCTACTTAGCCCCTCTGTGCCTAAGATGCCTTATCTATAAAACGAAGAAAATAATATCTATTTCATCCTAGGGTTGTAAAAGGGCTTGAAGTATCCAAACATCAATTACTATTACTTAAGAAAATAGTAATCTTAAGTTATCTCAAAAAAAGCTTACTATCTTTTCCAACATATTAAATTAGGATAAAAAAGGATTTGTGGGAAAAACAAAGTCAATTCAGTTCAAACACTCCAGAAATAAAAAAGCCCCTCTAGGGTAGACAGACTCTTACTGTTAATCAAATCACTTGATCAGGTACTGAAATGTAACAGCCAAAAAGGCTTTAGAAAGGCAAGGGTCACCAGTAATATGCTGACCACTTCTGATTAACCTGTTAATATGCAGAAATTGTTATACCTAAATAATCACATAATATTTTGACCAAATCATCATCATGAAGATTACTTTTTAAAAGAGAGTAGTATTCATAGAAGTGGGAGTCCAGTACAAACAGTAATAATTCACCTTGAGCCTCAAACACACTTACTCTGATCCTTTGGTTTATTCAATTCCTTCTGTGTTCTTCCTCTGAGACAACTTCTACCTGTGGCCAAACTTGGACCTTGTCACATACTAGTGCTCCCTTCCCAACACTTCACCCATCTCTCTCACAATCCTAAAGGTTGTACTGCATTTAACCATCACTGGAACCTTCAGATGTCCCCTGCTTCTCTAACCTGTATGGAAGCAGCCCATAGCCAATCCTTTCAACCATGTTCTCACTCGAATTCAGGAAACTTTTGCCACGTGGACAATCCTCAGTATCACAAGCCAATCTCCCACCTTGGGACCACCAAATGAACCAATCCCTCTGGCCTCAAGTACCACTGGAGGAAGTCATATGACCCTGCTGACTGGCTCCAACTTGAAGTCCTATCTTCTAAATTCAGCTCACTCCTCCCTTCAGTTCCTCCGGCAACTCTTGGCCCCACCTATGGCTGTCTCAAATCATTTCTACTTTATTCACTTACTGGTAATTAGAGTCACCAAGGAAGGAATCCCACATCTTCTCTCCCCTCCTAGACCCTGAAGCGTACCTTCCTTTTTCTTTTGAAGGCCAACTCCACCACCATGTTTTTGATTATATCCCTTCTACTCTCTTCTAAGGCAATGTGTTATCAAATTTTCCTTCTTTCCTTAGAACCTCCAATATCTCCCTATTCTCAAGCTCTTTCCTCAACCTAAAGACATAACATCTTTCAAAACCCTTGCCTTCCTTGACTCTTCTATCCTCATAAATCACCTTCACTACACTCTTTATAAGCTTTTAAATTAAGTCTATACTCAATGCTGCCACCTCCTTCCTATTCATCTGGTGCCCAGCTTCTGCACTTAGATCTGACCTCATTTAATTTTGTTGTATCAGACACCACTCCATATTGCTCTTAAGAAAAAAAAAAAAAAAGCCACCAAGTCATCAAGAGCTTTCTGTCACCTTCTGTTTCATACCTTTGACCTCTTTTGTCATCTGATTCTATTAATGTCTCTCCACAACCCCTTCCACACTTTCCAGAGCTCTACACTATCTGCTTCTCCACATATCTCATTGACACATATTCTGAGCCCCTTCACCAACTTTACTCTATCCACTGACTCTGACTGGGCAGGACACACCACGTAAGCGACTACCTCCACACAGAAGACTATCTGTAGTCTACACTCACAATAACTATCTATACACACACCTGGAACTCGGGAGAAGAAAGGTAAGAGTCAACTGAGGTAAATTAAACGTAGAGCACCTTGCACACAGGAAGTACTCACAGATAATTAGTAGTAGTTAATAAATCAATGCTGAGGATTTCCTCCCACAATAATTTTCATACCTTAAACTGTGACAGAAGCTCATCTGTCGCACTTGTTGACACTTCATTCTCTCTAGTTTCAGCCAAGCGTAAAATTTCATCTATGTCCATTTCCTAAAGGGACACCAACAATACAATATGGTAAATGGGCAACAGTTATCAGCGTGAACTGCAGATGTTTGGTGCAAATAAACCAAATCTCCTTTCTGATACTTCATTTACCTTTACAGTACTCAAGCTTATTCCTTTACCTCTAATGTCTCAAACGATTATTTATACAAATGACAAGGTGAACTTAGGAAATTACAGGAAATAAAATTGGAATGAAAAAGAGCAAAGACAGAATCCTCAAATGCTTTTCTCATTCTTTCCTATTCTATTTAGTAAGAGCTTTGAGCTCTATTAAAAATAAAAAAGAAACTATACCCTTCAAGTAATTACTATTCTTTATAAACACCTCTCACAGACTCAAAATCTGCTTCCAGAAAAATTTAGACTCCCACGGATGCTTGTCAAAAACGTTTTTTCCTCATTGTTAATTACCTGAGGCTCTGACTCCTCCCCTTCAAGTTCTTTGAAGAGATCCTCTGCTCCAAATTTCAAAATAGCTGTCAGCTCTTCTTTATTAAAAGGATTTGAGCTGTGGAAGTAAAATGTAGTTGTAATCTCTCAGGAATGTCAAATAACCTCTATGGAATTCTACTATAAAATAGCTACCCTTCAAAAAGGAGTCAAATTACTGGTAAATTCTGCCCCAAGAAAAATGATCTCTCAAAGATTTCATTTTTTTTAATCCCCAGGATAAGTCTGTGTTGGTAAAGCTAACCTAGCAGCAGACTAAGAAATGAATTATTTTCCTGACGGCTCATCCATTACAGGGTTAAGAAACATAATTAGCAACATGAAAGAAGAGAATTCTTTTTTCTCTTTGTCCTTTGACTCAGAAAGTTATCGTTTACCAAGAATTTTCAACCTCTCATCTTTGGTCCAAAATAAAAGAACCAAGCTTTTTCCATTTAGGTTCCTCTTGAATGGAAAATGACCTGAAAATATTCTTTTTAGGGAAGGGCTCATTTGACTTCTACTTGTGACAGAGGCTGCAGGGAGGCCTCAGAAGACACTCAGCAATTTGGTCAAAACGTAAACTCAATCAGAGAAATAATTGTGCTCCTAAATAAAACCAACTGAAACTTGACTATCTTCCTTCTAGACCTTTCTGTTTTTAGTAGGAAAAGTAACAATCTCCACACAAACATTTTTCACCAATAGTAAACAGCGGCCAACCCCATCTGGCAGATTCTCACTACTGAAATGTTTAAGGCGACTTCGCGCTGAGATGAAAGTATGATGGAGGGGCATGTGGCTGCCACTGCTGCTGCGTCAAATGTCATATGTGGAGACAAAACCAAAAGGCAAGCAGAGGGGCAAGAAAGAGGGAGAGCACATGAGCAGAGGGTTGAAAGGCAAAAAAAGAAATTAAAAAAATGAAAATGACATCTTGTGGTCTTGGATTGGCCTTTTCTAGGTAATTAATGAATTAACACCAGTTGTAGAGAATCCTATTAGAAGGATGAATTCTATCAACTGTTGATGTAAAATCAGTTTGGCTCTGACCACCTCCTCTGTCTTTCTGGCACTTACTTGGACCTTCCTGAGTTGTTTTCTAGAACTGTCCGGCCAGTGGTATCCATGCGCTGAATCACCAGATGGTCCAATACCATCTTCTTTTTGGCCCGTTCAATGATCTCCTCCTCCACAGTCCCCTTTGTAACCAACCGGTAAATATTTACCTGTACAAAGCGAAAGGTTATGTTTATACCAGATCACACACTCACACACACACACACACACAAAAGTTACCTCTATCTAAAACCAAGAAGAGAAATAAAAAAAGACTTACTCTCTCCTACCAGAAATGACTATAAGCCATCCATCCAAACAGGTGGCTTGAGTAGATGCAATATTTTTACCGTAGCCAGTTACAATCTTAAATAAAACTGCCTCTAAAGAACTATTATTATAGCCTATTCTAATGATAAAAATCTTGCTAAGAATAATCAGTTTCACTGATGAAAAGCTTCACCAAAACTGAACCTCTGGCCGAATATGAAACTTAGGCGTTACCCGATACTAGAGCAGATTTTGAGATTCACATGGAATCTCAAAGCAAAAAACAAAAAAACAAAAAAAGCAAGCATGCATTTTTCCAACATAGCTCAGAGCGAACACTGTCATGTATAATAAAAATAGGCCATTTTAAACAATGTTAGATTATTTAACAACTTACCCACATTAAAATAGAGAAAAATTTCAGTTCTAAATCTATTCATCAAATCTCTTTCCTGGGGTAAACCTGAAAGTCATTGGTGATGTACTTCTCAAACACCAAAAGAGAACAGTTTCCTAAGAAGTTCATCTTAGCCCCAAAACACCTTAGACGCCTTCTCTGTACTAATTAACAAGCAGGCATCTACACTTAAGGAAATGAAAGCAAACCAGGAAAAAAGCATTTTACAAACATCCTGGAAGGGCTAAATAACACCCCCCCCCCACTCTTCTGCCTCCCCCAAACCACATCCAGAGGTCTCTCTCCACTGACCTGCTTCTTCTGACCAATTCTGTGGGCTCGGGCTTGTGCCTGCAAGTCGTTCTGGGGGTTCCAGTCAGAGTCAAAGATGACGACCGTGTCTGCCGAAGCCAGATTGATTCCCAGGCCACCAGCCCTTGTCGAGAGCAGGAAACAGAAGTCCTGTACACAATGCAATATACTACTTTATGCAGTGGCCTTCTCAGAAACAGTTTCACAGTCCAATAAGCCCTTACACCTGGAAACCCCTGCAGGTGTGAAGAAAAGTGAGATATGATGGACAAACTTTATGGAGGCTACAAGAATGTCAGGGACTTGATGGTAGAGTGAATTTTCGTTTCATTAAGCTGAAAGAGTCAGTGCAGTACACTAAGGAGTAAAGTCGATTCTAATAAGGCAACCAGAACCAAAGAATTAGTGTTTTCTCCCGGCTAAAACTAGTGTTACAAGCAGTTAACAAAATCCAGAGAAACTTCATTATCAAGGGGATCATTCCAGCAAGTTGCCTAGACACTCATTTTCTGGGTAAAGGTGAACCATGCCTCATAAGGTAGTCGGTTAAGTGGGTGAGGAACACAGCGACACTGCACCAACAGATCACATGCACTGGGACCAGCAAGAAGCACAGGATCCCTGATCAGCACAGCACACGCACAAAAAAAACCGAGCTGAAAAAAAATGTGCGGAGCACAAAAAAGTGTGTGGCTGAAGAGTCACGTGCAGGAAAAGACCCAGGCTCTGACATACTCGTTTTCACACCAATAATAGAGAATAAGCAGCCACGTATACCTGCCTGCACCTGAGCGCTCAGAAAATATGGGGCAGGAGGCAGAGAATAAATTATGTGAGTCAGAAGAAAAGAAAGCCAAACAGATTTCTATTTTTAGGGCATTTGATCATGTATGTCAAAGGCTGACACCTTTTTGGCACACAAGTGACACTCAAAAATTGGTAGTTCTGAGTTACATTTTGATAAATTAGTGTCTTTAATATACAAAGACACGATGAAAAGCTCTCCACAGTCTAATTAAGTCACCCTCACCAGCATTTGGCCATAAAAATTTTTAAAATAGAGATAGCGGTCTCAGAAGAACTTTAAACGATTCCAGTAAAGACTGATCAACAGCTGTGCTGAGGCACACACTTCATGATGCTTGGTACAAATACCAAGCGACACGCCACACTCTAATTTACAGAAGCCTACAGGTAAACAGTGGACACTTCAGAATGAGATACCTACACCAAATAAAACACGGGGTCTGAATTAATCATAGAAACAATTTTCTCTATCAAAGATAATATGAATTATAAGATGTTATTTGTGTCTACTATCAAACTGAAGAGAGAAACTCAATGAAATTCAATGCTGCTAAGGGTGACATAAAAATGGAAATACTCATGCACAAGGAGTATGAATATAAACAGTTTTGGGAAATATAGCAAAGTATACCAAAAACCTTTTTTAAATGCTCATACGCTCTTGACTACACATCCAAAGACAACAAAGTATGTGATCAGGTTTAATCATTAGGTTAAATAAAGGCACGAGCATGAGAAAATACTAGAAATTAATGTTTTTAATCTTTAATGACATGGGAAAATGCTCACAGAATTTTAAATGAAAAGTGACAACTATATGCAAAAGGATCCAATTAGGTAAACATACAGAGAAATAAACAGTTACATCCATTATGAATGGAAACACACCCCAATGATGTGAGCAGCCAGTTGTCTCAGGAATGGGGGTTTTGTACAATTTTTCTTCTTCGTACTCTTCACTATCTCCTAAATTTCTAAATGTGCATCGCATATTTCCCCCCAATGTTAAAGTATTTTTCTTAATAAAAAAGGCTCAGATGTGCAAAAACAAAAAAACAAAAAATGGTAGAAAACCTGTATCTTATATACAGCCACGGGGTGAAGAATTGAGATTTAAAAAAAAAAAAAAAAAAAAGGCGGCAACTTTAGCTTTTCTCTGAGAGAGGATAATATGAAACATTCAAAATATTTTTAATGTTTATTTATTTATTTTGAGAATGTGCAAGCAGGGGAGGGGCAGAGAGAGAGGGAGAGAGAATCCCAAGCAGGCACCGCGTTGTAAGTACACAGCCCGATGCAGTTTCCATCTCATGAATAATGAGATCATGACCTGAGCCGAAATCAAGAGTCAGATGCTTAACCAACTGAGCCACACAGGCACCCCTCATATTATTTTGTAAACTAAGAGTAGGGAACACAAAACCAATTTCAATAAATACTAAATAATAAAAATAGCTAGCATTTACTGAGTACTAGTTATGTGTCAGGCAAGGAGCCTAGTGATTGCTATGTGTGGATTACTGCATTTAATCCACTAACATTTTAGGCTAAAGAAGCCAAAATACTTTTTGTCTAACTAGGACTACGATGTGCAGTTCTAGAGGCAGAAGACATACCATTTTGGAGAAACAGACATAAACACTAAGAATTTAGCATTTAGCCCTTTAGAAAGCAGAACATTGTTAACTAAAATTTAAATGGAAAAAAAAAAGACGTAAGAGAACTTTTTATAACTTTAAACGTTATGTTTCATTTTTTGTTCTTGGTGATAGTTATATGGGTGTTTTCACTTTGTAAACATTCATCAAACTCTATACTTAAAATGTGCGTACTTTTGGGGCGCCTGGGTGGCTCAGTCAGTTAAGCGTCCGACTTCGACTCAGGTCATGATCTCGCGGTCCGTGAGTTCAGGCCCCACGTCGGGCTCTGGGCTGATGGCTCAGAGCCTGGAGCCTGTTTCGGATTCTGTGTCTCCCTCTCTCTCTGACCCTCCCCCGTTCATGCTCTGTCTCTGTCTCAAAAATAAATAAATGTTAAAAAAAAAAAATTTTTTTTTAAATGTGCATACTTTTGGGGCGCCTGGGTGGCGCAGTCGGTTAAGCGTCCGACTTCAGCCAGGTCACGATCTCGCGGTCCGTGAGTTCGAGCCCCGCGTCGGGCTCTGGGCTGATGGCTCGGAGCCTGGAGCCTGTTTCCGATTCTGTGTCTCCCTCTCTTTCTGCCCCTCCCCCGTTCATGCTCTGTCTCTCTCTGTCCCAAAAATAAATTAAAAAAAAAAAAAAAAATGTGCATACTTTTATTTTTGAGAGAGCGAGAGTGCACTGATAGCACGGAGCCCAATGCAGGTTCGAACTCAAGAACCATGAGATCGTGACCCAAGCTCGAGTCAGACGCTTAACAATCGAGGCACCCCAAAATGTGTGTACTTTTTTATATGCATGACACTTCAATTTAAGAAACTTGACTTGAAAAAAATCAAAAGAAAGCAGAATGTTCAGTCCGTTCTACCTATACAAAGTAGTGGCCCAGGCTTCAGAAGCGCTCATGATCTCTCTGAAACTCTAGTTCTACTTCTGGCTGTCTCTGCTGATGCCTTTACCCGCACACGGGGCTACAGTGTTTTCTCCACTAAACCTCTTCTCCCCAGCTTCTCTCAAATCCCACAGCATCTAACAGTTTGATATGCACAAACCACAATATTACTACGGTTTCTAACTTTTCCTAAAGCACCCCTTCTATATGTGCCTTAAAGCCAAAATACTTAAGAATGCAAATCTAAGGTGGACAACATAATTTAAGCCATCTCGTACCAGCAATCCAACAAATATGAGACCTGGCAAATGTATTTTTTAAGCCTCAGTCACCAAAAAAGTACATATCAGAACCTTCTGATGTAACACACATGTAAAATTAATCCTACAGGCCAGCCATCCCCAACCCTTGCCTTGCTGCTCTCCCAGGCCCAAAAATTTGCTATCTGGAAGTGACTACAGAACACTCAGTTGATATTAGAACTACTCTGTCAGTAATCCGGACCAGGGGAGATAAACAAGCATGCATATACTTTTCTGGAATAATAAACAAAATTACGAGGCATCCTTTATATTAGTGATTTCTCATTCCATTCTCAAAGCAGGAGAAATTTATAGCGAACTGTTTCTGAAATGAAATATATTAAGCCAGAAAGGCTTTCCCCTGGACACAGAACCCAAGCTGCCCAGATAACAAAGCCATGCATGGTATACCTCAGACCCATCTGCATTGAAGTGGTCCAGGGCCTGTTTTCGGATTTCTCCCTTGATGGAACCATCCAGACGCTGTAAAAATAAACCACAAGAAAATCATAAGGTAGAAAGATCAGCTACACTCTGAACAAAACGCCAGACTTGCAACCTTTATCATTCCAACAACACCCACTTAGTAAAAATAACCGGAATGCACTGGCAACATGCTGTCAGGGGACGGTGCTTAAGCAGCACATCCTACTTGCCCAAGCTCTCCAGTTACAGACTCAAGGTCAGAAACTTCTGGATTCAAAGGGCTATCTAGGTTGATCCAAGGATCAGAATGGCTGCTGGGGCCTATACGGAGAAAGATGGCAATACTCAAGCTGTGCTCAGAAGCTGTGTTTGCTTCTACATCTATAGGTACTAAAGAGATCAGGACACTGTACCACTGGTCACCTAATAACTAGCTCATACAGAAAATGGTCCTTCTTAGCTAATGCGACTACAAGGTGCACAGTTATTAAGGGCTACACAAACCAAAAAATTTTGTCTGGAAACATTTTGCCATAACATTAAAAGTGTTTAAATTAAGTTGATCATATATCCCAGCTTTTCCAAAAATTACACTCTGAAATCACAGCAAAATGTTTAAGCAGCCAAAACGCATATTCAAGAGAGCCTCTGGCATTAACTAGTTCTTTTATTAGAGTATGTGTCAGTTCTAGATCCTAATGTCACCATAGAAAACCGTATGTCAAAAAAATACTTGAGAACTGTCACCTGTCATCTGTACACATAAAGCATTTCTTACTCTTTAAAATCATATTCACATGTCTTCCCCTCACAATCACCACTTGAGATGAACAAAGTATCTCATTTCACAGAAGGCAAAACTGACCCAAGAGATGATGTCAGCTGGCCAGTGATGGGCGAGTGGCCAGGGACATAATCCATGGAAGGACCTACACCTCCCCAGCTCAGAGCTCTGCTGACCAGACCCAGAGCCACAGAAACACACGTCAGATCACACCTGGCAACCCTCTTTCTCCTTTCTTACTTACCAACTCTGTTCAAAGCCTTAGCCCAAATATATGTTTAAATGGCAGGTTCAGAGCCTATATTTGAAATCAGAGAACCTAAATGCTCTCCTTTAAAATTCCCATTAATAGAAAACAGCAGACATGCCAGACCCAAGTGGACTGCAGTCTAACATTCCCTTCGGAGAATAGAAATGAATTTTTGTTCTACTTGATATCAAATGATGAGCCTGACCTGAAAGCTCGTCAGACACACTGAGAGATAACTGTCTTTATGCAGCGTGCTGATTTCTTAAATAATAACCACAGTATTAAACCATATTCTAAGACAGCTGCTGAAAGACCACACAAGATATTATGGATATGACAACACCTTTCAGGGCATTTTGAAAGACAATCTGTTAGTGAGTTTAAAGCTTGGCCTTCTTAAGAAACAATCACTAACTCCAAGTTTCTTCAATACCAGTCTAATTACATAGGTTGGTTGGAGAGTCCATCCACTCAAAGTCAAAGAAAGAATATTTCCCAGACAATCTTAAACATCAAAGCACTTAAAGGTTATGCCAAAAGTCAAGATAAACAGCACACACGTCCATAAATGAATCGGAGAGAAGTTTCACACAGTCTAATACCCAAAAAAATACTGTGCTGAGGAAACTCCTCTCCCTCTTATCTGGTTTTTCTCCTTACACTGTAGGAGATGACTGAGTGAAAACAAAACTCCATGGTAACAATCCCACAGAGAAGAGAGGGGCCACCTTGCTTCAGGGCCCAGCAAACTTTTCACGTGCGCTGATCCTCTGAGTCCCAGCCTCACAGCCAGGGTCAGCTTCCTCTGGGATGAATACACAGAACTATCACCTCTCTCTTTCTTCCTAGGAACTGGACTTCTGTAATTAGGTCCACACTTCTTCCTCTCTACTATTACCCCAGACATGGGGCCATAAGAAACCATCTGACACATTTCTCTTGCCTGCTTTTCCTCTATTACTCACCTCTTTACTGCCCCCCCCCGGCCCGCCCCCAAAACAGAATGACCTCACATGACCATTTTCATTACAGGGTAGCTTAAAGGTATGGAAATAAACATAAAGACCCTCCTGGAACCTTAATTTCAATTTGTTTCCAGCTAGGAAACTTGTTTCCTAACTTTAGGATAATTTAACAAGCAAAGCACATAAGCCGGAGAGAGGCAGGCAGGGACTCCCAATTTCTGAGCATCCTTACCTGGAAAGGATAGTGCTTGATAGTCAGGTACTCAGCCAGGATGTCCAACATTCGGACCATCTGGGAGAAGATAAGGACTCTATTCCCCCTTTCTCGAAGTCTTGTCAACAGTTTATCTAATAGAATCAGCTTCCCACTGCTCCTGATCAGGGACTGGAGATTAACAAGACATTCCAATCATCACACACCAACCCATATTTCAATTTGCCCTTAATCACAAAGAGTTCCTTTATTTTCAATTTTTGTTAACGCTTATTTATTTTTGAGAGACAGAGACAGAGAACAAGCAAGGGAAGGGCAAACAGAGAGGGAGACACAGAATCTGAAGCAGGCTCCAGGCTCTGAGCTGTCAGCACAGAGCCCGATGTGGGACACGAACCCGTGAACCGTTAGCTCATTACCTGAGCCGAAGTCAGATACTTAACCAACTGAGCCACCCAGGCGCCCTGAAGAGTTCCTATTTTTAAAATCATCTTTAGGGGCACCTGGGTGGCTCAATCAGTTTAGAGTCCAACTCTTGATTTCGGCTCACGACATGATCTCACTGTTCGTGGGATTGAGCTCCGAGCTGGGCTCCACACTGACAGTGTAGAGCCGGCTTTCCATCCTCTCTGCCTCTCTCTCTCTCTCTGCCCTGCCCCTCTCGTACAAGTTTCGCTCTCTGTCTCTCTCAAAATAAATTTTAAACCCATCTTTAGGCTGAAACCCCATATAGTCTGGCTGACAAGTAATTCCTCAAATGCTCTTCACCTGGTTTATCTGCGACATTGTACTTTCCATACTTCTCCTATTTAACTTTCCTCATCTGTTTTTAAAGCTTCTTTTGATGCTCCATGAAGAGTCATCAAAGGAGGAAAGAAAAGACTTTGATAAAAAGCATCTATAGACACTGAAGTGCTTGAGGACTTCATTACAAACAAGGTGGCCACGCACCAGGAGAACCTCCTGCCCGTTCTCTCGCTCGCTGTCTTCTGGGGGTTTGATCAGGTAGCAATGGTTGCAGCATTTTTTCAATTCCATCACAATGTTCAGGAAACCAGACGTGCTGCCTCGTGTTCCCTTGGCAAGAGCCTTGTAATTCCTGGTCAGAATCCATCTGCAAATTAAAATAATGACCTTCAATTCAAAGAGAGAATCGGAGGCATCAGATTATAAGAGAGAGCAAAGTTACTGGAAAGATAAAGACCAAAAAGGCCTAGGACCGTTAAAAACCATGGAGGGATATTTCACTTTCCATCTCCAGCCGCCCAACCAGGACTGCTCACAGCTTGAGTCTGGTTCAGAGTGTTAACCACTGGGTAAACATGTTCTACTGGGCATTTCAACCTGACTGAACACAGGAATATTAAAAAGAAATAACAGTGAAATATATGTACATATACACACACATGTGAAACAAGGACTGTCACCAAAGCACTCTTTATCACAACATAAAAATGGAAATAGGTTGCCTAATAGTAGGAGACTAGTTAAATAAAGATTACCAAGAGACAGAAGCTATGTACCCATTTACAAACTGTTGTAGAAGGACATTTTATATGACAAAATGCTCATGGTAACTATCTTTTATATCTAAATTTTAAAAGAGAAAAGGAGAAATACATAGGTATTTATGTATATCCATATATAAGCTTTAACTATACACCAGAAAACATTAAAAGTGCTTTTTTTTCTGAGTAATGAAACCTCTTTACACTTTTAACAATCCTACTTTTAGAAATCTATCTCAAAGTAGAGTGTTCAAGGATTTTCACTGTAGTAGTTTGTAAGAGTAAAGTATTTGAGGGTTGTCTGGGTGGCTCAGTTAGTTGGGCATCAGACTGCTAATTTCAGCTCAAGTCATGACCTCACAGTTGTGAGATCGAGCCCCATATGGGGGTTCTCACTGAGCGTGGAGTCTGCTTAATATTTTCTGCCTCCCTCTCCCTTTGCCCCTTCCCCCACTTGCCCTCCCTCTCAAAAATAATAGATTAAAAAAGAAAAAAAGAGTCAAGTATTTGAAACAATCCAAATGTCCTCCACGAGGGCTGGTTGAATAAACTATGCTACAAATCGACAATGGAATATTATGCAGTTGCAAAAAGAAGAGAGTATCTTTATAAACTACTATGGAGTGTTCTTCAGCACACATCACTGAGTGAAAAAAGGTACAGAAAAATGTATACAGTATGCTGTTTATATAGGAGGAGGGAGACAGCAAAATGGTTAAAATGTATTTGGTTGTATTTTAAAAATTAGAAAATAAAGGAAAGAAAAACATTAAGAATTTTACTTGGTATCACCTAAGGGAAGAAAGGCCTAGAATGAAGGGGACAAGGATAGAAGCTAGGTATATTTGAACATGCCAGCTTTTGTAGTTGTGCCCTTGGAACTCTACAAATATTATAGTTATGAAGAAAAATTAAGCAAAGTCATCTTTAAAAAGTAAAACTAAAATGAAATCAAATATTGTATCTAGTTAGGAACATATCCACAAGACAAAGGATCTCAAGTGCTTTTAAGACTCTTATCCATTTCTAATAGAATATACCTTTAAATTTTATTTATTTTTGAGAGACAGAGAGAGAGCGAGCGAGCGTGCACGGGTGGGGGAGGGGCAGAGACAGAGAGGGAGACACAGAATCTGAAGCAGGCTCCAGGCTCTGAGCTGTCAGCACAGAGCCCGATGTGGGACCTGAACTCACGAACCATGAGATCATGACCTGAGCCAAAGTGGGACACTCAACCAACTGAGCCACCCAAGTGCCCCTCCAGTGGAACACAAACAAAATACAAACAAAAAAAACCCTTAACCTGTTTTTGTTATTCACAATGCTGACAATAATCCTTGCATTAAAATTATTGTAAAGCTGTGTGTGTAGTATGAATTGGGTTGGTGCAGTTGAGAAGTCAAATTTTTGGTAGGGGTATTAAGACTATTAAGGTCAAATAAAATCTCTATGTTGTCCTGTTTAATTGGAAAAAAAATCATGATGTATTTTTCTTCTGTTTAAAAACAAATTTTCTAATTCTGTCCACAGAAAAAGCCTGTGAGTGATGTCCAATGTAGCTGCAAATAACAGCTCTAGTAGCCAATTTGTGGTCTCCAAATTCCATTTTCCAACAAAATAGTATGCAGAGCATGCTGGATATATGGCTGACTCTAGTTCTGAGGCAGGAAACGTACAAGATGAACATGGACATTTTATTATTTCAGAAAGCAAAAAGCTATCAACTACTGCTAGGATTATGTCAAAAGGCCTCAGAACCAACTTGAATAAGCTCCTCCCAGCTAAAAATGGGAGTCATTCTAACCATGAGTGTAAAACAATACCTGTCACAGAATAAAGCACAAATTTGCTTATTGAGGAGTTCACAATCATACCAAAACAAATCTCATTGGTCAAAACCTCTGAAGACATGGAGATAACCTATTGTTTCTTTTAAAAATGTCAAATATCCAACATGAATGGACCTCGAGCACACTGTGCTAAGTCAGACAGAGAAAGACAAGTACTATATAGTATCACTTATATGTGGAATCTAAAAAAGCCAAACTCATAAAAACACAAAGTAAAATAGTGGTTACCTGGAAATGTGGGGATGGGACAGATGTTGTTTAAAAGTACAAACTGCAATGAGTAGTAAATGATTCCTAGAGATCTAATGCATGGCATAGTGAATACAGACAACAGTATCATATACTCATCCACTCTACTACGAGACTAGAACTTAATGACTCCAACCACTAAAAAGAAAGGATCATTAGGTAATGTGATACCGATGCTAACTACACTACAATGACAATATATTATAGTATGTAACTATATCAAAGTAACATGTTATACACCTTATATTTGTACTTTATATGTCAAACATGTTTCAATTTACTTATTTTTTAATGTTTATTTTTGAGAGAGAGAGTCAGAGAGCGAGCAGAGGGGGGACAGAGAGAGAGGGGGACACAGACTCTGAAGCAGGTTCTAGGCTCTGAGCTGTCAGCACAGAGCCTGACATGGAGCTTGAACTCACAAACCACGAGATCATGACCTGAGCAGAGGTCGGACATTTAACCAAATGAGCCACCCAGGCACCCCAAACATATTTCAATTTAAAAAATTATATTTTGTTGGGGTGCCTGGGTGGCTCAGTCGGTTGAGCATCCAACTCTTGATTTCAGCTTGAAATCCCCAGGATCATGGGATCAAGCCTGGTGTCCAGCTCTGCACTGAGCGTGGTGCCTACTTGGGACTGACTCACTCACTCACACTCTCTCACACTCTCACACTCTCTCTCTCTCTCTCTCTCTCTCTCTCTCTCTCTCTCCCTCCCTCCCTCCCCCTTTGACCCTTCCCCACTTGTGCTCTAAAATAAAAAACACTTTTTTAAAAATTAGTGTTTTTTAAATGTCAAAAATCAAAAAGAATTATGCATTTACTTATTCTGTTTTTCCTATATGAACTGTTCCTCAGTTGAAACAGGGAAGTTTCTTTTTGTAGAAGTGTTCCAGCTAATAAACAAAGGAGTACTAAAATTTGAATAGCACCACTTTGTAATCCCTAATGAAGTAATGGATCTAGGCAATGCTTACCAAATACTTGCTAATATCACAAGAAGACAATCTCCTATGAAAGAATGTACCTTTGCATTCTATGAAATACTCATATTGAATCTGAGTCTAATCAAACATCTACACTTATCTGGAAATGAGAAGGGATCAAATAAAAATATTAAATGATGCCACGGAGCTAGAATCAGAAAAATCCAGGCTGTGAAAAATATCTAGAGAACACAGACTCAGTTTCTTCTCAAAAAATTTACAAGGACGGGGTAAACGGGTTCAAATAAACTGAAGAGACATGCCAACCAGTCATAATGTATGGAGCTTACTTACATCCCAATGCAAACAAGCCATCTGTGTGCATGTGTGTATGTGCCTGTGTATATTATGTACATGACAACCAGGGAAATGTTAACACTAAGTATTATAAAAATAAGGAATTATTGATATTTTAAGTATAATAAGAGTATTGAAGTTATGTTTTTATTTTTATTGAGGTATGATTGACATGTAACACTGCATTAGCTTCAGGTGTACAACATGATTTGATACTTGTATATACTGCAAAATGATCACCATGGTAAGTCTAACATCTATCACCCTACACAGTTACAAAAACCTTTTTCCTCGGTGGTGGGGACTTTTAGGATCTATTCTCTTAACAAGTTTCAAATATACAATATGGTATTATTAATCATAACTGCCATGCTGCATGTTCCATCCTCATGACTTACTTATTTTATAACCAGAAGTTTGTTTATATGTTTTGACCCCCCCCTTCACCCATTCCTCTCACCCCCCATCTCACCCCCTCCCCCGGCAACCACTGTTCTGTTCTCTGTATATGTAAGTTTGGTTTTGTTGTTGCTGTTGTTTTGTCTCACTTTAGTCCTTATCTTTTAGGTACCTACAGAAACATTTCATAAGTACCTGAACCATGTTTCAAACAATCTAGGGGTGGAATTGGGGGTGCAAATGAAGATACAGGTGAACTAAGGCTGGCTATGAGTGGGTAACTGAAACTGGGTTGACTCTGGGTACATGACTACCTCCTATTCTATTTCGGTACATAGCAGAGATTTCCCAGAATAAAAAGATTTTTAAAAGTCAAGGTAGTATTAGGCAAAAGGGTCAGATAGTAATTTTTGACCACTAAAATCCTGTGGTTTTTTTGGTTTCATTAAAAACAAGGAGGGACTGGGTGCCTCGGTCAGTTAAGTGTCCAACTTTGGCTCAGGACATGATCTCATGGTCTATGAGTTTGAGCTCCACGTCAGGCTCTGTGCTAATAGCTCAGAGCCTGGAGCCTGCTTCCGATTCTGTTACCCGCCCCCACCACACACACACACACACACACACACACACACACACACACACACACACACCTCTCTCTCTGTCAAAAATAAAAATATTTTGGGGGCACCTGGGTGGCTCAGTCGGTTAAGTGTCCGACTTTGGCTCAGGTTATGATCTCACGTTTCATGGGTTCAAGCCCCACGTTGGGCTCTGTGCTGACAGCTCAGAGCCTGGAGCCTGCTTCAGATTATGTGTCTCCTCTCTCTGCCCCTCCCCTGCTCATGTGCGTGCTCTCTGTCTCAAAAATAAATAAACGTTAAAAAAATTTTTTTAATAAATTAAAAAAAATAAAAAAATTTTTTAAGTTTTGAATTAAAAAAAAGCAAGGCATATTATTAGAGAGATTACCAAACTTTTAACCTTAGACTATAATTTTCACGGTATGTAGTTATAATTACTCCAGATTTAACTTGAAATAATCAAAACTAAAGCCCATTACGAGCATATTATATACTACCCCCTGTCCCAAATCCAGCATTTTGCCTTAAACTCATCATAACCTAAACCAAGTCCATAACCTGGCCAGGCCACTTGGGGTGCCAGAAAGGAGAGCATCTTCCCCCATCAGCACAGAGGGGAACACTTTTCCTTCTAAACCTGCACAGCCCCCTGCATCTGCCTCAGTTAGTAAACAAACCTGTTTTAGCCACTTGTCTCTACTCTGTCTTCCCTACTGAGCAACACTTCTGGCAGGAACATGTTCCACCCATCTTCGTACTCCCAGTATTTAGCACAATGCCTGCCACTTTGTAGAATCTTAGTAACTGACTGAATTGAGTAGCAGAGAAGAAATACGTGACTGAGTGAAATATACCTGTTTATTGGAAGGGGATTAGCATTAAAATTTAACATATACTTCGGACTACCCACATAATGAAAAGTGCTGTGCAAATTCTCACCCAAAGAAAAAAGCAAGAATAAAACTTCCTCTTTCTAACCATGAGTATACTGCTTCTTAAATCTGTGTTGAGGCATCACTGAAAAAAGCAGTCTGTCAACTGTCTATCTTATGGCTTCTCTGTACTGATGTTAATCCCACTGAGGCTTGACCCGGCCCACAGCTTACTTGTAATACTGCTTCTGCAGAGCAGACATCTCCACCCTGAGGATCTGTTCCACTTTGGCAGGAAGGGATTTTTCTACATCCTTTTTGACCCTACGGAGAAGGAAGGGTTCCAACACCTTATGGAGACTCTGATAGCCGTTTTCCCTTCCTTTCCCATGGTCCTCTTCAAAATCTTCCCAGAATTCAAACCTGGAAATAAAACAGGACAGTGTTCATTACAGAAGCAACCGAGAAGAAAAAGAAGCAGTTTTTCAAGCTAAAATTTCAATTAACTAAATGGAAAAAAAAATCTGTAAACAAACAACAAACAAAATAAGACTCTTCCCTATAAGGAAAGATAAATTTTATCAGTCACTAGCTCAGGAATACAAGAGAGGGGAAAACAGTAAGGAAAGAGAAAACCACTGAATCAATCCAATGAGTCTACAGAGAAAACCCACTGAATCAATCCAATGAGTCTACACTGGATAACACTGGGTTTCCAATTCTTAGACTGGATCTAGAGTTCACAGGACACTTCTGTATAACATGCAATGAGTAAGTATACATAAGTTATTGTTATGAAATGTTCTTCAGAAAAACTAATAAGCTATCTTTTAATAAGCTGCAATTTCTTAGGAAACAAATTCAAAGGTAAGAGAATTAGTGGCAATATTACAGCTGTCACCACTCAAAGGTAAAGTCAGTTACATAATTTCCATCAATAATCTTCACTGTTCATAGATTAAAAAATTAGTGGATTTATGATGACAGTAACCAAACTATGGCCCCCAAATAAGAACAGTAACACAAGTGACACCAATTTAATAGTATTAGAACTTGAAGACACAAATTTTATTAACAATAAATTCTAAAACTTAGGGGCGTCTGGGTGGCTCAGTCAGTTACATGCCCAACTTTGGCTCTGGTCATGATCTTGCAGTTTGTGAGTTTGAGTCCCACATGGGGCTGTCTGCTCTCAGCTCAGAGCCTGCTTTGGATCCTCTGTCCCCCTCTCTCTCTGCCCCTCTCCCACTCTATCTCTCAAAAATAAATGTTAAAAAAAAATTTTAATGAATTAAAAAACTTGTCACCATAATAATTCTGCCTCAACTCTATAGAGGAAAGTTCCTTGCATTTCAACATCTTTTAACTTTTTTTCAATGTTCATTTATTTTTGAGAGACAGAGCATGAACAGGGGAGGGGCAGAGAGAGAGAGAGAGAGGGAGACACAGAAGCTGAAGCAGGCTCCAGGCTCTGAGCTGTCAACACAGAGCCTGATGCAGGGCTCGAACCCATGAACCGTGAGATCGTGACCTGAGCCAAAGCCGGACGCTCAACTGACTGAGCCACCCAGGTGCCCCCTTGCATTTCAATCTTAATTCAATTATCTTTGATTACTAACGGGCCTGTGGCAGAAGTCCAGAATAGGACACGGTGAACAGATTTCTTTCAAAAACAAACCCCAAAAATGAAGGAAATTTATTTCATGAGGATTGAAAGAAGTACACGGTTTTGCCACTAGAAAGCCAATGATGCACTTGGAGGAGCTAGCAGGGTTCTGTGTGCAAACTAAAGCTCAGTAGGGGAGAGCATGCCATCGACCAAGCCTAGCACTCCGTTGATCGCTGCTGCGTGGTCTGCCCTCTGATACCAGGCAGCCCTCCTCTGTTGAGGCCAGTCATGTTCCGGAATAAATAGCTCAACATTTCCTAGAGCTCTGTAAGACTCCAAAGCAACTACTCTCTGCTAAAATGGAAAGTCAGAGAGAAAATGCCAGCACCGCTAGTGTGCACTGGCATCAAGAGAGCCTGCTGCCATTTCTGAACTGATAAACGGCCACGCATTTCACCAGGCACTGCGAGGTGGATCAACACCTGCCTCGGTAACACCTAGGAATGAACAAAACAGCCATCTTCAGGAAGTTCAGGCAAAAAGATCTTTTGGGGTAGAAATCTAAACACATCACTAGAGCTTATAGCCTGATAAACCTAAGTTGTATTTTGTCACACTTCTATGAAAATACTCCAGGAACAAAAATAAATGAGGAATTAAAACTAGGAAGAAGACTAAAATGAACAAGGCCAACTGAACTATCTCAATGCTAGGGATGGCACGTCACACACAAAATGTATGAAGCAACTGGACATCAGGAACTATCACCATATCAAGCTATTTTCTGAAGAGCTGGGAGACAAATTTAAGAGAACATTTCAATTTACTTAACGTTCATTATCATTAATTAAAACTATACTAGTCTAAAAACTTAAATATAAACCTTATTTATAAGTTACTTCCCCTACTGTGCTAGACAACAAATATTTTCACCTACTTAGTGTATTCTTACTAAAAAGCATTAAGAATCCCTTTATGTATACACTGAATGGTTTATGAATGGCCTATGGTTGCTTTCCCTCTGAACAGCAGAGATGAGTAGCTGTAACAGACCATAATGCCTATAAGCTGGAAATGTTTCTTATCAGGTCCCTTTAAGAAAAAGTTTGTTGTTCTCTAAAGCAGAATACTGTCAACTTAAAATACCACATACATAAAAGGTATAGGCTTATAGCAGTAAGTAACTTAACAATAACACCATGCACAGCCTAGAGGTTATTTTAGATATATCCCTATTATCAACTTGTGTACATAACATATGACTCTCACAAAAGTAGGAAAAATTTGGATTGCTTAAATATTCCAGACTTTGGGATTTTAGAAAAATAGAAGTTCACTCTACTGAGGAATAACAAAGAAGAAAATTAAAAGAATGAAAACAGTATGCTAGAATTCATGTGATAAATATGCAAACAAATTCAGACTGGCCTAGACAGCAGAGGCAGAAGCAGAAGCAAAAACAAAGCAAAAAACAAATCTTATACCAAGAGGTTACATCTCTGAAATCTGCTCTACTGAGTTATTTTGTGGAGTGGGTATGCAGTACATTTTGCAAGTGATTATACACTCAATTCTTGGGGCTTGCTTTATCTTTTTGTATTTTTAATACCAAGCACCACGCTTTGCAGAACAGTACTTATAAAGTAAATGACTGGTACATATTTTAATAAGGGTAGTGATCAAATTGCTAAAAAGGGTAGTAGTCTGGTCAGAGCCACCATGCAGGAAAACTGACTGGACAGACCATGTGCTAAGAAAACAGATTACAGTTGGTTAGAAAAAGAACTAACTTCTGGATTTAAAAAACAGTAATAGACCAGCGAAGGAAACAATCAGCAAAACTAAAAGGCAACCGACAGAATGGGAGAAGACATTTGCAAATAATATATCAGATAAAGGGTTAGTACCCAAAATCTATAAAGAACTTGTCAAACTCAACACCCAAAAATCAAATACTCCAGTGAAGAAATGGGCAAAAGACATGAATGGACACTTCTCTAAAGAAGACACCCAGGGGCACCTGGATGGCTCAGTCGATTAAATATCTGACTTCGGCTCAGGTCATAATCTTCCAATTTATGGGTTTGAGCCTCGCATCGGGCTCTTCCCTCTGTCTTTGCCCCTCCTCCACTCATGCTCTGCCTCTCTCTCCATCTCTCAAAAATGAATAAATGTTAAAAAAAAAAAAAAAAAAAAGACATCCAGATGGCTAACAGACACATGAAAAGATGCTCAACATCACTCATCATCAGGGAAATACAAATTAAAACCACAATGAGATACCACCTCACACCTATCACAACAGCTAAAATTAACAACTCAAGAAACAGCAGATGTTGGCGAGGACGCAGAGAAAGAAGAAACCTTTTTCACTGCTGGTGGGAATGTACTGGTGCAGCCACTGGAAAACAGTATGGAGGTTCCTCAAAAAACTAAAAATTGAACTACCCTACGATCCAGCAATTGCACTACTAGGTATTTATCCAAGGGATATAGGTGTGTTGTTTCAAAGGGGTACATGCACCCCAATGTTTATAGCAGCACAAGCAACAATAGACAAAATATGGAGAGAGCCCAAATAACCATCAACGGATGAATGAATAAAGAAGATGTGATATACACACACACAATGGAATATTACCCAGCAATCAAAAAGAATGAAATCTTGCCATTTGCAACTACATGGCTCGAACTAGAGGCTATTATGCTAAGCAAAATTAGTCAAAGAAAGACAAGTATCATATGGCTTCACTCATATGAGGAATTTAGGATACAAAACAGATGAACATAAGGGAAGGGAAGCAAAAATAATATAAAAACAAGGAGGGGGACAATATAAGAGACTCTCAAATATAGAGAACAAATGGTTGCTGGAGGGTAGTGGGAGGAGGGATAGGCTAAATGGGAAAGGGGCATTAAGGAAGACACTTGTTCGGATGAGCAGTGGGTGTTATACACAGGGAATTAATCACTAGAATCTACTCCTGAAACCGTTGCACTATATGCTAACTTGGATGTAAATTTAAAAATTAATTAATTTAAAAAATTTAACACAGTAATAGCCTGTCACAGTTGAGGAGATGAAGGTACAAAAGTTATCTGACCAGGGGCCCCTGGGTGGCTCAGGGACACCTGGGTGGCTCAGTCAGTTAAGTGTCTGACTTCGGCTCAGGTCATGATCTCATAGGCCCATGAGTTCAAACCCTGTGTTGGGCTCTGTGCTGACAGCTGAGAGCCTAGAGCCTGCTTCAGATTCTGTGCCTCCCTCTCTCTCTGCCCCTCCCCTGTTCGTGCTCTGTCTGTCTGTCTCTCTGAAAAACTAAATAAACATTTAAAAAAAAAAAAAAAGTTATCTGACCAAATTTAATTCCGCTCTGTACAATAATTTTTCTTCGGTGGATCATTTCTTTGACAGGACCAAGTGGTTCTGTAGCACCATCTGGAATCGAAGGAACTACAGCTAAGGATGAGGAAAATACTGGATTTTAGTCCTCTGCATACCAAGCTCAGGCAGAAACAAAGGTAAATCTTAATTCCTTAACTAATGGAGTTGCATGAATCTTTGTGGAAAAACAATCTTTTAAAAAATGTTTGAGGAGCACCTGGGTGGCTCAGTCAGTTGACCGTCCTGACTTCAGTTCAGGTCATGATCTCATGGTTTATGAGTTCGAGTCCCGCATCAGGCTTGCTGCTGTCAGCACAGAGCTTGCTTCAGATCCTCTGTCCACCCCCTCTGCCTGTCCCTCCCCCATCCCACGCTTGCACTCTCTCTCTCCCTCTCAAAAATAAACATGTAAAAAAAATAAAAAATAAAAATATGTTTGAAAACAATGTTTTACAAAATTTTTTTAATGTTTATTCATTATTTTTGAGAGAGAGAGAGAGAGACAGACAGACAGACAAAGCACGAGCAGGGAAGGGGCAGAGAGAGAGGAAGAGACAGAATTTGAAGCAGGCCCCAGGCTCTGTCAACACAGAACCCAACACGGGGCTCAAACTCACAGACCGTGAGATCATGACCTGAGCCGAAGTCAGATGCTTACCCAATGGAGCCACCCAGGCACCCCGAAAACAATGCTTTAAAAACAAAGCTTTCGAAGAGAAAAAGTTCTCTTACACACACACAAAACTACATCTCTAACTCCAATCCATCATTCCAAAAGTAATTCAACTGGCCACAAAAGAACACTTTGGATGAACTATCAGAATAATCATGTCTACTAGGAACGCCACAGTTGCTAAATAGCAAAAAAGTAATTATGACCAATTAGGAACCAAAATCCCTACCATCCACTCCAGTAGTCAAGTACAAAAGGGCAAATCTAGCTAACCATTCATTGGTGGAAACTATGCACCACATTCTTTTTTCAGGGGACAAGAACAGATGTTGCATGGTGCCTCAAGACTCCTACTATGTAGAATAGTCTCATCTCATCTCATCTCATCTCAGTGGTGCTATGTAGGATGTACTTCTTCTCTTAGAATTTGAAGACCAAAGGATATTTATTGACCTTAGTCATAGAAGACCTGAAACTGACCTCAGTCCATCCAACTTATTGAATGATAAGGGACACATTTTCATCATCTAAGTCAGCATTCTGAAGCAAACACTTCCAGTGTATCAAAAAGACCCAATATGAAAACTATAAAGTAATACACAGGAAAACACTCTATTTCAGAAAACAAAGGTTAATAATAAATAATTGACAATTTGACTATTTCTAAACTTTTCTACGTTATGTTTTACGGCACTTGTACCTTTGAAAAGCATGCTTTATAAAAACTCGGCCTTATGCTAATATGTGATGAACAGGGTCTCATTACAGAAGGTACAACAGACTGTTCAAGACGAGAAGAGGGCAACTGCCTCCATCCTCAGGCTACTATCGACTCACAGAGCTCTGTGGAAGGGACAGAGGACCCAGGTGAGAAGAAACAGGACAGGCAAGAGGACAACAAGGAGATGGGATAGGCAGGGTGCAGTGTGACAGGAAAAGAACCTCTAACATAGTGTTTCTCGACTGGTGGTGATGCCCAATGTCTCCCAATCCCTGGGGGACACTGGGAATGTCTGGAGACATTTTTGGTTGTTACCACTGAGAAAGAAGGCAGCTACTGACATGTGGTGGGGTAGTGGCGAGGGATGCTGCTCAATAACCTATAATGCAAAGGACAGCCCCCAGCAAAAAAGAATTATCCAGCCCAGAATGTTAATAGTGCTGAGACTCAGAAACTCTGCTCTGAGAGAAGGCAGAGAAAGGAGGGGTGCCGAGGGAGCTCCACTCCCAGAAGCACACCGTAGTGAGGGTGCCTGAAAAAAAGGGAAATAGTTTCAGCCTAATCTACTAACGCAGTAGTCAGGGCAGCATGGTTAGAGTGGTCAAGCTTCTCTACTCATCTTCTGAAGAGTCTTAAACTATCCTTGAAAAACAAAAGTCAAAAAAGGACAGCCACCAACAAATGAAAATAGAGAACTTGTTGCTAGTAGTCCTGCCTCACAAGAAATACTAAAGAAGTCCTGTAAGCTAAAAAGTGATTTTAACCCAGTGACAAACTCCACAGGGAGAAATAAATATAACTGGAAATGATAATATAAATGTGTAAATATGAAAGACTATATGTTTTTCCCTTATTACTTTAAAAGACAAACCTGGATAAAGCAATACTTTTATCACTGTCTTCTTGGGTTTACAACACAAGGAAGGAAATAAAAACGAAGCCATCCTGGAGAACAGTTGTTATATTTTACCAGAATTAAACTAATATTAATCTAAAGAAGACTGGGATGAGATGCATACTAAAAACCCTAACAACCAGTAAGAAAATAACTTTTTAAAAAAACCAGTTAACAGAAGAGTTAAAGTGGCACACTATAAAATACTTGTTGAGACAAAAAAGGCAGTAAAGGAGAAATAGAAAAGAGTAAGACATATTAGGGAGAAAAGTAAAATCGTAGACATAAATCCAACCATATCAATAATTACATTAAATGTGAATGAATTAAATTCTTCAAAAGGCAGAGACTCAATTAAAAAGGGAAGATCCAACTACATGTTGTCTACAAGAGACACATTTTTAAACTCATAAACAGCAATTGAAGTAAAAGGACAGAAACAGCATAACATGCAAACAGTTACCAAAAGACAGCTAAAGAGCTGTCACATCACACAAAATAGACTTAAGGAACAGGAAATATTACTAGAGATAAAGAGGGGCATTTCATGATAAAAAGATCAACACATCAGGAACAAAGAACAATTACAAGCATGCACAAACCTAACACCTGAACCCCTCAACATACACAAAGGAAAAAGTAACAGAACTGAAAGCAGATCACTCAACAACTACAGTTAAATATTAAAATATTTCACTGTCAATAACAAAACTAGCCATGATGTCAGGAAAGGTATGTAAGACTTGAATAAGACTATTTATTAACTAAGTTGACTTAATGGACATTTACAGAACTCCACCTTATGAAAGCAGAGTATTATTCAAGTACACAAAGAACATTCTCCAAAACAGAAAACATACTAAACCATATAAAAAAGTTTTTTTTAAGATTTATTCATTTTTTACAGAGACAGAGCATGAGTGGGGGAGGGGTAGAGAGAGAGAGGCAGACACAGTATCCGAAGCAGGCTCCAGGCTCCGAGCTGCCAACACAGAGCCCTACACGAGCTCGAACCCACGCACTGTGAGATCATGACCTGAGCCGAAGTCAGACGCTCAACCAACTGAGCCACCCAGGCACCCCAACATGCTAAACCATATATAAATAACAGTGAATTCATTTAAAACATGTTCTCTAAAACAAAATTCAATTACAAGTCATCTGGGAAAACCTAAATATTTCAAATTAACCAACACACTTTAAAAAACAAACAAACAGGGGCGCCTGGGTGGCGCAGTCGGTTAAGCGTCCGACTTCAGCCAGGTCACGATCTCACGGTCCGTGAGTTCGAGCCCCGCGTCGGGCTCTGGGCTGATGGCTCGGAACCTGGAGCCTGTTTCCGATTCTGTGTCTCCTTCTCTCTCTGCCCCTCCCCCGTTCATGCTCTGTCTCTCTCTGTCCCAAAAATAAATAAAAAACGTTGAAAAAAAAAAAATTTTAAAAAACAAACAAACAAAAACCATGCAACAAAGAAAAAAACACAAAAGAAATTAGAAAATAGGTGAAACTGAATAAAAACTTGGGCAAGAGATTTAAGCAGACATTTCACCAAAGATCCACAAAGGGCTAATGAACACATGAAAAGATGTTCAACATTTTTAGTCATTAAAGAAACGCAAGTAAAATCCACACTGAGATACCACTACGCTCCCACCAGAATGACTAGACTGATGACATACCAAGTATTGGTGTTGGTATAGAGAACTGGTAGGAATGGCAGATGGAAAGTAAATACCTACTTTCCAAACAACCCAGCAATTTCACTAAGTATCCAACCAAGATAAATAAAAACAAATAAATAAAATAATAAATAAATAAAAACAAATGTCCACACATAGACACAATAGCCCAAAACTGAAACAACTCAAATGTCCATCAACTGGTGATACATGTAATGGAGTATTACTCCACTTTAAGAGAAAAAATAAATCTCTATGACACAGGTACATCTCAAAAATATTATGCCAAATGAAACAAGCCAAAACCAAAAGATTACTTATTAGGATTCCATTTATATGACATTTCTAAAAAAGTTAAATCTAGAGATGAAAGCTGATTAGTGACTGCCTCAGACTAGACACAAAAGCAGATTTAACTACAGGCAAGAGGGAACTTTCTGGGTGAAGAAACTATTCTAGAACTAGATTATGGTGATGGTTGCACCAATCCACGAAGTTACTAAAAAAAACGAATTGTATACTTACAATCATGTATTTTATGATATGTAAATTACATCTCAACAGTGTTTACAAAAAAGTTAACAACACATGGGGGAAGAGACCACTCATGTTTTTCATTATGCTATCCAAAATGCCTTGCTTAGTTTATGGCACATAGCAGGCACTCAAATATTTTGAGTTATAAAAAAAAAATTGTGGAGCATTTCCCTGTCAATCTGACAACTCCTGACTAGTTACTGCATGCCAGATACTACTCCAGCCAATGTGGACCATTGAGGAATAAAGTAAACATGATCCTTGGTACTTCTGAATGCATAAATTTAATGACATGAGATGAATGAGGAAGAAAGGAAAGCAGTGAGGTACCACATAGAAAAAAAAAAAAAACAGGGTAGGGTGATAAGCATGTCTGACAGGCTTTTGTAGGTTAGGTGGTCTGAGAAGAATCTGAAAGGAGGTGGTCATAAAGGCTCAGGCAAAAATGTTCCTGGCCATGTGAAGATGAGGAGAAAGACCATCCCAGATAAAGAGTGGCAGTGGCTTGGCAGGTTAAAGGTACGGAAAGCTGGCAGAACAGTGGCCATTCTGGGATGGGATGGGAGGAATCAAGAGTACCATCGAGGTGCCACACTGGGCGGGGTCTCCCAAGGTAGGGCAACAAATTTAGGTTTCATTTCAAGCATCACTGAATACTGCTGGATAACTAAGTTTTATGAAACATGTATACCATCTCCCCCATAAAAATCTTTTCAATAAAGACCTCTATGATTCTTTAGTAAATTACAGACCTGAGTAATAGCTAATGCTGATTGCTTCTGTTATCACAGGTTTGGGTTTAAGATATCAACACCTGTCAGACTGAGTACCTTGTATACTTCAATTCTTGATTACCTTATAACAACAGTGAGAAGGTCTAACATTTCCTGTTTACCAATTATTTCCCCAAAGCATTAACAGATTCAAATGTCTTGTAGATAATAGGCTTTCCTCCTTGACATGCTGAATTCTGTGCCTCCTAACATTTATTATGGAACGTTTTACTAATTTTATTCCTGCAGCAGTTTAATGTTTTGCTGTTCCCAAATCATGCCATCTGTTTTCCCTAAGGTCTATTTTTAAAAAGTTAAAAAGCATTGGCATTTCAGACATTCTAGCATCTTTCGAAACACATAGGAAGGAGCTTACTTCTCCGGCATAATAAAGTGCAGCAAGGACCAGAGCTCTTTGAGGGAATTCTGCAGAGGGGTCCCCGTAATCAGGAGCCTATGGTGGGACTTGAAATCAATCAGAGTTTTATACAATAAAGAGTCATCATTCTTCAACCGATGGGCTTCATCCACTCCCAGAAAGGCCCAGTTAATACTGCCCAGCACAGTCTAAAGTAAAAACAAAACAGAACGAGCCACCAGGTCAGAAGGAAACCCAAAGTACTTTCAAGTGTTAATTATCTCTGTACAAATGCCATCACAAAGGTATACACAGAAACATTTGTTCTTCAAGGACTTAAAATTGTTTTAGGACTCTTCTGTTTAGTCTGTGTTTTGCCAGACTAGTGTCTACTCGAAAGAGCACACCACCATCCAAAAGGTTTTGGGGGAGGGGGGAATCTCTTATGCCACGTACTGCTGCATGCCCCACGGCAAGAACACAGAAATTGGTATGCTGGGCAAAAATGATACAGAAACAAAAACTGTGATTTTGCAGTCTCTCCTTAAGATTCTCCTCTGCCTATTCTCCACCCCAACCCTGAAGCACAGAAACAACAAAAGCCACCAAATTGAACTTATTTACACTTATCTCCAGTGGGACCACCTGCCACATACATTTCTTAGTAATTGTAGAAAAGAGAGGATATGAAGAACTTCATTTTTACGTCCTCCTCACAGAGACCATTCACATCATCTGTTGTGGAGAAATTCCTTTACGATGATACGATGGGAAATGCCTGGGATGGCACTCAAGCCCAGGTTCCAATGGCTGACTAGAATCTCAAGTAAGTTACTGGCTTCAATACCCTTTCATCCTATTATTTAATTCAATTGGACTAAGCGATCTAAAGTCCCATTCAACTGTAAGGTTCTGATTTTTATTTATAAGCTCAGTATCTTTGTGGATTTTTGTTTGTTTACTTGTCTGTTTTTAACTAAATAAAGAAAAGCAACATGGCAAGCGGGAAGCACAGAGCCCACCATTGGGACAAGTCACACTACAAATTACACACCTTATCTTTTAAGAGAATCTCATATGTTGTTATAAGTGCATTGAACTTCAGCCTTTTAGTCTGAGAATGAATCCATTCATATTCCCGTATCTAGAAGAGAAATCAGTAATTAAGATACAATTTCAACTTTTACCTTTCTTATCACCAGCAGTCTTGTGACAGATGCATAGAAACATGCCAAATAAAAAAACTGATTAGAATTTAATGAATATTTTATACATTCTAAATTGACTGAAGCAACCAAACTATAGAGCAGTAAAAGAATTAAAAGATCACTGAGCAGCAGAAACTTTACTGCCAGAACTCAAATAACCTATCACTTACCCCTGCCCCCATCCCAATACATCTGACAAAACTGACAAAAAAATGCATTCCATCTGCAGTTAAACCCTGGTGACTTGAACTGATCTAGCAACCTCCCAGAATGTGAATTTTCTTAAGGAATATTTTATTATTCTTTGCTCTTTGGTAGTGCGATACTTTTATTAACAAATAGAACAATTCCCAACCTCTGGCTTGGTCAGAAATTTCATTAATCTAGAGCAGAAAGATGTGGCCTCCAAGAAAAAGGAAAAGGAAGGTTACAGAATGAAAATGTAAAATGCATGAAAATAATGTTAATGTAAAGGAACACAAAAACTAACACATTCATACTTCAGTGTGACCGGACACGCAGCAGGCACAATGGCCCATCATACTGCAGTGTGACCGGCCGCCCAGCAGGCACGATGGCCCATAACAAGGCTCCTGTAGTTTGGCTGTCAAGTTGGGGACCGGGAAACAGGACAAGGAGTATGTGCAGGTAAATCACCACCAAGTGGGAAGAGCAAAGAAAAGGAGTATGAGAGTCCACATAGAAAATTTCCCTGACTCGGGGCGCCTGAGTGGCTCAGTCAGTTGAGCATCCAATTCTGGCTCAGGTCATGCTCTCACAGTTCGTGAGTTCGAGCCCTGCATTGGGCTCTGTGCTGACAGCTTGAAGCCCGGAGCCTGCTTCAGGTCCTGTTTCTCCCTCTCTCTCTGACCCTTCCCCCACTCGCACTCGGGTCTCTCTCTCTCTCAAAAATAAATAAACTTCAAAAAAATTTAAGAAAAGAAAATTTCCCTGACTCCACAATTTTCAGAGTTCACTTTGTCTTCACCTTTGAATGCAGTGCTTGAAGCCATTTTGCATCATCTAGGAAGTGTTTTTCTTTTATAATGGTTAACAAATAGATTGTAGCAAAGCTAAGAACGGCTTAGAAACTCAAAATTAGAGCAGGGAAATCTGCAAATCTACCAGGTTTAGGTTAGACGACTTGAATGAAAATATTTAATAAAAGTAAGTTTCAATCGGTATAATATATAACATATCTCTCAAAAGTTTGAGAATTCCTGATGGCTTTCTCTTGGGATAAGCAATCTCCCAGAAACAGTTTTCTCTAACACACAGTAATGAAAGAGCAAAGGTCTGGGACCAGACACATCTCTGTCCCAACCCCAGCTCTGCCACTTTGTAGCTGGCCTGTGGACAAGTGTTAAACTCTGAGTCCTTTTCTTCCTCAGTCGGTTAGAAAGAATACCATCCACTATCATGAGGACTATCATGAGGACTATCATGAGGATTACAGGTCATATACCTGTAAAAGGCACCAAGCACAGACAAGCCCTCACACACAACAGGTGCTTTTAAAAAAATTACTCATAATCAAGAAAAGAACCGCTAAGCAGAGATCAACTCAAGCCTCTCTGTTCTAAGTTCCCTATGCTCAAGTTAAGGTTGAAAACAGACAAATAATTCTCATTTCTTCTATAGCCCCAGCAAAGTCCATTGTCCTTTCTCATTATTCCTACCTTACTAAGTTATGCAACCTCACCATTTTAAAAGGCTGGGAAACAAACTCTAAGAACTTGATCATTTTTAGTAGTATCTCTCTGTTCAAACAGCAAAAATAATATTAACATTCCACAGGGTATTAACTCCATCTTATAATCCATTATAAATAAAATAGTCTTAGAAATATGAGACAAAGAGAAGAAAAACTAAATACTGCAATCCAACTAAAACAAATTCCCATTCACATACTGCTATTGCTTTCCTTTAATATAGTAAGCATATTTTAAAGAATATGTGAGTTGCATTTTTGTGATACATAAATCTCCCAACAGTGGGGGCACATTACAGTGTCGGAATCATAATGTTACTAAAGACTATAATGGTTTTAGGTCAATTTCCAAAATACATTTATAACACAGATTCTATCCCAATTCTTTTTGTTTACACACCGTATTTCTGCTCATCAGGTCACCTATGTAAACCACTACGTTAATCTCTGGTGCCCAGATTTCAAACTCCCTCTGCCATGAGGTGAGGGTGGATAAAGGGACGACTATAAGAAAGGGGCCATACAGCTGGTGTTGGTGGAACAGGTAGGAGAGGAATGATATGGTCTGGATGGTCTTTCCTAGGCCCATTTCATCAGCAAGGATTACACTGTTACTTCTGCAGGAAGAGAAAAATAAAAACAAAACAAAACAAAACCATTAGTACGTGTACACACACACACACACACACACACACCAGCATGTGCACAAACAGCAAGGACACCAATGACTCCCAATTCACCAAGCAAGGCACTGGTTACCAGCCTCAACTGTATTTCCTTTGTAGTAGAAACTACAAAATAGCAGAACAAGTGATCTAAGTACAGTCAAAGCTTTGGAAATACTTTAAGAGCTTATTCAGACTACGTTCTTTACCTTGCATTTTGTTCTTTTACATCTACCCCTTGTAACACAGAAGGCAGGTTTTGTTTTATGGGGGTATCCAAGAACATGACCTTGGGCTCCACCTTTACAGAAAGCAGGGGGGCAAACTGGCTATCCCAACTGCTGGTGAACCCTACAGCCTGATGGCCACGTGCCTTTGCTCAAATCACCCACCCACTCCACTGCATGCCGCTGGGTTGTTTAATGCTACATACACTCCTCCCCAGGCCTATGTGCTGCAGATCTGGAGCTTGGTTTGTTGTTTTTTTCTTTAATTTTTTTTTTTTAACGTTTATTTATTTTTGAGACAGAGACAGAGCATGAACGGGGGAGGCGCAGAGAGAGAGGGAGACACAGAATCGGAAGCAGGCTCCAGGCTCTGAGCCATCAGCCCAGAGCCTGACGCGGGGCTTGAACTCACGGACCGTGAGATCGTGACCTGAGCTGAAGTCGGACGCTTAACCAACTGAGCCACCCAGGCGCCCCAGAAGCTTGTTTTAAATACAGCACAGTCTACAGCAGAGACAGGCTGCAAATCAGATTTCTGAATCCACCCTACACCTACCAAATCAGAACATCTGGGAAAGGGCTCAAAGAGCTGTACTTTTAACAGACACTTCTGGATATTCTGATGCAGGTGTATTCCTTGGACCACACTTTGAGAAACACTGCTCTAGGAGACAGTCTGGATATTTTAACAGGATACTAACAGGAGAGGATTGTTCAGCTAGAAGAAAAACACTTGAAGAAATGGCCAGAGTAGGAAAGTATGTTCAGGAAATAGAAAACAGCCCTTTTGGCAGGGAATTAGAAATATATACATGGCAAAAGGCTGCAAACATTAAGAGTTTCTAGAAAAATCAGGCGATGAAAGGTTTATACATGTATAACAAATGTTTAATCAATAACCCAGAAAGAACTAAAAATAATGGACAAATTACAAAGAACTGAACGGATTAGAAATACAAGACATTTAATTTACCAAGAAGAGACTGAATTTTTAAAAATACATTCCGTGTTCCACAGAATGGCTAGTTTTATGGGAAAAGAAAAGGACAAAGGCAAATATACTGGGGCAGGGGAGAAGGAAGAGGCCATACCTCTCTATAAATCTAAATCTAAATCTAAATCTCTATAATCTAAATCTCTATAATTTATGCACTATTCAGATATGTTATGTTCCTTTGTGTAATTTCCCTCCTAATTTCTCTCACCTTTCCACGCTAGTAGGGAGGAAACAGGATTTTCTCCAACATTTCCTCTCCCTAACAAACTGCCATTGTTCATACACTGAAAGAGATTTGAATGGATTTCCCTGTTTTTCTAAAACTAGGCCAAAACAGCATATTACTTAATGTAAGGTTCCTGTGACTAGGGCCTAACAACTGTTTGGGTCCTCTTCAGCACACAGTGTGACAGTGATGTTCGTGACATGACTGCACATGACATCTTTGTGGCTAAGACCCTTCAAGTACAAAATGAGAGGGCTGGATCACACAACCTCTTGAGGTTCCACCTAGCTTTAGAACTATCTTCTAGGAAGATGAGATCTCCCTGTTCTCTGAAACAAAACCAGTTTTTACGCAATTTAGAATAGTCCTATCAGACTTACATCCTTAGTCACACAAACTGAAGTTCACCAAGGGCTCTAATGTTCATAACTGAATGCTAGATGCTGTATTAGATTTTACAGGACAAAGAATATAGGTAGTTTCATTGGGAAGCAGGCATTCTAAATGTACCTCTAACCAGAAACCACTTTTTGGCATTGAGAAAACCAGTTCACATGGTTTTATTTCCAGGCTGCAGTTCAATTCGGAAACAAGAATTTTTGCCTTACTGTAAAACACTGAAGCACTTAAGAATTACATGTGGGGGAAGGAGTTTGTAGGTAAGCATTAAAGATCCTTCCCACACAGTATGCCCTGGGAGGACAGGGAAACTAGGTCTGTCGTGGTTCACTGTTAAAACTGTCCAGGCCTAGATGGGGCCTGACACACAGTAATCAGAGACTACTTAGATTTGCAATTGATCTGATGGACAACATCCATGAGTACTGCCTCCAAGCACCTTTAAACCTCAAATGCTTTCATTGTCACACCTTTCCTTTTCAAAATTAAGGTGGTTTTGTTACAAAAAGTAAGGACAATTTTATAGGTTCAACCATCAGAGACCTTCCTCTACATGGGATAGTATGTACAGCAACCTTAGGAGGGAGGGGGGTGTTTCACACTATTCTTCAGCACTACCACAAGAAATGAAGGGAAAGGTTTCCCTGGCCTAGAAGGAAAATGAATGGAAAACAGACATCTTCTTTCTTCCCCATCACAGATGTGGGCAAATTAACTTGCTACTTATATTCACACTCATAAACAACATGTTATGACATAGGTTTCTGGCTAGGACAAATTATCCCCAAATAACTAATTAACAAAGTATTCTTTACTTCAGATTAAAATGGTATTACACATACATATGAACTCCTACCAAAGCCTTCTCTCAGTCATATATTTTTGTTTCTATAATCCACAACAGAAATAATTATTTGCACTTAAAAATAAAGAAGCCAAAAACGGTACAGAGAATTTCAAACCTATTTTCTACCTACTTGCACCAGGAATGAGCAAGCCAGTTGAGACCTTCTAGCTGATAATCACGAAGCTCCAGATTCTCCCCTCCTAAATATGCTGGCTGTTTCTTTAAAGCCACAAATCGTGGTCTCTGCTTCAAGGCCTGAAAGACAAAAAAATTCACAAAGCCCACGTCTGAAAAAGACTTTCTTCCTATTCCCATGTTAAAATGCTACCTATGATTTATGTGCTCTGAACTAAAGCACAGAAGTTTACATTTCACATCTGAATCACCAACCTCACCTACCCCACCGCACCCACACCTCCTTTCATTGAGGTCTGTACTCCCAAAGCCAGATGTATCCTGAAATAGTCTTTGGTTAACGTGCTCCTGTCCTGAAGTCAGTCTGTGAACATCCTTACACAGCACTAATTTTACATCATCTCTATCATATGGCAGGGAGTGCTCCATTTTCATCTTTATAATCTCATTTAAACGGTACAAAACAAGACCACTGGGAAAGTCTGTATATGCCAAACACAGCAGAAGGTCACCATGAGAACATCTGCAAATTCCAAAATGCCAACCCCCTGACCTTGAACCCCCCAAGTGTGTGAGTTTGGTTTTCTAAAGGAAAGGATGTGAAGAACATCAGTCTAGTAAGGTCATGTCTCTATGCTTTGCACAGTACAAAATGTGGATTCTGTGACTAAATCCATTTGGGAAACAATGTAATACAAGTTACATAAATTTCATTACTGTGACTTTTCAAAGTCTAAAACGCTTGTCCATATTGTGAATTTACAGAAAAACTTCATTTAGGAATGCTTCCCAAAGTTCTTTGGCCACAAAGTCTTTTCATAGCGAGCATTTCTCTGAAGATTAGGGCTCTATGGCATCAGCACCCTATTACATGATGTACCGCCCTAACAGTGTATTTGGTTAAGGTGATTACTGACCATCTCACCTCTCCTCTGTGAGCACCCAGCAGTGAACAGAATCTGACTCCTCACACTCAGCCACCGAGCCCCACGTCCACTTCTGCCACGGCTCCCCCAGAGCTTCTTCCCCTCCAATCCTTGCATCCCACAGTGACTTCCCTTGTCCGCACACTGTGGTTCCCTCACGGACTTCCAGGGCATGTTTCTGGCTGGACCTTCTGGCTTTCGTAACTACACACTGCCATTACATGAAGTTTTCCGAATACAACACTGTTTCCATCATGCTGCTCTCTCTCAGGGAGGTAGGCGTGTCCATACCCACCAGATAAAGCCAGCATTACCCTCCAAGGTATTCAAGACATGCACACTCGGACCTAAGTGCACTTGCCCATAACACCTTCCTCTCTTCCAGCCCCAAGACCATCTTTCTCCTGATGCCTTTCAGGGGAGGGCAATAACCTGGGCCCCCTTCCATCTGTCTATCCAGCACCAACCCATTCTTCAAGAACCAGGGCAATTCAAGTAGTGCAATCTCTTTAACCCTTTAAACCTCCTCATGGACTACTGGAGCTCAGTGACTCCTGCCTCTGTATTTCTCTGACCACAGTTCGTTTTTACACTCACTGCCCCCTCAAATACACACTGCATTCCACAGATGGAGGTCTGGTGCCATGAACTGGACGTCAACTCCTCAGAGACAGAGCCCATGTCTTACACAGACTTCTTCTGCCAAGGACCCAAGCACACCATTTTACATGTGGAATGAATTCCAAAAAAGGGAAAGGATTTATGCAAACAATCAAGCAAATAAAAAGCTTATATGTTTAGTTTCTAACTTAGAATTCAGAGCTTCTCCCCTTTCCCATCACATTTCTTTATTTTATTTAAGTTTATTTATTTTGAGAGAGAGAGAGAGAGAGAGAGAGAGAGAGAATGTATGAGCTGGGGTGATTGAGGGGCAGAGACAGGGAGAGAGAGAAAATCCCAAATAGGCTCCGTGCTATCAGCGCAGAGCCTGACACAGGGCTTGGACTCACAAACCATGAGATCATGACCTGAGCTAAAATCAGATGCTCAACCAACTGAACCACCAGTTGCTCAACCATCAGTCACTCAACCGACTGAACCACCCAGGCGCCCCACCATACAATGTCACGTCTCTTTAAAGTGCTTAAATTCTTTCAAATATTCTGCACAATATCTCTAATTAGACATATCCAGTTCCATGAATTTTAAGATTAAAGAGGTCAGCGAAGCCATTATACAATTCATCTTCTTCTGTTTTAATATTTTCCTTTGATGTCAAGGTTAATTCATCTTTCACATCAAAATGGGAATTATCATTTACTTTTGTACATTTTCTCTTTCCAATATCTATGTGATCAACCCTTCCCACCAACACATCTTTCCCCCGAAAAACCAAAAGCCAGCCATCACCACACCTTGCATTCTCTCGTCGGGATGGTTTTTGAGTTGTTCCGACTATGGAAGCTGTCAATACAGCTCTGGAACTTCTTTCCAATCAAGGCTTCATCTTCCCAGCTGCACTCTGAATAGGGCAGTCCCATCCATTTGCATAGATATTCAGGTTCATTTGAAGGTGCGGGCTTCCGACTGTGAGCTGTTTGGTATACAAAAATTAGTAGATTAGCAACTGTCAATCAAAGAAGGGGAGTGTCACTGTTTTACACATGACCATTGAAACACCAAGTGGCAAAACTAAATACACTGCAAAACCTGAACTGCTCTTAGATGCTCACTAACATTTGTTAACCAAATCTTTTGCTTACCTGGAAAATCTGATTGACCCAATGTAGATTTGCTTGTCTTCACGGCTACACAAATGGAAAATACGACAGAAAAGTTATCACTATAATCAAGGAAAGAATGACATTTTAGGTCCTATGAATAAGAATACAAATATACTCTATAATCTGACATTTAAAAAAAAAAAAAAAAAGGAACACCTGTCTTGCTCTCACAGCCCTGAGTAGCTACAACCCCATTTCTGTTCCCCTTTACAACAAAACTCCCCAGGAGAGTTGTTTTCACTCGCGGTGTCCCCCTCATTCTCTCTTGAAGCCACCCCAATCAGGCCTCATCCCCACCACTCCACAGATCCTGAACCAGCCCAAGTTCAAGGATCAAGTCTCAGTCCTCCTTCCCCCCAGAGCATCATGCTCTCAGCCCCCCTCCTCTCTCACCAGACTTTCTTTCTCTTCTCCTGTGGCTTCTCCCTAACTTCCAAAACCTGGAATGCTCTCAAACTTCCTAGTCTCACGAGGTATACTATTTCTGATAATCTCAGTAAATCTTAGGCTTTAAATACTATCTACATACTGATAAATTCCCAAATATAAATCTCCAGCGCAGACTGAGAGTTCTAAACTCCAAGCTCACATATGCTACATACAACCTTCACGATACTCCCCAATTAGTCAACCAAGAAGAATAGCAAACTTACAAATATCAAACCCAGCTCTTGATTTCCACTCCAAGCCAGTTCTTCCCTTAGCCTTTCCATTTCAGTAAATGGTACCTCTGTTCTCCTATTTGCCTGGGTCATAAGTCTTGGCATCGTACTTGACACCGCCTTCTCTCATCTCCCACGTCCAAATTTACCAGCAAATCTTGTTAACTCTTCCTTCAAAATCAATCTAGATAGCCGTGTATTCTCTTGCCTTTTTTCCCCTACATCTATTCTCTACAAGTAAGTCTACAAAGTGCATTTTTAAATTTACAATACCCCAAAACCAAAAGCCATTATTTGCGGAGCTCAAACACTGCTAAAATAAGTTTCCATGTGCTCACCGATTATTCTTTCGACTATCTGATACTGTTTGTTCAACTCTGAGGCCAGCTCTTGTTGGCAGTTGAAATATTCCACATCTTCAGGAGAGACTTTTCCTAACCTAGACAGAAGAAAAGAAAAATACATTCCAATTAGATTTGGGAGATCCATACAAATCTATCAAAGCAAAGTCTAAGAAGAGCAAAGGAAACTGAGCCTTTACTTCCATCTGTCCCTTTAGCAATCCTTTACTAGTAATTAAGCCAGAGATTTTATAAAAAAACATACACTTTTAGGAAACCTTAGACTCATAAAACATACCAGTTGTTCCTTCTTTATAAAGAAACCTAAAAATAATTACTTTGTGTAATAAATTCCAATATCTAAACAGAACAGGACCATAAAACTGTCTTCCAGATTTAAAAGGAAACATGCCTTTTTCATATAGGTATGTGCTTTGGGAGAGATTAAATGTAGCTTTTACACAAAGCTAGTTATTCTTTGGACTAAAATTCTATAGAAGGACAATACTGGCAAGCTGAAATGAACTATTACTGTACTTCCGAGGATTTTAAATTTGTAATTGCTTTACAACCGACCCCATTCTTAGGGATACCTAAAGGAAAAATAAGTGATTTACTGAAGGAGCACATGGTGCACAGTAGTAAAATTGGGAATTAGAACCCATCTGGCCCTATTTCTAACACAAAATAACCTGATCACATTACACTGGCAGGTGGGTCTTCAGGGTTGAACCTGATACCTCTAATTAGTCACTTTAGGTCTGTGGGTGCTATAGGCCCCACATATTTCTCATATGCAACTTAACCACCTTCAAAGTTGTAAGTAAATTAAACTAAAAACAATGGTCTATCAGAGCTTCAGGAGTTCATCTGTTTCAGTCACATCATTTCTGCAAATTGTGAAAACCGAGATTAGTGGTAAGTGTACTGTAACCCAGACAGTTCTGGAATATTAACTCCTGACATCTAAGCCACCCCAGCGTAATCATAGGAAAATGACAGGGTGCCTAAGACTTAGCTCTGGATTTGGGCTGCCAGAACTCCAATCCTGGGACCTCCCGGAAAAGTTGCCTTGTGCCTCACTCTCCCTATCCACAAAATGTGTACAATGGTACAATGTGTGTACACTTGTACAATGGGTACAAATCTCATGGGCTTATCATGAGGATAAAAAACACTGGGTGTGCAAAATGCTCCATAAGCTACTTATTATTATTATCAAACTCTGCAAAATTGGTGGCCGTATACAAAAACATATATATATATATATATATATATATATATATATATAGTGTCTTCAGGTCACAATTTTATAAAATGGAATTGTGACCAGCTCTGTGTTCAGATAATTAAGGCAAAATCTGAGTTCCTAGACAGCTATGTGCTCCACACATTCTTTAAAAACCTTCCTTCCCTCAAGGCTGCAAATATACCATTGCTTGAAAAATGTACCATTGCTTGATTTCATCCTCTTTCTTCTTGAAGTTCTCTAATTTTTTTAGACCCTTCACTTTCTGCTGTTGTAAGGATTCTTCACTCTCCCATGTGCTGTGGATGTAAGACCAACCCTTCCACTTGATGAGGTACTGGACTTCACCCTCATCCTTTTCAGTGTCAAAGTCGCCACTTGGGTCTCCATTAGCTTCAATCGCATATACAGTAGTAGAAGCTCCCGTAGCTGCAAAAGGATTCAGGTAAACATTTAAAAGTATATTAAATCAGACCCTGAAAAGGCTTCCTGAGTACACATTCAGCTAAAGAATCTCTTTTTGGATGAAGCATCAAAATCCTGTTGACTGAAAAATAAGCAGAAATTCACAAACAATACAGGATGAACAAGATTCGTAATTTCAAATATTGTCAAAACGCAAACCCAATTTCTACACTTTAAAATGTTTTCCAAAATATGTTGGTGAAATCAAAGAAATCCTTGTGTCTAAACACAAGAGAAATGGAAGAGCAACACCCTTCTGGTTTGGTCCCTACTAACTCAGAAAACAAATCTGTCTCTCCAAGAATACTAAGAAATAGGGGCGCCTGGGTGGCTCAGTCAGTTGAGTGTCCAACTTCAACTCAGGCCATGATCTCATGGCTCATGAGTTCAAACCCCATGTCGGGCTCTGTGCTGACAGCTCAGAGCCTGGAGCCTACATCGGATTCTGTGTTTCCCTCTCTCTCTCTCTGTTCCTCCCCTGCTCGCATTCTGTCTCTGTCTCTCAAAAATGAATAAACATTAAAAAAAAAAAAAAGAAGAAAGAAAGAAAGAAAGAAAGAAAGAAAGAAAGAAAGATCCCCCCACCATCCCACACCAATTACCCATCCACCCAAAGTTCTGTGTTAACTCTTAACCAAAAGTGAGGCTGGATGGAAACAAAAAAGAAAAAAGAATTAAGCAGTATTTTGATATTTTCTATATGGAAAGGTTAAAGAAACTAAGTTATAAGACACCTCAAGTTAGATATAAAAAAATCTTCATTCCCTATCACCCAGGAGATTCAGAAACACCTAATTAAAGGTAAATTTGTTTCAGGTTTATAAACCAGAATATCTGCGACATCACTGCTTTTTAAGCTATAAACACATCTTAAGTTTCAAGTCTCAAAGACATATCGGACACATCCCTACATCCTCTGCAATGAAACATGACATTATGCCAGAACAACTTCCACATTTCACGACCACTGTGAGCATGGACTGAAATTCTTCATTTGAGAGCTGAAATACAGAAGATTTGGGCCTGAGTAGGTAAGACATATTTTGCTCCCCACAGAGACATACCTCCTTTCTTTCCCAGCCTTGAGTCTAAGACCTTCTCAATAGTTTCACTGTTGTCCTGCTGTTCATCGGCTCCTTCTCCTGTCATTTCGATGAGGTCGTCAGAGTCAGTCTCAAAGTCGTCATCTTCCTTATAGCTGTGTGAGAAATAGTGCTGGATAAATGAGAGACTACCTTTCCAGAATTAAAGACCAAATACAACGACGTTCAAGAACCATATCCTTTTGGCTCCAGCATGTTGTTTTAAGATCAGCCACAGATAAAGTGGGCTCAAAGTACCTGTTTTCTCCTACTTAAGTATTAATGCATGTTCATGGAGAACTGTAGGAAGGCTTACAGTTCCAAATAAAAACACACTACTGTTTGTAGTGATTTGTGTAAGCAAGATACAGAAAACTACAAGGACATGCCTATGCTTTTGTTTTTCAACAGGAGGTTACTATGTAAACAAGGAAACTACAAAGAAAACATATACTGAATGAAAAAACAGCTGTTTCATTAAGCAAAAAGGAAACACTATTTCTAAGATGAAATGTTTCAACCCTGTATTTTGTCTGATAATAAGAATATGAAATTTAAGTATCCTCAAACTGTTGAAAACTTCAACAAACATACTTCCTGGTAATGAAATATCAAAATGTAACCTTTCACAATGTAACCTTTCACCGTATATAAACAACAAATGGTTTGGGAGTCACACGAGAAAAACACAATCCTGGATGTACAAGAGCTGCAGGAGGAAAACGTACACTTTGGCATATTCAGCACATTGTCCAAGCCTTTGAATCATTAACTAGACACACTGGACAGGTTAATATCTCCAGGACTTAGTTTCACTATCTCTCAGTAGACCAAAAGAAACCTGTGTATCCTCTGAAAGAAAATGAAATATCCTTGGACTCATATAAAGTAAAATACTGATGTCTGCATGTTTCTATTCCTTTATTTAATTTTCTATTAATACTCCATATCCTATTAGTAAGCTTAATAAAATTACACCCAAATACCAGTACATAAAGTGATCCTCAGAAGAATCTGTCTGATTGAAAGAGCAATTTAGAAGTGAGAATATAATCCAAACATCTTTCCTTAAAAAGGGTGACAGTTATCACTGACTAACCCACCTCAATAGAACATCAACACTAAGTGCTTTTCTTTACAGGAATGAAGGCCAGAAATGAACCACTGCTATTCCTTCCATATTCCCACTGGCCAACATCATTCTTTTTTGCAAGAAATTTCTAAACACAACCTCAGGACACAGGTCATTATTTTTGCCTATCAAAATCCAAAATTTTGCAAAATCCTGGTGGCACCTGGGTGGCTCAGTCAGTTGAGCATCGGACTCTTGGTTTTGGCTCAGGCCATGATCTCAGTTTGTGGGTATGAGCTCCACAATGGGCTCCACACTTACGGCACAGGGCCTTCCTGGGCTTCTCTCTGCCCCCTCCCCTGCCACCACCAACTCATGCTCTCAAGTGTGTGCACACAAGCACTCTCTCTCTCTCTCTCTGTGTCAAAATAAACTTAAAAAAAAAAAAAAAATGCAGAATCGTGGACTCACCTGAACCAAGTTCTACCCAACTATCACCCTCACACTAATGAAACACTTCTGGGGCACAACCTACCTAACATTTTTAGCTGCTCTGCGACGAGTCTGCCTTTTAGGAGCTTCATCATCTTCATCATCGTCATCAGAAGAATCTTGCCTTTTTCTCTTTCCACGCTGAGTCTTGGGTTGCTTTTTAACACGAGGTTTGGGCACTGTTCTAAAATGAGAAGAGAAAAAAGGGCAAAGTTTTTATTCTATCACTTGGTGTCTATTTCAAATCTATAATTTCCCAGAGCCACAATACATATATAGGATTAACCTGGGGAATGTCAGAAATGTATATTCCTGAGTCCCATTTGCTAAGATTCTAATCAACTAGAAATCTGCATTTTCAACACAAAAGTAATTGTAATACTGATAATCCTCAAACACATATAGGAGATTCAGTGAATTCTGAGGCAATGGTTCTCAACTACTCCTCAGGGTTACCTGACATAAAAATATACATGCAACATGTTACTGATGGTACTTCTTTGGCAGACAACTTGGAAATATCTATCAAACTTAGAAATGTCAACATTTTTCATTTCTGGGAGTTGATCTTACAGATATACACTGATACAGGCACAATAAGGTATTCACTGTAGTATTATTTGCAATTAACAAAAGACTAGGAAAACTCTAAATCTTCATCAACTTGGAATCAGTTCACTCAACAGAATAACTAGGTAGGCATTAAAAAAACAAAAAACAAAAAACTTTTCCATGTACTGATATGAGAAGATTTCCAAGATAACTAAAGAAAAACGCAGGGGTGCCTGGGTGGCTCAGTTAAGCATCCAACTTTGGCTCAGGTCATGATCTCACAGTTCGTGAGTTCGAGCCCCGCATCGGGCTCTGTGCTAACAGCTCAGACCCTGGAGCTTGCTTCAGATTCTGTGTCTCCCCCTCTCTCTACCCCTCCCCTGTTCACATTCTGTGTCTCTCTGTCTCTCAATAATAAATAAATGTTAAACTATATATATATTTTTTTTAAATGAAGAAGATGCATGAAATGCTATCTGCATAAAAGGAGCAAAAGACAAAAAATAACTACACGCATAATAGTGTGTGTGACATGTACAAAACATATCTGGAAGACTACCTGAGAAACCACACCCTGCCACACAGACTAAGGAGATGGCCACCCAAGGGAACTCACACACAGCCAGGACGGAGAACCACAGCCTAGGCACTCCCGTAAGGAAATCCCGAAATACTCTACCAGTGGTAAAAAGGTGAAAACAGGAGAAAGATACAGATGGAAACTCACAATCTTATCTGTTTCTCTCACACCTTCCATAAGTACACTACAGAGAGATGATCAGGGATTCAATAAATGACAGGTAAACTCTAGAAGAAAAAGCTGAAGTGGCTTTCCAGTCCTGTGACCAAACTAAGTTGACAAATTTCCCTGCCAGCGTGGTGGGCCAGTGTAGTGTCCTAACTCAGAGGCAGGCAAATGTTGGCTGCAAAAGTCCAGAGCACAACTGTTGGCATTCCCAGACAAGACGCAAAATTGAGGCCACTATGCAGGCACTTACTTAACGAGAAAAAATAAATTTTCACATAATTTTTACTGACAAAACTCAAAATGAAATAATAATCACAGGATTTATGGGATACACATCTAATGATAAGAACTGAATTCTTTTTGAAGGGATAACATTTCACGGAACTAAGGTTCAAATTTAGTGTTGCCTATCATCAAACTATAAATGTTTATCTCTAAATGCTATACTTAGCTCACAGGCCATCCAGAAATAGGTGATTGAGTGGGATGTGGCCCAAAGGCAACAGCCTGTCAACCCCCATCCTAAGCAATACTGCAAGGAGGAAAATTCCCCTGAGATCTCTGCCTCCTGCCCTCCTTTCCCCAACATGAGTACCTTACATTGCCAGCCAGCTAATGAAATTACCAAAGTTTCAGGGCACCTGGGTGGCTCGGATCACTTAAGCATCCAACTCTTGATTTTGTCTCAGGTCATGGTCTCATGGTTTGTGAGATCAAGCCCCACATCAGGCTCTGTGCTGACAGCACGGAGCCTGCTTGGAATTCTCTCTCTCCCTCCTTCTCTGCCCATCGCCCCACCTCTCAAAACAAATAAACATTTTTTTTTTTTTAATTACCAAAGTTCCCTGTGACCTCGGCCTACTTCTTTCCCTGCATAATCAGATTCTCTGCTTAATGTCAGATTCTAAGAACAAGGTAAGAAACAGTGAAGCATGCTTTCAACCAAACAGTATTTTAAAGTTAGGAATTAGTTCTTCCCCCAAAAAGCCTGCATACTGCTCCAATACACAGGGAGCTTTTTTTAAAAGCAGAAGATACATTCACCCCTCAGAACTAGGGGAACTAGTAAGTCGGGGAGTAAGAAACAGAAGCTTCGCTCTACACGACACACCATGCAAACACCCACAGTCAAATGCAAGCATCCTCATCACCTAATCACTTGCTAACGAGGAAGCCTAGCAAGAAGTGAGCCCGAGACTTCCAAAGCCCCGAATCACAGCACACCGTAGGCCATCATTCTACCACTGTACCATCCTTCTCAAACTAACACAAACTAAGCTCCACCAGAAGCAGAGAGTTCAAGCAAACACTGCACCTTCTGGGGACAGGTCTTCTGGCTTTCACTTTTTTCTGCTCTGGTTCGCTCTCTGCACTGGTGCCTTGTTCCTGTTCATCTTCTGAGGGCTCCCGTTTCCATTTTTCTCTGTGATCAAAAGCAAAGCAAAATGATTTTTTTCTAAATGAACTCCTCAGGATTGTTTCATTTGAAGAATCTGACAGGACCAATTTCAATAGGATTCTCCAAAAGGCAAAACATGTATATTTTAGGTATTATGGCTAAAAAAGGTTTATTCTAGCTCTATTTAAACTCTGGCTATGTTCCTTCCTAGACTGTGTAATATCTATGCCTATTTTTTCTCTGGTGACAAAAATAAATGAAAATGGAAATGAAGAAAGTATTTTTTAAACTATTCTGGAAAAAAAAAAAAGCTGTTAAATCTCTTCTACTCTATTTTTATTTACCACTACCATTGAACAGATTGAAGTCGTAATATATACTAGACCAGTGGTTCTCAAATGTAAGATGATCAGAACCACCTGAAGAACTTGTTAAAACAAATTTCTGGACAAGTGCCAGTTTCTGATTTAGCAGGTCTAATATGAAGCCTAAAAATGTTTATCTTAACAAATTCACAGACGATGTGAATCTTAATAAATTCTAATACTGGTTAGAAACTTCTTTTAAAACTACTATAATACTAGACATGCTAACATCTTTAAAATATATTCGATAAAAGTCCCTAAAATTATTTTTCAGTGATAAACCTACCACTTACTAAATAATCTATTCAGCCAAAGATGTAGTTCTCAATAATTATTAGATACAGTAGGTGTTCCTTTGCTCCTTGAGATCTTAGAAGGCTTTAAAGAGCCGTACCTTATAGCTCTCTCCTACCACCCCAAAGAGTTTTTGAGGTTTAAAGACCAAACGTGGGACTTAGCTCATTTCTAGGGAAGGAGAGAACACATAATAGTCACTGAGCATGAAATATCTAGGAAAAAAAAAAAACAACTCACAGGCAAGTATCTGAGGTTTTATAAAACAACTACCACTGTGCCTCTGGGTCTATGCATAGGAAATAAGATTATGCTGAAGACAACTGTCACAGAATCAAAGTCAAGTAGTCAATATTCTTCATGGGAGAATAGGTCAAAGGAATAGCAGGAGCTTACTGCAAGAAGGTGGCTTATCTACAGATTCCTAAGAATCTTCCTAAAAAGTCCAGGAACCACCCTACTTCAGGAAGCATGAAAAGGCAGTACAGCACTTTTATGTACATTACTCAAGTTCTACTAGCACTATTGGTTTCATATCGGTTTCCCTTAGAGTAAGTGACTGCTTCCAGGAGGCAGGGCGACTTGTCTTCATCTTTGTATCAGAGTTCAGCACAAAGGCAAGCAAATGGAGCTACTTCTTTGTTGAGGAAAGAAATAATTAAAGAATGAACCATATCAGCCTAACAAACAGGTAGAGTACTTTTCTTTTGGACACAGACTGCTGAGACACTAAGGCCTATTAATATTGCATAATATCCTTGCAGGTCCCTTTTTAAACAAAGAATTCCTTATATCTAACTAAACTCTAGGCATGTTAGTCCCCCTCCCTAGAACCTAGCACAACAAATGTTTGCTAAGGAACCAAACGAATAGATGGGGACGGCCAGGAAGGAAGAAAGAAGATGTCTCCAGGCACTAGAAGATTGGCACATGAGACTGCAGTCTCCTTTGGGAGAACAGTTTGGCTCTCAGAAGGGACACACATACTCAAACTGGAGAGAAGTGGTTTCACAGTTAACAAGCTTGAAAGAACATGAACAATTAAGATGTGAGGGAGAGCAGATCAGATGAGAAAGATGCACAAATATTAGTTGTAATTTACGGAACTCCACAGGAATTAAGAATCTAAATCAGGGCACTTAATGAGGTCCACTTCTATGACTTTATGCAACTAAGGTGCCAGTAAACTGACAGAATCAGTGTTGAGGCTAGAGTCCTCCAGTTAAATTGGAGGTCTACAGACTTATGGACAGCCAGGAAGATTCAGAAACTTCTAGTATGAGAATGCACAAAAACTGAGCAATCAACTGGTCCAAAGTCCGCCTCCTAAAGAAGGAAACTAAAACCCAGTGAGAACAAGGTGTTTGGCATTACATGTCAAACCTACAGCCCTCCTCCTCTCAGTGACAATCCACTGAAGACCACAAAATCAGGAAAAGTCAGACTTACACATTCTGGGAGGATCTGAACAACAGAAGGCTTAGAAGGCCTAAATGAGTTAGTATGCATGTGTATCTGAAACTGGCTGGATTATTTTAAATTTTGTTTTAACTTTCAAGAACAGAGGGAAAAGTTAGATCAGCAATACTAAGTCACTTTGTATAAAGGGAAGGTGAAAAGAGTGATCATTATAAAATGATTACTTCCCAACTCTGTAGATGTAGAGGGCTCTCCTAGATCACTGGCTTCTTCTATATAATGCAAACTTTATGAGCACGACTCCCTGACTAAGCCATATGTATAAGTCAGGCTACAAAGAGGAGTTGTCTAAAATATAAGGTTGTGTTTAAAAATTTTTTTCATATGTTATAGGAGATGTGAATTGCCAGATCCAGCTCTAAGAGGGCATCGGCAGGATTCCCTAGGAGAGAATCAATGGAATTTTTACCAAAATTTTGGGGACCAGGGATAAAAATACCAAGGTCTGGCCACTGAGGCCCCACGGCAATGTAAACAGATATGAAAAAGTCAGAATGCAAGCTAACAAAGTATGGTTTTCTTCCTTTATTGGAAAAAGGTGGCTGGCAGAACACAAACCCTAAGACAGAAATCAAATCTAAATAACTGTAAAATTCCTTTGTAAATAAAATGGGCCTAAATTCTGGCCAAGAGTCACTGAGGCTTCCTACTAACTATCTCTAAGAGCTCAGAGAAGAGGATTCCTTTCCCCTCCACTTTAGAAGGCAGATCATGAAAAGAGGAAAAGAACTGCTTAAACTTCACTGATTTTCAGTACATTTTCCCAGAGAGAACGCCTTTCAGGAGCAAGTTTCAATGAAAAAGAAAACTCTGGGGCAAATTCTCCACTGTGTCACAAGTTTCTGACAGTTACAATTCAAAGAACTGGAAAGAAAAAAATAACTATGGTCCCAGAAGAAAAACTTCCAAGTGATTTACGGCTAACACATTTTTTTTTTCATTCCAGTTGGGAGAATATGTTCTGGAACCATTCTAGAGTGGCTTGAAAAACTGATGGTACCATAATGAGCCAGCATAGGTCCTCTACATTTCACAAATTTGGACAATATTAAGAAGTACTGCATGGGAAAGGGTTGAATAATCAAAACAGCATGAGTGGGTCAAATAAAATTTGAAAAATTATTGGTTAGCATGACTAGGTCAGGAGTTACAATCTCCAGTACCCACTCGGGCCAGGTAAGGACTGTAAATGGAGTCAAAACAGAGAACTCCCAGTCTATCTGAAGATTACAAAGACCACTTGTTATGAGGACCAGTACTGACAGATTTTCTCAAAAAAAAAATCTAAAACTCTGAATTCTTAAGCATCATCCCTCAAATTTTCAACACTGCCAACTTGAAAAATGTTCTCAATATCGTGCAGAAACATTATGCTCTATAGCTTCTAAATTTTTTAAATGCTAACTTACATTCTGACTCTGGGGAGTTATTCCTTTGTAAGACTGTATTCTTCAAAGATGCCAACGTCATAAGAGCACAGAAGGGCTGTGAAAGACCACTAATACAGGATCTAATCCTAGATGGGACCCTGCAGTGGAGGTGGGAAATGTTATAAAAGACATTCCTGGGTCAAGTAACAAAATGGGGATATGGATTAGACAAAACTATGTTAGCAATGTTAAATCTATTTGTAGTAAAACTATCCTGTGCTTAAGAAACAGAGTATCCTTATTCTTAGGAAATCCACACTTCAGTATTTAGGGGTAAAAGGTCATGATGTGTGTCAATCTTAGTCTTAAGTGGTTCAGAAAAAATATTATATGCATGCATACATAAATATTTACAAAGAAAGCACTCACAACAATAAAAACAAATGAGGCAAAAGTGGTAACCAATGGTAAATCTGGGCAAAATACACAGGCAGTCTTTGTACTACTGCTTTATTCTTATAACATTTTTAAAAAGTTTAAAAAAATAGCTTTTTAAAAACTTCAAAATCTGTGGTACAGCCCACAGCGTTTCAGAAAAGCCTTTCCTTATGCTAATACTTCAAAATCTCTGCCCCCTTTGAGTCTCTCAATTCTGAAATCCACATGCCCACACACTAGGTCCTGTTATGCTTGCTCACATCACACAGGCCCCCGTTAGTGCTGAGGCTTTGCAGCGGGAGTGCCAGCACCTACTGCACCTCCTCCTACTAATTATAATTAAACGGACTCAGGAAAAGAGCTCCCTATAAGCCCCAGTACTCACCTGCTGTCCAGAGGATAGCAGGAAACAAGGCCAGCGCAGGGCCCAAATAAACAGGAAGAGAACTCCCCCAGCTCTGGCTAAGTTCCTAGGGAAGAGGCCGGGGAAAGGAAGGGCACTTACAGAAGATACAACCCCCTGCAAGGAACGAAGAGGTTCTACTCGGGGAAAGAAGGCCTCTAAGAACGGTCAACTTTAGAGACGGCTAGGATTGACAGAAGGAAAGTGAGCACAGGGGCCAGTGCGCTTCTACACACCCAGACGCCACTGAAGTAGAAACTGGAGGTTTTCAAGCACAGCACCATTTAGATCCCAGTCAGGAGACCAGAAGAACATAGCCAGATAGTAGAGGAAAGAACACATGCACAGACTTCCCGAAAGCCCCCAAAAGGCCATCAGATCAGAATAATTTCCCACGCAGGCCAAGGAATGGGGTAGAAAAAAGCCTTCTAAGATGCCAAGAAGTGCAGGCTTGCCTACAGTTTTTCCTCCAACTCTAACAAGTATTTCAAACACAAATGAAAAGTGTATGTGCTCTGGAGAGGACATACTAAATACTCAACTTTTCCTAACACAGTTCCCAATAACCCTGTTAGGTTGGCAGAAGGAGTATTACTCTACTTTGAAGATGAGTACATGGGTTTAAAAAATTCAAGCTCCTTTGCCTTAGGCCAAATACTTATGAAAGATTACTAATTAGTAATTCTATTACTAATTACTAATTCTAATTACTAATTCTAAAATTACTATTTGAGAACAGAAAATACATATAACTGGGGCTCTATTTTAATAGGTACCATGGACAATCGTTTACCATGAGAAACCCCTGAATTTGTCTGCCAAGTTTTCAATAGCTACATTTTCAAATGAAGCTCCTCAAGAGGTGGGCTATAGAATTTAGACTGTCAAAAAGATCCAGACACTCTCCAAAAGTAATTTTTTTAATTCCAAAAAAAACCAAAAACAAATTTTTTTCACCTTAATTAAGTAGAATTTGTGAATTTTTAAAATAATGAATATATAATCTACGTTCTAAAGGAATGTCATGTTAAGCCCAAGAATTAAAATTTTCTGGTTTGTAAACTGCAGTATTAAAATTATACAGTAATAACACTTTGAAATTTAATACTAAACTGGGTGTCAGTCCAACAAATATAATGTTGCCACACCCACACAAAGAACAAATTAAAAGAAAAAAGAGCAAATCTAAATTTGTTCCTTGCTCAACCAGAATAGAACTAGTGCACATTTTTAAGAAAAACACAATTGTGCTAATCAGGCTAACCAAATGGAACAAGCTGGGGTTTGCCCTAAGAAGTAGTCCAAGCACATGGGAACACATGCAACCCCGAGCTTTGAGGGCTGCGGCAGCAGTGGGTCATGACGGACTGCAACCCAAGACAGCAAGAGAAGAAGCAGACTCCGGGACCCGGGACAGACGACCACACAGAGAAGGGAGCCCCAGAGAAGCTGACATGTTCAAAACCCCTGGGGGAAGTAACTGCCCCATGAAAGACTTACTGTTTCTTCAGCTGCCTCTGGCCTCTTCTTTTTGGGCTCCCACTCTCAGACCCGCTACTTGCCTTCAGTGTGTGAGAGGGGAAAAATGATTACAGACTTTAATTCACAGTTCATAGGGACAACACGATACCCTGCTTCCACAATCTACTCAATAATAACATTATCCAATGTGAGCTTTCAGACAAAAGAAACCTGTGTTTGATCGTGCTCACTCTTCTTTTCCTTCGAAAATTAATTTGTCTGTAATGACAGAGTTACCTCTAACACCGGGAAACCCTCCCTCAGCTTGACTTCTACAAGGGCTCAGTCCAATAAAATTCTCTGTGATGATGGAAATATTCTGTATCTGCAGGGAACAATCTAGTGGCCAGGAGCCACATGTGACTACTGAGCCTCTGACACATGGCTAGTGTGGCTAAGGAACAGAATCTTTCATTTTATTTTACTTTAATTAAAAACTTTAAAAGCTACATGTTAGAGGCAACCAAACGTGATACTGCAGATCTAGAATATCATGTGAAATGCCACAACATTTAGTGTGTCATTAAAGGTGGTGACTGCTGATTTGTCCCATTTTAGACTCATTACAGAGCATGTTCAATCATGAGCCAACAGTGCCCTGCTGACAGCACTAGACCAAGGAAGGTTTATAGTCAGAAACATTTAAGTGTCTCTTTTCCCCCCAAATTAGGGAAACTATTTCTATTGCTGTCTTGTGCCCTATAGAGAATGTGTTAATGGACGTATAAAAGAGGAAAGAACGGACACAACTACGTGACCGGTTGTAACAAACATGGCTCAGCAACCTTGTCCTAGACACTGTGGAAAAAGAAAACTCGGGCAAACCAGCTCAGATGTCATTCAAAATAAAACACCATAAAGGCAATGTGGATGTTAACGGTCAATTAGATTTTTAAAATATGCTTACCAAAACCCACCTCCAACTCACTAACCTCTGACTATTAACTTTCATCAAAAGAATGCTACATACTTAAGAATAGCAAAGTCCTTCTCTCTCTCTCTCAAAAATAAGCATTAAAAAAAAATTTTTTTTAAAGGGGGGAGGGGGAGTGCCTGGGTGGCTCAGTGGCTCAGTCGGTTAAGCGTCCGACTTCAGCTCAGGTCACGATCTCGTGGTATGTGAGTTCGAGCCCCGCGTCGGGCTCTGTGCTGACTGCTCAGAGCCTGGAGCCTGTTTCGGATTCTGTGTCTCCCTCTTTCTCTGACCCTCCCCCGTTCATGCTCTGTCTCTCTCTGTCTCAAAAATAAATAAACGTTAAAAAAAAAAAAAATTAAAAAAAAAAAGAATACAGAAAGGGGGGGCGCCTGGGTGGCTCAGTCGGTTGAGCGGCCGACTTCGGCTCAGGTCATGATCTCTCAGTCCGTGAGTTCGAGCCCCGCGTCGGGCTCTGTGCTGACAGCTCGGAGCCTGGAGCCTGTTTCGGGTTCTGTGTCTCCCTCTCTCTGACCCTCCCCCATTCATGTTCTGTCTCTCTCTCTCTCAAAAATAAATAAACGTTAAAAAAAAAAAAAAAAAAAAAAAGAATACAGAAAGGGGACATCTCACTGAAGCACAGAAGAGCACCTCTTCAGAATGTGGTCTATACACCTACTACAGAGGTAAGAATTGACAAAAATACCACATGAACTGAGAAAGGTGAGAAAAGTCTATTCTATAGAAACAATAGAACCCAGTAATTACCAATTTTAAAAAACAAACTACTCAGTCTCTCACAATTAGATCAGATTAAATGTGTGTGAATTATTTTATACTGCACACTAAAAACAGAAAGCAAATTTGAATTAGTTAAAACGCTGTATTTAAGCAAATTTTCCTTCCTTTCTCAGAAATAAATCTGAAACAACTTCCACTATTACATTTGTTTACCAAGCAATGACTCATTTTACAAAATGTAGATTTAGAAACTAGGTATTTTAAAAGGTAAACTTCTTATAATAATCAATTTCACTTGAAACTTGGAAACCTTAAAAAAGAATAAAAACAAAAATTTGAAGCCAATCTGTACAATACTCTACTAAGACATTCATTATGACACAATCTTCCTGGTAAGTTTCTTCCTTTAAAAGCCACCTGTGGTTTTCCTTGCCATATTAAGGTGAGAAAGCTCACATTAGAGTCACTTAACTCCAAGGCAACAAGTTCAGTCATGTCAATGGTAGCATATACCAGAGTCAAAAAGGATGAGGTAAGATAAGGAGTTTAAATGTATCCCCTTAAAACGTGTCTTTTTCTTACCTCCTCCTTAATATTAAATCGTGATGGTTCTTGTCTGCTTCGGTTTGACCGCCTAACCCCATAAACATCAGGATACTCTTCCCACATCTGTAAAATTAATAGACCATGAGTGAATCCTTTTTGATTTACTATTTTCATTACTGGAACACGTATTTCAATTTAAGAAAATTCAAGTAACTAAATGTCTAAAGGGTGTTTTGTGTCAGTTTTGTTTATGAGACAATAAAGTACCATCTTTATTATTCCGAAACACACTGAAGCTTAACAACGCCTCTTCTTTACTGAATGGCTCTTCAACTACATGGCACACTACATACTCGTCATTAAAACATAAACTTACAATTGAATAATATGGCAAGGCTCCTGCTAAAGACAAAATCTTTACTGATGAATTTGAAGTCCCTAATGCTTTCCAGTATCAGCTATGTCCACACACTGACCCATCTGGGAAATCAGAAACCAAGCAGGGCTCCAACCATCTATTTGTACATTTCCTCTACTGCCTCGGAATGTGTAACGTGCCAGATGTACGCAAATTAGGCACTTCCAACACTTAGCTAGAAGCTCTCAGATGAGAACCACTGTCTCATCTGTACACTGAACCCTGTCTCTGTACACTGTATTCTCCAGCAGTAATTACCCTTAACCTTTAGGACTTGACTTTTAGTTACAATCCTCGCTGGTAACAGAAATACATAAATGAAGTTGAAAGGAGAGATTCGTTGAAGAGAAATTTTTTTTCTCAATATATCAACACCATCTTATTTAAAAGATGCAAATCAACAGATGTATAGAAAAAATGTAAAAGACCCTTCCAACCTCTAACGATAACAGTCTAATCCCCCAATCTCACTCTCCTTCCCAAAGATAATTCACACCAAGCATACCATGTGTTTTTCTAATGAAATCAGTCACACAGCGGCAAAATGAATTTGGATGGATTGTGGAACACTGAGATGAAGATGTTTAATAGGAGTTAAACATGTAGAAAAGATGCCGGACAGCCAAGATTAGAAATGTGGGCTTGTTGTCAAAACACAGGTGACAGCAAATGTCATGAAAATATTTAGAAAGTGAAGCCACTGGCTGAGACTCGTGAAGTGTGTAGAAAGTGGACCCCAAAAAAGACAAAACTGATGAAAGACAATTCAAAAAGACAGAATGTCACTAAGGCAAGGGAGGATATTATCAACAGTGCCTTAAAAAACAAAGTGCCAAGTAGGCTGAATAAAACCAAAGCCTCTAAAGAAAACAAGCAAGATGTTCCAGGAAAAGGCACTTTAGAACAAGAATCCAACATAATCATGAAACCCAGTGTTCCCAGTTTATAAAGGTGACAAATCCATAATGGCCTTAGAATAATCTCAGAGTCAGGAGGACAAAGGTCCAACCAGGAGGAGTTAGGAATAACCAACTGGCAGGATCTGGGTGACAGGCAGCAGGACACTAAACAAATCTGGCAGAGAAAGGAAGGAGACAAAAAAGTTTACTCTAGCCCTGCTGACCCTGACCCTGACCCCAACCCCAACTCTTACCCCTTTTTGGACTTCTGCTAAAGGTACAAAATTACTCAACACAGGTATTTAAGGAGCTTTTATTAACTGGGGTAGCTAAATCATTTAAGTGTCACTGTACCAGTTAGCTTTATCATTTTAAAATATTAGGCATTCAGGCTCAACTGCTGAGACTATATTACAGGATATACTGTAATGCACACATACTAAAATCATCCTGAGCTCATCTTTGTCCTTTTGAAGGCTATGATATCTAATTCAAGTCTTCAATAAAAAAAAATTAAAAAAAAAAAACTGCGACGTATACAGAAAACAAAGAACCTTCCTCAGAAGTTCTCATTTTAGAATAGCATCATTAAAGTCACAATCTGATCAGGATGCCTGGGTGGCCTGGTCAGCTAAGCGTCCGACTCTTGATTTCACCTTAGGTCATGAGCTCATGGTTTGGAGGTGAGTCCTGCATCAGGGTCGGCACTGAGAGTGCAGAGCCTGCTTGGGATTCTCTCTCTCTCTCCCTCTCCTGCTTATTCCCTCTCTCAAAACTAAGTAAGTAAACTGAAAAAAAAAAAGTCACGATCCAATCATTCTACCTAGTTAGTACATCCATCTACCTGTTAACCTTATTAAGTTTTTGGAATTTATTGCCTTAACTTTGAAAGTGTATTTTAGGAGCACCTGGGTGACTCAGGAAGTGTCCAACTCTTGATTTTGACTCAGCTCATGATGTCAAGATCCTGAAATGCAACCCAGCGTCAGGCTCTGAGCAGAACACAGAACCTGCTCAAGACCTTCCCCCCCTCCCTCTAGCCACTACCCAACTCGCACGTGCACACACACTCTCCCTCAAAAAGTTTTAAACTAAAATGTATTTTAATATTTCTGTCTGAAACTTTACTTGTATTTTGAAATTCAGTCTTAGTAATAATTTCTCCTTTCTTAATTCCCTTTTATCTACTTATATAAGGTTAAAAAAAAAATTATATATACACACACACACTCATACACACGGTCTTATAGTTAACAGCTGAGAATCCCGGTCAACTAGATTTCAGTGAAGTTTTAAACACTATGTAAGTCACAGTTTCCATGGTTTCCTTTTACCTTTTCAAGTAAAGAATTCCTCACTGCACAGAAGAAAGTTATATTCAGATGTTTTCTATCCATTATACTTTCTTCAAAAGTGTGTTGTGGTGTTCTGAAAAAAATACCCAGTCTAGATGTAGAGGAAACCAGGCTCAGACATTATCCTCTGAAGATTGCCAAGCAAAGCCTTCTGCTACAAGCCTGGAGAGTAAGTTTCTGAGTTTAGTGATACTCAGAGCAAAATCTCTCAGTGGTAATCTACATGCAGGGTGTTTTTGCATTTCCACTTGTCAAAGGTTCACTGACACACTGAGCAGGTAGACAAGGTGCAATACTTGAGTGTCTAAGTCACTGGTGATGACTGAATTAGCAAGGACAGCTTTCATTTTCTTATCCCTAACGGCTTCAGATGCTTCATCTGTTGAAGCATCTATCAAAGCTATTCTGTAGAACCTGCAGGTAATTTAAAGTTATTCGCACTACTACCAAAATCTGAGTGCTCAGACGAAGATTTCTGTCTTAAGAGTAATAAAAACTGATTTAGCATAAAACTTTCATTAGGACATCTTTTAAGTTTCTAAAAGAATATTCTTTTGCATTTTCAGTGATTTACACCTAACTGTCTCAAAATGGAATTTTAAAAGATAAGCTGTGCTCTTGTGACTAATTAGGCCAAGTCATTAATTTTTCCCCAAAAGGAACGCATCCCAGTTTGTGCATCAATGAGAAGACACTATGCACTTCAATTTTTGCCTTTTTGCATTCTTTGCTACAAGACTCCTCCATTAAGCAAACAAAATCTATATTGCCTAGATGCAAGTAACTTTTTTTCCTATGAGAAGTATCTTCCTTCCATCCTTCAGAGAAGAAAAATTGCCCTTATTCTTGAACTGTTATTATCCATAACTAAGCTCCACAACTACATTCCATAATCTGTCAGTAATTCACTCTGTAGTGTTCGGTACTATTACCTTTTTTAAATGTTAAAAACCAAAACTATAAAAATTTGTCTTTTTGCCCTGTAATTTGATGGTTCGTGTAATTATTTCCCTTATGGCCCTGTGTCTACTATATTCAAAGAGTAGAACAGAAAGCAATCTTTATATCCACAGACAGTATATTACAAAAGGTGGTGGTAGTTTTCATTATCCGAATACACTAGTGAGTTTTCCATGTGAAATAAAGTTCTGCTTGCTGATCCTAGCCAGCAGCACATTTTCACTGTATAGCAAAGTAGATACCTTCTTCACATCAGCTATCCGTTCCTTCTTAGAGGCTGGCTTCTCTTTGGCTTCTGGAAGGACTGGCTGGGATTTGGAACCCGCCGACTCACTTTCAGATTCCGACTGGCTCTCTGAAGATTCAGAACTGCTATTTGACTCACTGCCATGTCCACTTCCTGGATCGCTGCCCTGCTCACTCTCCGACTGGCTGCCTGAGTCTGAACCCGAAGCCTCTTCAGATGCTGAGTGACTTAATTAAAAAAAAAAAAAAGTACAAGATATAAGAACTGCCACATAAATCTGTTTTTTAAAAATTCCACATAAATCTTTTTTAAAAAGGGGTAAAATGACAGCTGAGAGTAATTCTAGTAATACACAATCAAAATCTTCAAATTCACTTTTACATTCTTATATTGCCAATAATGTCATTATCGTTCCAAACATTCCTAGCAGCGACCATTTCCTGAGTGCTTAGATGATGCCATATACCACTTAATTTATATAAATTAGCTCTTTTACTAAACTCAAAAAGGGCATGTTATTTTCTCCTTCACTCAGATGAGGAAAAACTGAAAAATGAAACCTTAATGACAGGTAAGGAAAAACTAAAACTCAGAAATAATTAAGCAAGTATCCCAAGATGACACAAGCAGAATTTGAAACCAGGTCAATCTGTCAGGATCCACTAAGTCTTATTTGTTCAGTATCAGTCTTTCCGTCCTCAAGACAAATATTCCCCACACTCAAAGAAAAAATCAACACAGAACAAAACAAAACCAAAGCGAAGTTCCCCAAAGAGTAAGAATGCAATCTGGATGCAATTATCTAATCACTGGTTATCAACAATAGGTGCAAATTTGAGGAGTTGTATTGAAAACACACCCACTAACCCCAACCAGAGGTCCTGCCTGGGAATCTCCAGCAGTGAGTTCCAGAGCTGATAGCAGAAAAAAAATAAACAAAAAGAGCACTCTGAGTCTGATGTGAAAGCGTAAACAAATAAAGACTGCTATGGGCTACCACACATGCCACCCCTTCCTCATTCCAAACACCCCTCAGGAGGGAGGGACCTAAGTAGGCAGATGACAGCAGAAGCTACAAAACACAAACACCAGAGGCTGTGGAAGACTGAGTATCAATCCTGGAAGCCGAGGAGGCTACATACCCTGCCCATTTTCGAACAGTAAAAAAGCAATTCAGGGGCACACTGGTAGCAGTGAAGCCACTTTAAAGGGAAAGCCCTACAATGAGAAGGAATGAAATCTGGCCATTTGCAGCAACGTGGATGGAACTGGAGGGTATTACGCTAAGTGAAATAAGTCAGGTAGAGAAAGTCAGATATCATATGTTTCACTCATGTGGATCTTGAGAAACTTAACAGAAGACCATGGGGGAAGGGAAGGGGGAAAAAATAGTTACAGAGAGGGAGGGAGGCAAACCATAAGAGACTCTTAAATGCAGAGAAAAAACTGAGGGTTGATGGGGGGTGGGGAAGAGGGAAAAATGAGTAATGGGCATTGAGGAGGGCACCTGTTGGGATGAGCACTGGGTGTTGTATACAAGCGATGAACCACGGGAATCTACCCCCAAAACCAAGAGCACACTGTAAACACTGCATGTTATCCAATTTGACAATAAATTATATTTTAAAAAATAAAAATAAATAAAGGAAAAGCCCTCAACTGGATGGACTCCAGAAAAAGGTGGCCAGTTCAACTCTTCTGCTTAGAGCTAAAGCATAGGAGGCGAGGCTAGCAGCAACCCAGAAGCTAGAGTAACCGTAACTTAACCCAAAGGGCCTTGAGTTCAGCAACCAGGAGATAAAGGGCACGCGGCATGAAGCCCAAAAGGTTAAAGAAGAGAGGCTTCGTATTTACACCCACTATATCTTCCCAACTAGAAATTAGGGCCTATCAATTGACAAACGTGTCCACACAATGACCAGGGCAGTACACTGGGAACTGGGATTGACCCTCCAAAATCCCACATGATCCACAGTAAGTGCATTACAGCAAAGGTGCCTTTGAGTTAAGATGATGCAGTCAGTGAGGGGGGGAGGTGTCCTAGCCTGGGGAGGGGAGAAGAAGGGAAAAACCATGTATTAATTACCTAATCATCTAATAGGTGCCTGGCCTTACTCTAAGTACTTTACATGTATTATTTTGCTTATTTCCCAGAACACCCTATTGGGAATTTTTATCCCCACGTGAGGGATGAGAAAACTGAGATGGGCAAGGATCCCAACCCCCAAGTCTGGCTCTAATGTCCATATTCTATTTGACCACAAGGGTTCAAAACATTAAGAGACTCAAAAAGTAAACCCTTTCCATGTTATACAATGTCCAAAACTAGCTAGGCATCCCTGTTAACAGGTGATTCACACTTCCAAGGCCTCATCATACTAACTCCTTGGCCCTTTGAACAGTAAAGGCGGACTGATCCAGGTGACTAAAGCATCTGAAGTCACTTATCCTCCACCTGTGACCAAGCATAAGGCAGTCCACCAGGCAAAGAAAACAAAGAGGAAGGCTGGACAGTATAGTTAAAAAGTGCAGGCTGCAGCATCCACAGCTCGGGTCTCGGTCCTCGAGCCTATCTCAGCCTATGCCACTTTTTAACCTGTGCCATCCTCTGTAAGGTCATGAGACAGCTATGACAAATGGCACCTATGACAGCAGCACTCTATAAATGTCGGGGCCTTATCCAAACATTAGACTTTTCAGAATTTCACAATTTCACATTTCCCTTCTAACACAAAGTTCTTCCCAGCTAGTGCTCATTATTAGTGACTCAGAACCATACAATCCATGGCAGTAGCTGGAAACGTTATTACTTTTGCCTCCACCATCTGCTCACAGTTTTAAAGGTCCAGAGGCAGCTCCAGAATTTCCTTACAAGGAGTTTATAAAGAAATCACTTTTCACTTAGAAGGGGAATTAGGAACATACCTGGAGGTTGCACTTACACAGCCAAAGCCCTGAGTGCTTAGAGAGGCCTGGAGGGTGAGGAGTCAGCTGGCCACCTCCCCTCACCCACCCTGGGCCTGATGCTGGAACCATCACGTCTCAGCATGCCGGATGAAACCTGGCCTCCACCTGTCAAGTTCTCAGGACTCAATGCCTAACCATTCCTCCCCCTCCCCCTCCCCCCCACTGCCCCAGCCTTACTGAACCACTGAGTACAGAATGAGCCCTAGGATCGCTCACCTCCAATCTCTGCTTGTGACAAACACCACTCCAATTCTTAAAGCCTCAGGTATTACCTTCTCTAGGAAAACATCCTTTGTGCCCTCGCCATTCCTAAATTCAGCACCTTTTAAGTCTTCCATAATACTCTGCCACAGCAACTGTGCCAGAGCAGTTACTCCCATAGGCCACTCAAGGAGGCAGCCTCATTTCAGTCTGCGTGTCAACCACTGGCTCTCGTTACTTTTATTATTATTTTTTTAATGTTTATTTACTTCTGAGACAGAGACAAAGCATGAGAGTGGGAGGGGCAGAGAGAGTGGGAGACCCAGAATCGGAAGCAGGCTCCAGGCTCCGAGCTGTCAGCACAGAGCCCGACGCGGGGCTCGAACTCACAAACCGTGAGATCATGACCTGAGCTGAAGTCGGTCACTCAACAGACTGAGCCACCCAGGCACCCCGGCTCTCGTTACTTTTAGCAATGACACATCCCAGCCTAGGGGATAGACTCCAAAGCCCCAGTTGTTAACATCCGTGCCTCTTTGCCTCCCCATTTGTCCCATCCTATGCAAGTAATTTGGTCACTTGTTGACCTCCCTAACAGATGTGAGAGCTAAACTGTCTTCTTTGACGTTTGCTGTGCCTAGTATGCATGCTAGAGAACAGAATGGAAAGGCGGACTTACTGACTTTGCTAGAATATGCAACCGTTTTGAAACACTTGAAATGAATGGTTTTTTTAATTACTGTAATGCACAGTATCTCCAGACAAGGGATTAAGGCTGAAATCTCATTTTGGCAATCACCACCAACTAAAATTGTCACAAGACCTTAGTATGATCCATATAGTGCCATGAAACACAAAACATTCCAACAACAACCAGACAGAAAATATTCAACTCCCAATTTTAAAGACACAGGAAGTCACAAATAGCATTCATCTGCTGAAGATAACTAGAATAGTCCAATGCTAATAGTCCAGTTAGCATTTTGTGCTGAAAAGCAAGAATCACTGCAGATGTGATGGAAATGTCCCAAACCAACACCCACAACGGGGTATGTGTATATGTACGCTACATCACTCCCTTTAAATTGCCCCAGTTACTATGAAAACTCTACTTTTATTTAATCTGTCCCCAATTAGTGGGACATTTAGACTATTTTTAAATTGTTCTCTTAACCAACAAGCCACAGATATCCTTGATATACTTCCATATTTCTATATTTCTGAGTAGAATATTTATATTTCCAAAACGTTCACCGTAACTAATAAAATATACCTATCCTAGTATATGCCTTCTGCAGCTGTACATTTGTGTTTGTGGAGGGAAGCGACCTCTAGAAATGTAACAGTGCACACAATACCTTTTAAGAAAGAAAAAACCACCACCTATGTTGTTAAGAGTGGTTTATTCATGGGGGCGCCTGGGTGGCTCAGCCGGTTAAGTGTCCAACTTCGGCTCAGGTCATGATCTCATGCTCCATGAGTTCGAGCCCCTCGTCGAGCTCTGAGCTGACAGTGCAGAGCCTGGGGCCTGTTTCAGATTCTGTGTCTCCCTCTCTCTCTCTGACCCTCCCCCACTCATGCTCGGTCTCTGTCTCAAAAATAAATAAACGTTGGGGCGCCTGGGTGGCTCAGTCGGTTAAGCAGCCGACTTCGGCTCAGGTCATGATCTCGCGGTCCGTGAATTCGAGCCCAGCGTCGGGCTCTGTGCTGACAGCTCAAAGCCTGGAGCCTGTTTCAGATTCTGTGTCTCCCTCTCTCTGACCCTCCCCCGTTCATGCTCTCTCTGTCTCAAAAACAAATAAACGTTAAAAAAAAAAATTTAAAGAGCGGTTTACTCTGCTGGATGAGTTATTTCAAGTATATTAATGGAAACCATCAACTACTTGTGTAATTTCAAAAAAAAAAAAAAAAAATCAAGTAAGCATGAAAAACCAAACCTCCAAAGAAACAAACACCAAATTCACAATTGCACTTACCTCTGGGGGCTGAGGGAGACAGATGTGATCACAGAATAATATTGGTGATGTTACATGACTGAAGCTGAGTGGTGAGTTCATAGTTGCTCATTATATAAGTATCAGTCTTTTTAACACTTAAATGTCTCATAATATATCCAGACAAAAGAATCAAATGCAAGGCAAGAGATACTAGTACCCCAATCCTACACAAAATGAGCTACAGATTTGAAAGAAAGACTAAGTGTTTTTTAAATTATTTTTGAAACCAGAAAGTCATATTTAGCAGACTTAAAATAATATTTAGGGAAAAAAGGTGTTTTTAAAAAAAAAAAAAGGCTAACATCATATTCAATGTCACTGAAAAGGCAGAAAGCTTTTCCTAAAAGATCAGGCACAAGTCAAGTGTGCCCACTCTCACTGCTCCTCCTCAACACAGTACTTTAAGTCCTACCTAGAACAATCAGGCAACAAAAGGAAATATAAGGTAACTGAAAAAGAAGTGAAATTGCTTCTATTTGCAGATGGCATGATTTTACATGGAGAAAATCCTAAAGTCTCAACCAAAAGGTTGTTGGGTCTAATCAATGAATTCATTAAAGTTGCAGGATACAAAATTAACCTACAAAAATAAGTCCTATTTTTATACACTAAAAATGAATTTTCTGAAAAAAGAAAATCGATCCCACTTACAATAGCATCACCAACAATAAAGTACTTAGGAACACATTTAACTGTGGAGGTTAAAGATCTCTATTCTGAAAACTGCAAGACATTAATGAAAAGAATAAAAGACTACACAAATGGTGGGCACCTGGCTGGCTTAGCCAGTGGAGCATGTGACCCTTGATCTTGAGGTTATATATTCGAGCCCCACATTGGATGTAGAAATTACTTAAAAATAAAATCTTTTAAAAAAAAAGAAAAATATTTGGTATTCATAACTTGGAAGAATACTGTTAAAATGTCAGTATTATCAAAAACCATCTACAGAGTCAATACAATCCCTATCGAGATTCCCATGGCATTTTTTACAGAAAGAGAAAAAGCAATTGTAAAATTTATATGAAACCACAAAAGACCCAAAGAGCCAAAAATAAATACAAAATTTTTTAAAAATCTTGAGAAAGAAGAATAAAGTTGGAGGCATCACACTTCCTGATTTCAAATTATAAAGCTATAGGCATCAAAACAGGATACTGGCATTAAACAGACAAACAGACCAACGGAACCGAATGTGAGAGCCCAGAAATAAACCCAAGCATACACAATCAACTAATATTTGACAAGAAAGCCAAAAAAAAAAAAAAAAAGCAAAAAAAAAATGAAGGGAGAACAGGCCCTCTCTTCAATAAATGGTACTGGGATAACTAGATATTCATATGTAAAAGAATCAAATTGGACCCATATGCTACACGACTCAACAAAAATTAATACAAAACATAAACTAAAACCATAAATTTAAGACCTAAAACCATGAAACTCCCAGAAGAAAACAGAAATAAAGCTGCTTGACAGTAATGTTGGTAATAATTTTTTGGATATGACACCTAAAGCACAAGCAACAAAATCAAAAATATACAAGTGACTGGGTGGCACCTGGGTGATTCACAGTCTATTAAGCATCCAATTCTTGCTTTTGGCTCAGGTCATGATCCCAGGGTCATGAGATGGAGCCCCACAATGCCTGAGATTCTCTCTCTCCCTCTCTCTCTGCCCCTCCCCTTTGTGTATGCGCTCACACGCACTCTCAAACATTTAAAACTAAATAAATTATCTTCTGCACAGCAAAAGAAACCATCAACAAAGTGAAAGACAACCTACCGAATGGGAAAAAAATATTTGCAAATAATATATCTGATAAGGAGTTAACATCCAAAATATACAAAGAACTCCTCTAACTCAATAGCAAAAAAAGAAACTATTTAATAAATTAAAAATGAGTAAAGGACCTCAACAGACATCTCTCCAAAGATATACAAAAACCCAACAGGTACATGAAAAGGTGCTCAACATCACTACTCAGTAGGGAAATGCATGTAAGAGCCACAATGAGATGTCACCTCACATGAGTTCAGAATGGCCATCAACAAAAAGAGGTAACAAGTGTTGACGAGGACACTGAGAAAAGGGAATCCTTGTCCACTGCTGGTGAAATTGTAAATTGGTACAGTCCCTATGGAAAACAGCACAGAGGATACTCAAAAAAATTAAAAACAGAACTACCATATGACCCAGTAATCCCACTTCTGGGAATATATCCAAAGGAAACCAAAACACTAACTCAAAAAGATATACCTGCACCTCCATGTTCATGACAGCATTTACAATAACCAAAACATGGAAACAATCTAAGAAAAAGAAATACCGTGTAGTCTCACACGTGGAATCTAAAGTAACTAAAAAGTAAATAAAATAACTTTTTAAAAACTCACAGGGGGTGCCTGACTGGGTGGCTCAGTCAATTAAACACCTGACTTCGGCTCAGGTCACGATCTCATGGCTCATGGGTACCAGCCCCACTTCAGGCGCTCTGCTGTCAGTGCAGAGCCCGCTTTGGGTCCTCCATCCCCTTCTCTCACTGCACCTCCCCCACTCACGTTCTCTCTCAAAAATAAACAAACGTTAAAAAAAAAAAATCTCATAGGAAAAAAGAGATTAGACTCATAGTTGCTGGATGCACTGAGAGGAGGGAGAACTGGAGGAAGGTCTTTCCAAAAAGGTGCAAATTTCTAGTTATGAGATAGGTAAGTAATAGGGACATAATATACCAGATGACTATAGCTAACACTGCTGTAGGATTTATCTGAAAGTTGTTGAGAGTAAATCCTACAAGTTCTCACTACAAGAAATTTTTTTTTTTTTTTTACTATACCGGTATAAGAAGATGGGATGTTAGCCAAACCCACTGTGATAATCATTTTACAGTATATGTGAATTAAAACACCATGCTGTATGCCTTAAACTTACACAGTGACATATACCAACTGTTTCTCAATAAAACTGGAAAAAAAATGATATTACCTTTACAAGAAAAAGAGTCTTAATAAAGGTACAACTCAATTAATTTGCATACTTCTTTCCTAGGAGGATAAGCTCCTAAATGTTGAAAAAGGAGTATTTTTTAAAAAAAGAAAAGAATATTTAAGAAACAAAAATTATAAACACTGACAGTCTAGTTATTCCCTCCAAAGGCAAGATTAAATATTACGCAGACTTGCTATTAATGCCGAACTATAATACAAAATAACTGTCAATACTAAATTGTAGCTTATGATGCTGATGTACCGGGGTCCAACTGAGTTAGTAGGAGAGGAGACCTTTAATCAGGCTTTCACCTAAACAAATAAAGTAATAAAATGAACAGATTTCAAAGGCATTAATAGGGATAAAGCAATTAAAAATGGAATATTCTGGGGGTTCCTGGGTGGCTCAGTCAATTGAGCATCCGACTGTTGACCTCGGCTCAGGTCATGATCCCAGGGTCACAGGGTCCAAACCCACATCAGTCTCCAGGCTGAGCATGAAGCCTGCTTAAGATTCTCTACCTCTCCCCCTCTGCCCCCTTCCCACTCGTGCCCTAAAATAAAAAAAAAGGAGTACTCAAGAATCTACCACATATACAAAATCCTCATGAAAAGTAAGTGTATCTTAAAGTTACTCCAAACCTAATTTGCAAACAAGTCTTGTAATTTTTCATGGAACAATCACGACATGGGAAAATCAGTGCAAAATAATGAAAGGGACTTTCGTTAAAACTGTGATTTTAGGGGCGCCGTCCGACTTCAGCTCAGGTCACGATCTCACGGTCCGTAAGTTGGAGCCCCGCGTCGGGCCCTGGGCTGATGGCTCAGAGCCTGGAGCCTGCTTCTGATTCTGTGTCTCCCTCTCTCTCTGCCCCTCCCCTGTTCATGCTCTGTCTCTCTCTGTCTCAAAAATAAATAAACGTTAATTAAAAAAAAAAAAACAAAAAACTGATTTTAGATTCTAATAGGAAATAAATGTTTATGAAAAAAAGCTTAACACTTCTCACTTGTAGATAGAAGTGGATTTGGTAGCTCTTCAAAATCCTTTTTGAAGGTGGCAGAAATGTAGTGTGAAGTGTATTTCACAACTGGACTTTGAGAGCAGGCAGCACTGGAATAGCTCTTGTTCCAGTTTTAATTTATTACCGTTTCCCACATGGCCACAAGAGGGCAGCACAGCAACATGTCAGTTAGAAAGCCTGTGGGTTCTCTGCCCGAGAGCTGCCATTTCAGGCTTTGGGTAGTGTTTACTTTCCTAAACACTTAACAAAATGGCTGAACTGCTTGGCAGAGGATTTTTTTTTGTGTTGGTGATAGAAAAATCTGGTAAAAACAAAGCAATCTACACTGGAACTCCTTAAAACTTATTTCCAGACTACATTCTACCAATGATATAATAGCTGATATTTATGGAGCACTTACGCATCAGGCATGGGCAAAAATTGCCCTCTAAATCCCTACAAAAACCCTCTAAGACAAATTATCCTCATTTATAGAAAGTCTTAGCCCAAGTGTGTATACATATGTTATCCATCAGCCCCACAGTATGAATTATGGAATCTACACTCTTCAACTCTAACTGGTATTGCTATCCCCGCCACGCATACATACGTTCTTCAGTTAAACAGATCCTTAAACCACCCAAGGTTGATGCAGAATGATTCCTTCTCAATCACTTCTATGTGTTTGAAGAGTACAAAAAGGCAAAGATCATTAAACCATGAGTTTCTTATTGATAAAAAAAATACTGGGTGTAGTTCCTTAAATAAATGGAACTGCATTTAAGACCTTTAAGACCTCCTCCACCTCTCGTTCAAGTCCTACTATTCTGAAGAATAAGCTACATTATAAACAAGGTTAAAAGACAAGTAACAGACTGAGAAATTTCAATGTATGCACAACAAAGGATTTCTACAGAGAACATAAAAATAACCACAGATCAAAGAAAAATCCAGTAGAAAACTAGGGAAAGGAAAGGGACATGCAACTACAGAAGAAAAACTGAGATGGCCAAGAAACTTATAAAAAGAAATTAAACATCAGGGGTAATTTGAAAATGTATTATCACAACAGATTAGTTCACATTCACCTGCTTTGTAGAAATTAAAATGTATGATAGTATTAAGTGATGGGGAGGAAACAGGGGAGACAGTATTCATACACCATTACTGAAAAAGCAATCAGCAGACGCTTTGCAAAGCAACGTGGCATTTTCCAGTAAACCTCAAAATATGCATATGAATCATGCAATTAAATCTGTGAGTATATAACCTGGCAAATTATTGAACTTGTGCAGGAGGTGGGAAGTATAAAAACGTTCACGGCTTTGCTCATAAAAAAAAGGGGGGGGGGAGGAAATAATCTAAATTTAGATTCATACTGTGCAATTAAATACAAGTTAGACCTAGTAGGGATTATATTTATAAATGTCACCATGACAATTTCAAAAACTATTCAATTTTTAAAACAAAAGCACATTACATGAACCATGTACATTTTTAAAATACCAAGGTTTTTAGATGCCACGTTCATGAAAGTGACTAAGGAGAAGGGGCAAATAGGATTTTAGCCGTATCTAACTTGTTTAAAGCTTTAATTGTAGTCTTTCAATTTTTCTGAGTTTTTCTGAATTTCTCAAAAAAGAGCTATGTTTCTAAGATTGCAGAATTGATCAGTATTCAGAAGCAGACCTTCCTGCAGTACCTCCCAAATTAAGAAACTCAGTGCTAATGTGGAAAAAACACCTACCTTTGATAAGCATGTTCCTAACATTTTCAACCGGTGCCAGAGGAAACCTTGTCTTGATCATGCTACTTCTGCTCCTCCACTAACCAAATAACACTGAGTAGTCCTAAATAGCTTAGGAAGCATCAAACAAATGGCACTCAGGCACACAAACCATTAGGAAAAAAGTGAACTATAGCAAGAAGCCTAGATGAGGTACAAACCTAGATAATCGTTTCACAAAGAGCTACCCAATTCAGATCTGGCAAGGCACCAAGACTAGACAAGGATAGGACAAGCTCTCTGCAGGAAAGAACATGAAGACTTTCGAACCCACCAAGTAATGAAAACAGGTACCAGGGGGAAAGCTGTTCCTATAAACCTATCATCTCAGGTGGGTACCATTTAGAACCCTGAGGACAGATGGGACTAGTCTGAATTCCTTTCAGAATATTTAAAGTCTTATCTTTCCTTACTAACCTTTAGGCTATGATATTTAGACTTTCGAAAGATAACAACTCCAACAGTTCAAAGGAGATTTAAAAGTCCTGAATGCTAACCTCAACAGTAAGTGCAACTTCTGCCCCCACAGAGTCAGAGGACGGAAGTACGGTCCTTGGATCAAGCCACAGAAATCAATCAGAACGGTGCGAACTCACAACTTTCTCAGGACTCACGGTGGCAATACTCACTGTGGCAGGCACTTTCCTAAATGTTATAGACCAGTTTCTTAAGTGTGCCATTACTGACACCTTGGGCCCGATTAATTCATTCTTTGTTATGGGAGGCTGTCCTTACACATTGCGAGAGGTTTAGCAGCATCCCTAGCCTCTACCTAGCACACACCAGATGTACCGTAGCTCCAAGCAAAAAGATCTCCAGACACTGCCAAGTCAGGGAGGGGTTGTCCCTAGTGGAAAACTACTGCTTTCAGACGTATTATTTTATTTAATTCTAACTTCCCTGAGACACATACTCTTCCTTTATTAAAAGATAAAGAAACAAGCTCAGAGGTTCTTGCCCAAGATCATACACAGCTAAAAAGCAGAAGAGAGATGAAAATTCTTGTCCCAATTAGCTCTTATTTCCCAAACCTGTATCAGCACTAGAAACCACCATAGTTTTTGTTCAAGATAGATTCCTGGGACAAGTCCTCCCAGACCTGACTGAACTCAAATATCCAGGCAAGAAGGCTGGGAGTACGTTGAACAAGCACCCAAAGTGGCTCTTAGCAAATAAATCTGGGGGCTTAAATGCCTCTGTAAAGCTAAGTTCAGTAGGAACTTTTATTTTTTTTTTTATTTTTTATGTTTTGGTAAATCAAGCAAGGGAAATGGAGAATCTGACCCATCACCCTCTGCCCTCAAAGTCACAACTTCCCAGCCATATGCTGCTCTATTTGAATGTCAAATAACCTTATACAGGAACTGAAGACACTCAAGATTTTCCACACCCACCACATTCAAGAACTATTTCCCTTCAGGGCACGTCTCTAGAACACTGTTTCCAACCCTGGCTATTTATGCCAACAGACCCACCTGGAATGCTATCTCCCCTGCCCTACGACTACTTAACCCCTAAAATCCCATCAGGTAAGGGGCCTTTTAAAAGTTCTCAAGTGATTCTGATGCAAATGCTATCTGGGAAGTAAGTAAGGGAACTAAATTTAGAACAAAACAACAAATTAGAAACCTGGTCTTCATAAATAAATCACTGCCAAACCCAAAGTGTGTGGGGGAGCAATGGGAGTCAGACTGCAAAAGGATGGGGTTCCTCTGCAATTCCCAGTACCTCCCCCTCCCAGACACCTGTCTTTCCTCGTTTCCCCAACTACCCCCGTGGGAATTACTTCACCAGCAACATCTTCACTAGAAATTCTTTATGCAAAATGACTTCTTGAACTTTGTTTCCAGTATCAATCAAGCCTAAAATGTATTTTGAGTTTTCGGTTTAAGTTTTTTAAGAGAAACAGAGTACAGGATTATTCTAGATTTTTACTATTTTCCCCTACTATAGTTTCCTCGCAACCATTTAATCAAATGACAATTTTCTTTTTTTTTTTTTGATGGCAACTTTTTTTTTTTTTTTAACGTTTGAGAGACAGAGTGTGGGACAAGCGAGGGAGGGGCAGAGAGAGAAAAGGACAGAGAAAATCCCAAGTAGGCTCCGAGCTGTGAGCGCAGAGCTCAACTCGGGCTCCATCTCACAAAGTGTGAGATAATGACCTGAGCCAAGATCAACAATAGGACGCTTCACCGACTGAGCCACCCAGGTGCCCCTTGATGGCAATTTTTGACAAGATGCTTAAGTGACCCTGAAACCAAACTGCCAGTGTTTAAATCCAATGCCACCATCTGCTTCCCCTAATGCCTGTTTTCTATCGGCAAAATAGGGTAATGATAATCACACCTGTCTCAGACTTGTGAAGACTACCCAAATTAACACATACAGAGGACTGGTTCTAACAAGTTCCAAGCTCACAGTAGGTACTATAAATGATAGGTATTGTGTCTTTCCAAAGCATACAACATAGTTTCCATTGAAATACCTCTCACAATCATCTCATTTGTTGGTTTGGTATGTTACTGAAATGCAAAATTACAAGGGAAACCAGCATAAATAAATCTGAGAAGTATCTGCAAATCCTTGTTATGTATACAACGCAAGTGAAGGAACACAATGGGATGGGTATAAAAGAGCTCAGCAGGGTGTAGGACCCCCCACAGGCCTTCAAAGGAAGAGAGTTCTGTGACAGTTAACCTGGGGAGCTGGCTAACCAGAAGGTCACTAGCATTTCTGCTACACTAACCATCACATTAAATACACAATGAAAAAGAAAAAAACAAAACCCACTTTCAGTGCCTGACAGAGTAACCACTCCAAAAAGCATAAATCTATTCCAGTATTTTCCCACAAAATGCTTACCACATGCTGCTTTCCTTTATGATACAATCCAAAATGAAAGATTACCAGCATTACAGGCACTGCTTGACTTAGAAATAAACCATACAAATGCCATTCCTGAGGTTTATTATCCTATTGTATTCTCTTTTATTTTTTTTAATGCTGGGGACAATTCACAACCCACCACTGTAAATAATTGCTTCACAGCAGAGCCCACGTCCACTGCTTTCAACAGTCACCTGAATTAGCTGTTAAGGAAAGGGGATTCTGAATGGAATGCATTCCTGCATTCAAAAGTCAACTCTGGAATCCAAACTTTTAGAGGGATCTAAAAAGGGCTTAAGTAGAGAATTCTAGTAAAGAAGAGATGCACTAGAATTTAAAGCAATCAGGACCAGAATTCAAAAATCTTGGATCAAAACTCCATCGACATTCACTGTTAAAGGTATGCTACTGCTGGATCCAGCATGACATTTAATGCGGAAACTGTCCATCTTCCATCAAGCATACAACAACCCTTAGGAGAGCCCCACCCACTTTTGCTTCCAGATCTCTAAACCTAAGTTTTTGGTAAAACTGCCCAAAAGGGGCACAGAGAAAATGAGGCAACGGGAACACCGACAGTTAGAAGAGAATACAAGAGGGGCGCCTGGGTGGCTCGGTTGGGCAGCCGACTTCGGCTCAGGTCATGATCTCGCGGTCCGTGAGTTCGACCCCCGCGTAGGGCTCTGTGCTGACAGCTCAGAGCCCAGAGCCTGTTTTGGATTCTGTGTCTCCCTCTCTCTGCCCCTCCCCCATTCATGCTCTGTCTCTCTCTGTCTCAAAAATAAATAAACGTTAAAAAAAAAAAAAAAGAAGAAGAAGAAGAGAATACAAGAGGTGCTCTGTCAAAAGAGGCGAAACACACGCAAACATACGGAAACACGCAACTGTAAACCACATGGAGGGCTTTGGAAAATTAACTCAATCCTGGGGAGCTGGGCTGAAGAACTTTAAGATGCTCTCCAGAGCCTGATATAGAAACAAAAAAACAGAATTCAACTCCCTCACAAACCAAAAGGAAAGGAAATGAAGAAAGTTGGGGAACCAACAACACAGAAATCTTAAACCTAGACTACAGTCCTAGCAGAATAAGACTGAACTCTGGACGTTATGCTGAGTCCAATATATGATGATATGCTGAGAATGGATTACTAAGAGCAAGCCACAGCCAAGTAGACATTGGTTGGAAATATTGCAATTACATCTACATCCGAAGAGCACTGCTACTTGGTATTCATTATTCACTCTTGCACAGCTTGAGAGGGGAAATGAGGCAGAGGGTAAACCAGGGCAATAACCACTAGCTCCAGAAGAGGGGTAAAAGGGATCTAGTCAGAGTTAAGTGCCACGGGTAGGGCTGTGACTCACACAAGAAGTTGTTCTGGTCCAGGAAGAATCATACTCTCCCTTCAAAAGGCTGGCTTTCTCAGAAAGAAATTCTAGGAGAAGATTAACTGCAAAACATACCCAAGGTTTCAACTAACAAAAACGGACTTGCCTTTTTTTTTTTTCATGTTTATGTTTGAGACAGAGCATGAGCAGGGGAGGGACAGAGAGCAAGAGGGAGACACAGAACCTGAAGAAGCAGGGTCTGAGCTGTCAGCACAGAGCCTGAAGCGGGGGCTCGAACTCACCCCAGACTTGCCTTCTAAAATCATTTTAACAACCCTCCCTCCCAAGTGGCCTAAAAGACCTCTTGTGGGAGGCCAGGACGCCAACTTCAACTCTCAGGAACCATTTGGCTCTTAATGAAGCACAGGAGAGGGAAGAAAGTAAAGCATTAGAAGTAAAATATTACTCACAGCTTACATTTAATAAGCACTTTCAACGTAACCGCCTCCTTGCGAATCACTATATAGGCATTATATTACTTAACTTCATTACCCAATGAAGAGTATCATTATCCACATTTTTAAAGTCAGGAACCTAAAAATCCAACAAGTACTTCACTGGCCTAAACTGGAGAAAGTTTTCAGTACTCAAGGAAACATTGCACTGGTGGGTATTAGGTACACAGCTCTTGTCAGGCATTGAGGTTAACAGTTAAACACACCACAAATAACAAAATAACTTCCTAGATTGAATTCAAAGTATAAAATCAGAACCATCCTTAAAATGGTGCTTTCGCCAAAGCTCCAGCATTTCCCCGAAACCATGGAGACTTTCCTGTAAAGGGAATTTAAAGTACTTTTCAGTATGAAACATAATCCAGACGATGTCACTGAAATAACGGAGAAAGGTGACCCTAACCAAATATTGTAACAATAAAATACTAAATCGCAAGTGTTTCAAAATGTAGCATGAAAGGCTTCCTTCCATATACCTAGGTTCTCCAGGATTTATTTCACAAAAGGCTCATTATTTCCCACCTCATAAATTGCATTCGAGCTTTTTTAAAAAAAAGTCCCTCTCCCCAGACTTGTCCTGTTAATTAAACTATGTAGGAGACAAGGTCATAACAGACATTAAAAAAAAAAAAAAAATGTGTTCCAACACTGTGCTTAGTTACTGATCACAACGTAAACATACAACAGACTTTAAGCATAGATATTTGATGGTATTTGGTATTTGATGGGCATTTGATGACGGAGTCAAATTTTGTTGTTCTGGCTTTACACTAATTAACACTGAAGTTCCAAAGCAACAGCAATTTAACCAATTTTACCAAGGTATGAATTTCAATTCAGTGCCCAGGCAGGCTGGAAAGCAGGAGGGAATTGCTCAGCTATGACAAGCACCCAGTAGAGTTTATTTGTATACTAATTCTTAGGCGATTAAAAAAAGTTTCTTGGCTCACGTGCCCCCCCCCGTTCCTCAAGAAAGCCAATTGAAATCTAAGGTTTTTTACAAAGGACCTAAAACACCTTTTTAAAAAAAAGCGAAAACAAAAACAACTCATAAGCAGAAAAAACTTACTAGGTGACAGAGCAGTCACTCACAGTTTGTGTTAGGAGCAAGTTTACAGTAGTACCCCATCTTACAGGAGAAAGGATAGGAGTCTGGAAAGCTCAGTGACCTCGAAGCATCTTTCACAACTGTTAGGGATTTGCTATACGAGGGAGGGGAGAGGAATAAACTGATTATAAAATCTGTGAGTTTCAGATAACTGTCAGGTAAAATTCAACTGACCTTCCAGATTCACCTCTCAAGCAATAACTTGGTAAACTTTGCACAGCACTCCTTATCAAATATTGTCTGATGACGTTCCCGCGATGACTTAATCTTTACAGAAGATGCTAATTCCTAAGGTGCCAAATATCAATTGGAAATTGTAGGTTTGAAAACCGAGAAGTCAAAGAGATTAAAGACAGAAGAAAAAGGCACAAAAGTCTTAATGGACAAACCTAATCACTCTGGCTCCTGAAAAAGTTCACTGGTTCCACGTGGCATGCCAACAGCTCATAGATAAATTGCTATTATTCAAATATGCATTTTAACACACACAGTATCTATTTTGGACTAAACACCTTCAACAGAGTAGTTTATATCCTGGAACATGACTGCAATGCTACTGAATTCTATCACAGTTTTTAGAAACTTAAGGACAGTTAGCGAATAACAAAAATTTAATCCAACTAACAAGAAGCCAATCTCAATAATACACAGAAAGAACCTTCATTCTTGTTGCTTTGGATGCACTTCAGAAGTTCCAAACACCAGTTAGTGATCAAGTTCCATGAGAATTTACCTCTATCTAAAGCCAATTCGTTTATATATAACTTATAATTGAGCATACAATTTAAAAATCCATTATCAAATCTTTGATGAACAAGTCTATAAAACCGAAAATCCTGTTTCACCTAATGTTTCCATAAACTATCCAAAGAATTCTTCCTGAAGAATCGAGACTGTGGGAACCTATAAAACCCACTAGTACAGTGAATTTTACCTTTTATAAACTTCTCCAGAAACTTAAGATATGCCTAGGTAAACCTCTATCTATGGTCCACATCTCTCTGCAAGTGACAGATCTTACTCGGTAAGAAACTTCTGACATATGGCCAACTAAGTGACAACTCACTCCTGTCGGTGCTAAAAGGACTCCAAAAGCACAGAAAAAAAAAATTTTTTTTTTTTTTTTTTTTTTTGTTAAGGTGCAGAAGGAAAACAATACAGCCTTTCCTTCAGGCTGAAATTCATTACGTGTAACTGAATAATGAAGTCATCATCGCTAACCTCTAATTTCTTTTTTTTTTTTTTTTTTTCAAACAGAAATCCCTGCAAAGGGTTTCCAAAGAAGACAGACCATGAGCATAACCACAGCACTGTAATCAGTTTACCAGGACCAAAGTAAAATCTCCAGAATGGGAGATTTGAGAGGTTTCCCAAGGTTCTTCCGAGTGATCCATTCCACTATCAACCAAGTTTTGGGAGTCACCGTTCGCTAGCAAAGTGCTGCTAACACTTAAAAGTTGTTTTATAACACTTGTTTGCATAGTAATGGATGCCTCATGCTGTCTTATTTTTTAAAGCTAACTTAATATTTATAGTTACTTTGTGAAAACTCCTAAGCTGCTTCCTCCTATTCCAGAGTTAACGTTAATCATAAACCACTTTGCACATACTGACCTGAGTTTTCCTCCATCAAATGCCAACTGAGAATATGTACGGTACCAAGTAAAAATGCACGGGGACGGGGACAAGTTCAAATAATCCTCCCTTTTTTTATGAGCCATGATCACCCAACAGCTATAACACCCGTTAAGACCTTTCACTGTAAACAAAAATATCTCCTCTTGACAGTGAAAAGGTTTTGGTCAATGGTGACACAAGATAAAGTTTACTAATCTCTTCACGCTGAACAAAAAAGGTAAAAAAAGGAAAAAAAAAAAAAAAAAAAGACCCGCTAGAATATGATAAAGGAAAGCGAAAAATGTAAAAACTGGTAGGTTTTCGATTTGAAGGCTTCCGAATAGTGCCTTCTACTTTCTCCAAAAGTAGAAGCCGCTTTCTGAGAAGCCAACCCTTCCGAGGGAAGGGCAAAGAAAATACACGCTGCAGGGTGTGGACTAAGAGGAAGGGCGCAGAGGACTGCCAGAGGCGAAATCGGCCGGGTGACCACCCACCGGAAAGCCCCAGTCCGGGTCGCTTCCCCTTCCCTTTCCTACCCCGCGCCCCCAAAGCTGCCGGCTCCCCAGACGAAGAGGCAGCACCCCGGCTGCGCACGCAGCCCTACGTCACTGCGTTCGCTCCTCCTAGGAGCGAGGGGACGCGCCTGACGTCACGGGGCGGGGCCTGCCGAAGGCCGCCGCTGTTGACCCGCTGTTACCAGGCGTGCGCACAGCCAATCAGCAGCATGCGCCGGCGCCGGCGCCGGCCGGCCTTTGAACTCGGCACGGCAACTTCCTGCTGTTTGGCGAGTACACAGTGCAATGCAGTATGTCTGTCAGCGCTGCGGCACAAAGGAACAGCCATTTTGTGACTGAGCTGGACCTGCACCAAGATGCCAGGGGCTCACGGAGCTGCTGCCCGCGCTACCTACCAAGCTGCCCCTTATTTTCGCACCAGAGAACCAAGAAAGGGGAGGCTGGGGGTGGGAAGGAGTTTTGATATTTCAAGTTTCAGTTCGATTTTTGTCTTCTCAAAAATCCCGATTCTTAAGAATTATCAGCATCATAAAATGGCTGCCACTTAAAAAACTGCCTGTTCAGTCCACAAGCAACTGCATTATGCCATTTCTAATTAGCCCCAGGCTTTTAGAATAACTGCTAAAAGGCTGATTAAAATTTGCCCACATCGGAGGTTGACAAAATAAATCTGGTTCAAAGGCAGACGATTTAGAGATAAATTTAATAAACTGTGTTTTTAGATAAAATTGCAAACGCAGCGTCCTAGAACAAACAGAACTCTTTGTGTGCACACACAGTTCCAATCACATTCCCTTCTCTCCTGTCTCCATTCTTTAATATTATTGGAGTTATCCCAAACTGCCAATTATTTGGGTAAGAAGTGTGTGGTATACATTTCCATGTATGTCCATCACTAAAACTTTGTTTTAAATATTTAGAAACTTGACAAATCTATCAAGGTATTTTTAAATTCGTATTTTTTGAAAATGAACTTTTTATCTTCAGAAATCACGATATGCAACGTGTAACATACTTAAAAGCATTCACAAAATACAGGAGTAACATACAACTTTATGTAATAACTATTAAGTGACTGCATTATTTCCAAAACAGGGAAGTATCAGGTTTACCTAAACTTGCACTCAATCCTTTCATATCTATCTAAAGTAATTCTAAGTTTACTTGACCTGCAAACTCCTCCCTTCCCCTCTTGTGGCTCAGGATACAAAATTTTTGTAGTATTCCCTGCACACTAGACTTTGTGCCACAGAAACTAGGTCCTAGCGAGGAAATTCTAATGGATTAAGGGACCAAGTACTAGTACCTAAACAGTCTCCTTAATTGTAGCTTCCTAAAAGTAACATTAATCTACTACAATAAAACACCACTAGCATCCTGTTAAGCTTTATAATTTTAAAAGGAAGTGATGTCATAATTATGTACATGTATTCAGATATGCAATTTCGGATAACTAATTTAAAACTCCCATCTTCAGGGAGTCTATCAGATATTTTTGGACATTCATCAGGTTTGTGAATCAAAACACTTGACAAAATGCATTTGAAAGTACAGTGCACGCTTCCAGTTAAGCTGTAACCCCACTGCCAACAGGCAAAGTCATGATAACTTCCAAGTCGTTTTCTAGGTAAGTAAATTATTAAAAGAAAGAATAGCAACACTGCTTAATTTTTTAAATTAGAAGGCAGTCTCATCAATGATGTTAACCACAAACCTTGCATAAGAGAGCCAAAACCTATGTGAGACTATGCAAATCATAAATACTCAAGGGAGTAACAATTTTAGATACTGGATCTTTAGTAATTTGTCAAATCCACCTGGGGATTCCTGTTTCTTAAAATTGGTGTTAACTTCTCAGAAAAAGCAGTTTAGGATCAGTTAGATAAGTTTCCTGTCCTAAATCAAACCTGGGTAATTACATGGGCAGTTCAGTTCAAAAGACAGTCCAAACTGTGTGACAACTCAATTTGCAAAAGAATTTAGAAAGTATTTTTAAAGGGTCAAAATATTGTTAAGTATAATAAAACATAAATAAACTTCAACCTTGCAATAAACCATCTCAAAACTTTTGAATTCACTAGCCTAATAATAAAGTATATTATTTCTATAAAATTATAAAAGTAAAAACAAAATTGGATAAAAAATCATATAACCAATCACATCCTTAACTGCATGATTTAAAATTCATGACAATTTATAAGAACACACATCAAGAAATGTATTCATAAGCACTTTTAAAAATTAATATACAGTTCATACAACAAAATGTCTCAGAGGCTTTATTACTTAGTCACTAATAATGTACTCCAACAAATATGAAACAAATCGTGATTTGAACAAACTGTATTTGTAAGCTTCAGAAGATAAAGCATTCCAGGTGACTCTGTCAAAATAAATCAATAAATTTAAAAGCAGCTACAACTAAAATGCAAAAGATACAGGTCTACCAACCAGAGAGTACTGTCTTAATATGAGCATATAAATGCAAACCTTAAAATATTTTAAATGTAAAATATACAAATAGAATCACAGTAACAAACACAAAAGAGAAGTATATTAAGAGTATTCCAGGATTTCTGTGATCACAGGTTTGATTTCATAAATGCAGGAACTGTACCCATCGAGTAAAGGTTTTGATAAATCTTATCAAAATTTCCTAAAATGTCAAGAGTATCAAAAGAAATACAGAGTCAAATAAAAATACAAACTGAGAGGCATCAGTCAAAGGGTCCTTTTTGCAATTTCATTTTAAAATGTACATTTTTTCATTCATATAACTTTCTCAAACGTCTATTTACTATAATTTACTACCACAAGGCTCCTCTATGGCCTTCAGTTACAAGTTTGGGTATCCTAGATTCTTCAAAGAAAAAATTTGCCTTGTATGTAAAATGGTGCAATGCAGCAATGGCTAAACCGACAAGGTCATTTTTCTACAGCACAAAAACCTAAAAACTGAAATTTATTGACAGAAAAACTGGAGTTTACAGGAAAGGCCCCCTTGAATAAAGGTACCTTACCTTTTGACTGCTGTAAGAGGCCTTAAGTCACAACTCAACTTTCATAAATTGCTACCAAAAAATTAGGGTGTGGCATATTAGCAATCTCAAGGTCACGCTTTAAAAAACGAATCCAAATTAGTAAAATACCTAAAATAAAACAGACAGCTATCCCTGTCTGTCAAGGTAAACAATGTAAGCTGAGGTTTCCCCCAAAAAAGAGAGAGAAAAAAGGAAGAAAGTTGATAGCTCATACCTCGATGCATTGCTGTGTAGCGAACTGTCCTCCTCTTGGCTTTTGTCCTTATTTCTCATCATCTTTTAATTCTTAAATATTAAGGGGGAGGGGGAATCTGTGTTTGCTTTGAAGTCCTGTGCCCAGGTATTTACTGTCAAAAGTTGAAAGAAAGGTAAGGTCCCAGCTTCTATCGATGTTTTTATTATCAGGAACAAAGTCCTGACGATGTAGCGATATTGTTATAATACAACAGCGGTAAGCACCAAAAAACAAAATATTTCTATTTTTTCTTTAAAAAAAAAAAAACACAAAAACGGATAAACCGAACAGAAGGAATCATCACTATCAATAAGGAAAGTTTCTCAAAGTAACACACTGGATACAAATAACAATCTCTGTATCTTATTGCGTCATCCAGGAATTTCTCATATTTACAGAAAATAAAGCAAACTTAAACATCTAAATCTTTAAAATTATCACTAATGATCATGGACTTACCTGATCCATGTAGTAGGTCCAAAGCAAGAGTCCTATCTAGTAGTAGAAAAATATCAGATCCCAAATAATTAAAAATAAAAACAAAATTCTCCGTTACAAAAACGAAAAATAAATACAATAATCCTCAAATATGTTAACTGGTCAAAAAAATAGAGCAACAATTAATACTAAAACGGGTCCGGAAGAAAAAAAACCTCATTAGGAGAGCGCACAAAAATGGAGGTGCGCCATGGCTTCTAAGCTGGAAAAAACAACGACCTGGGCTCTCAGTACGGCTGCTTCTTTCCAACAAGGCACGAAAAGAAAGCTCCCAAAAGCTGCTTTTCTCCCTTAAAAAGGTTCGAATCGACCCCAGTAAGTCACTAGGAGAGGCAGGGGGCTGCGGGGGCCCCCTGAGGCTGCCCGAAAGTTAGGGAAAGTTGCGTAAAGTGAGGCGAAGGCAGGGAGCAGAGCGCGCTCTCTCTAAGGCACAGCCGCCATCTAGAGCCTCCTTCCCAGCTCTGAGAGCTCTGCCTTTGATTGACACTCTCTACATTTACCCCACAACTCAGGTGATGTACCATAGACCCACCCCTTCATCTCCACCAAAAAAAAAAAAAAAAAAAAAAAAAAAGAAAGAAAAAAAAAAAGATCCTCCATCCCAGGGAGCCTGAAGACCCCTACCCCCACACCTCCCTGCCCCACCAGACCACCCCATCAAGGGGAGGAGGGAGGGTTTCTTAACCCCCTCTGGCTCAAGCACCCTTTTTAAGCCAGAGAGAAATGTAATTTGTTCCTTTTGTCTAAAGATCTGCTAAATATTTCAGTCCTTGAGCTAAAATAACTTCCTCTCTGGACAGGAAGTGGTGTTTTATCAAGCCATTTTGAAAGAGGGATAATTCTTAGAGAATATAAAGCTAAGCTTAAGTACTAATCTTTTAAAAAATTAACCCCCCCATGGGTAAAATGGCTGTCTAAATAAAAGCAAAACCTCAATTTCATAAATTAAATTCAACTCTTGCCTTCTTTATGAAGTCTAAAAATTATCTAAAGACAAATTGTAAGGGGGGATTTTCCATCCCAACTGGAAAAAGGGGGTACAACTCAACAGCGCCTCCCTAGTGTTCAGTTGCATTAGGGCAAAAATTAATGCAACTAGTTTATATCCAAGAATCTCCATTTTTCTTTCAACTTTCACAAAATTCTTTAACCCATTATATATAACCTTGAAAACTTCACCAAAAAATTCTCAAGACCACAATATATTTACTTCACACAGAGCCAGGCAAAACAAAGTTCTTAAATTTAAGAGCATGAAATTACCATGGGCACCCTTAAGTAACAAACCCAAGAAACTCCACCTCCAAACCAATACAACAGATATATCGCAACCATTCCCTTGTATTTCAAATCAAATTCTAAGTATACATACACATTTCAACAAGGCAAGTTATTAACAATCGGTCCTATCTGATGGCAAAGTTATCAGAGCAATGTCACAGGGCAAATTCTCCTAAATATCAAAACCATGAGATATACGGAAACAAAATGAGAAAATGAGTACTAATGCCAAAAACAAATTATTCAACACTTTTTCTTTCAACAAGCACCCCAAGAAAACATTCACACATCCAAAAAAATCAACTTTCCTCACTTGACATTACAGTATGCCAAGACGATGTCCTCCCCTCACTGAAGAAATCCATTCTAGGTTTATACCTAACAAAAGCAACAATGTTGCATCTAAGGTAGTAAAATCCATAAGCAAAACCTAGTTTCAATTCTGTACTTTCTACAAAAGATTTTCTACCAAAATCAAAATCCAACATTCCACTTTTGATTTATACAGACCAACCACCTCCAGTCAGTCAGTGAGAATATTGCACATGTACTGATCAGAGATATCTGCCCTATGATATTTGACAATCACAAATCGCAGAATGATTTCTCACAAGCAAAAAACTGAAGCTGAACTACTCTTTATTGTCTGTATAATGGGAAAAATATAATCAACAAGTCATTTGGTCTATCAAAATAAAGCCTACTCCACTTTTATAAGTTACTAAAACTGGTATTAGTCATTTATCAATAAATGGAACAGCAGTATTCACCTAGAATCCAAAAACAGTAATTACACGGTACGATTCATTTATTCTAAATTCCTAAATGTACAGAATAAAAATACAAGATAAAAGCCCTATTTCACATTTATATAAAATGTATTATAGACATCACCACCACCAAAATTTTAAGTTCTTTTGTGAATACCCTAAGGACACTTCCATATAAATCCAACACTTCTTCCCCTAATATTAACTATTAAAACAACAGAAAGCATCAGTTTGATATAAATCTTTAGATGAATATTCAACTGCAAGACACTTATAATATTAAAAAGCATAGGTAAAAAAGACCTTGTCCATCAACACAAAAGAACTTATAAAAATACCTTATCGCTCATCCTGAATTTTGAGGCAAAAGGCGTTTTATTTTATAAGCTCATTACACTCTCATGGCAAATTAAAGACCTATTATTACCCCTTGTTAAGTTTTTTCCCCAAGAGATTTCAAAAAAGCACAAAATAGCATTTCAACCAAATGACCATCTCTTAATGCACAAATAAATTTCCACAACTTTGTGAAAAAAGACCAATCTTAATCAACCAAGTAAAACATTTTCCAGCACACCATTTCCATTTTACCAGCTTTATTCAGTACACTTTCCTGCTGGGCAACTGTAAAGGTCAAAGTGTTATTTCAGGCAGTAACTGAACATTTAATGAAACGTCAGCTTTAAAAAAAAAAAAAAGCCCAAACTGAGAAATTTTAAAGTGTTAGAAATTTTATTAAAGTTAACATTTCACAAGGTCATACTCATACAAATCAAACTGCAAAAAGTTCCAGGCATACAAACTATCATTTGTGTTAATGTGCCATCTTTCTTCTCCAAATGTCAAAAATGTGCTTGTTTTAATGATACAAAAAGTCTTTAGAAAGTCCATTTGTGCTGGGTAAGAAACCTATGTCTTCATTCATTTCATGAAATCCATGTTAAAAGAACCCTGTCTTGGTTGTGTATTATCACAGCACTCTTGTATTAATCCATTTTCCTCAATTCCCCATAGTGGACTGCCATCTTGTTTTCTCAGTGGTAGGGTCCATTTGAGACTCTTCAAGCTGACTGGGTGCTTGATGAAAACATTAAAAGAAAAAAATGCTGTTGGAATACCAATCATCTTATTCCTTCAAACAGAGAACATCCACCCACCTTGAAGATACTCTTACATACACAAAGCTTTAATTTTGTAACAGCTTTCAACTATGAAACTGTACTATATTAAAGTTGTATGCACTGCACACACTTCTCAATGAAGAGAATCATGGAAAGACTGCAAACGAGTAACAAAGTTCTACTGTCACAGATACATATGTAACTATAAAAAAGTGGTAGTGAATAGTCAAATTTTTACATGTGTAATGTTATTATATGGTCAATATGAAATAAAAATTCAAATTCAAAATCCTGGAAAACTAAATTACAACAACACTATGGATTCTAAATCTCAAGACAGAAAAGTTTCCAAGCTTCTTCAAATAAAACTAGTTATGGAAAAGAATCCTAAGGAAGAAAAAAAAAAAAAAAAAAAGGAAAGAAAAGAAACCAAGGCAGTGGGTAAAGCATAGTTTTCCAGCCCAACAGATGTTAATTAATTTTGTTTAGATAACACAAATGGCCAACAGAGATGTCACCATCATCGGCTACTTATTTGAGAATACAGAAAATATGTAGCAACTAGGAAGCAAAGAGATCAAAAATGCAAACTGACTTTTTGGTATCTGCCATAAAATGCTATCAGTTTTCAAATTAAGCACAAGTAAAATACTCCTATTGACAAAATACCAAATGTTCCTCAACAAAAAACAAATCCATTACTTAAATAATTTGAACTAAAGTTATTAGGTGGGCAATCAGGATACTGTATTATTAAATAAATAATCCTGATCCATCAAGATCAAACATAACTATAAAAGTGAGTTTTAACCCCAGTCTTCTCAATCAGTTTTGCAGCTCAAACTAAATCTATAGAAGTAAAGTCTGGGTGACTAGAAGATTATTAAGTGAAAAATATTTTTGATCTTCTGGTAGTCAATCCTTACCTCTTAAACTATCATTAGGATTTGTTATCTACGTATAGAATACAAAAATCTACTCAGTAAACTACTGGGTAACCAAGAGACACTGGCACTCATGTTAGAAATGGGGTAAGTGTCACAGCATCAGTAACAACATCAGATGTAAGATCTTTCTCCTTCACATACTTTCCTTATTTCTCTCCACTCTACAATAAGAACTACATAACTCATTCATTACTATTGTCAATAAAATACCTTCCATTTGAATTATTCACTCCAAAATTAAGGAACATATCCTTCCTATGTTTAAGTATAAAAATAAAAATACCATCAGTTCTCTTGCACCATTAACTAATTTGTCCCCAATCTCTACTGGTACAATGGCAGTTCAAGCTCTAACTGACATTGGGGATGTAAACACAATTATGATGAAAAAGACACTAATGTACAGAGAACAAGTTATGATCATTTCAATGGCTATAGGTGCAATATATTCAATTTAGTACATTAAATGATAAACTCAATGCTTTATATTCTTCTGTCACAGGACAAAAGGTAAAATTCATCCAGGACATTATATGAAATTTCATTTTAAAAATCATTATTTAAAAAAAAATTTCAAAAGAAACCTGATGATACTAAAATCATTCTAAAATTACTTAATAAAATGTACTAGTTTGTGTGACAATAGAGATTACAAAATACTAGCACACTGATCATTCTATCACATATACTGTTATGTTTTAAGACAGCTAAACAAAGAGGAATGAGGAAAGCCAATGCTAAAGAGAAAGCAGACTCTGATAACATTGTAAGGCCATGATCAGTCTGCACTCCTACAAAGCCTATCAAAAGCCAACAGTGAAAATTTTGTTAATAAGCAAAAGTGCACAGTCAAGCATCAAAATACCTAAAAGAGCAATGAGGGGTTTATGAGTAAGCCATTTATCTTCATGGAATTCCAAATTCTTGCAAAAACTGAATTTATAAATAAGCAAAATTATGTTAAAAAATAAAGAAAGTGGGCATGAGTTCTTTCTGTGAGCCTGGAAATTTTCTTGGTAACAAAATCCAGTTCTTCATGTGTAAAATGGAAATTGTACCTACCTCATGTGGCAATAGTGAGAATTAAATGAGTCAGTACATTTAGAGCTTTCACATTACCTGGCATATAGAAAGACCTCAATAAATGTTATTTAGCTATTATTCCCATATACCACAATAACCAACGTACATGGAGATCTACAAACTAACCTTACAGAAGCAAAATAATTTATATTCCAATAACAACAATGTGAAAAATCCATACGATATGGATTGACCCCATATGGGATCAACTGTTTAAAGACAAACACTTTCTGCTTAATTTAGGGGCACTTTGGTGGCTCAGTTAAGCATCCAACTTTGGCTCAGGTCATGATCTTGTGGTGTGTGAGTTTGAGCCTGGCACCAAGCTCTACACTGGTGGTTCAGATCCTGCTTGGGATTCTCCCTCTCCCTCTCCCCCACTTATGTGCTCTCTCTCTCAAACAAACTTTTTAAAAAATAAATAAATAGATAATTTAATCTTGCATTAAAATAAGATCAGTATAGAAATCTGAGTAGTGTTCAGATATCAAAACCCTACTAACTCTACATCTCTCCAGTAACTTGTGAATTCCTACGGACATACTGAAAGGATGATGGTTTGATATAGAATTCCATCCTCAATGAGACCTTCATCTTTTGTTTACTTCACATACAGGCTCCAAGGTCATTCCATGAACAGGTAGAATTTTTCCACAATGACGTTCATAGTTTATATCTCCTTTTTAAGGAAATTGTTCTAAAAAAAATTCCCAAAAGCCAAAGCAAAGACTTCTATGGTAAGAAGGCACTAAATAAGGCTACCCCTTAAAATCCCAAAGTATTGTACATCCACAAATTTAAGAATATGAAATTAAGGAGATCTTCTCTTTAAATTCTAATTTAGTAAATGTGTTCCAAAATCACTGGTATTGTAAAATCAAGTAAGTTAGCTGAAATACAAGTGAAGTTGTCTGTTGAAATGCAACTCCTGACTGAACTAGGCTTACGAGGGCCTCCCCTAAATTAAGGATAAGTAATTGCCTTACTTCTACTTCCCAGCAAACTCCCACTTTTATTAGCAACAAAAAATGTGAGGGACAGGGAAGAGTACAAGGAAAAAGAAAAGATGAACGACTCTTAATTTTTAAAGTCGGTGGTTCTAATAATGCCACAATAAATTAATGTTAATTTTTATTACTTTAAAACTTAAATGCTTATTGCAAAACCAAAGGGACATAAGGGTATATAAACGAGGAGCAAAAATCGAATCTTCCCATCATGTAATTTAAATTCTTGGTGCTTATGACGACTTCAATCTTCTTTGCTCTGATCTTTAAATTTGAAAGCATTTGGGGCTCCTGGATGGCTCAGTCGGTTAAAGGTCTGACTCTTGATTTCAGCTCAGGTCATGATCTCTGGGTTCATGAGTTCGAGACCCCTGTCGGGCTCCAGGCTGACAGCACTGGAGCCTACTTAGGATTCTCAGTCTCTTTCTCTCTCTGCCCCTCCTCCACTCCCTCTCAAAAATAAATGAACATTAAAAAAAATAAACTTGAAAACATTTAATAGTGAATTCACATATACAGTTTTATTACCAAAAGTAACTTCAATCCTCAATAGGATCACAATATATGCCTGCATCCTAAATACAATGGGGATAAAACTTAACTACAAAATTATTTGAAAAACACCAGCCAGCTACTGATCTCTTAAGAGAATAAGATTATGGTAACTAAGAAAAAGAATCATGGTACTTCAAAGTTTTACAATCAAATCAAATCTTCTTTATTTTCCATATATTAGTTTAAAATCTGACTATATATGCATGTTAAGAGGCTCAAAGTTGTAGCTTGTATCACTTTCAATTTTTACTGAGTCAAAAATTTTAGTTTTTAGACAGTAAAAATAAATACCGCATTAAAATGTATATTTTCATAATGAATTTGACCTTCTTTTTCAATTAAACCTAAAGTACTAGTTGATAAATAATGTTTGGCAGAAATTATATACCATAAATCAACAAGTATTTATTGAGGATCCACTATGCGCCAGGTAATTAATGTCTTTAAAACATAAGACAGCAGATCAATGGTTGTACATTAGAAAAGTTTTCATCTCTGCCCTCACCATCACCATCGAAACATAACCAAGAAATAGTAGACATTTATACAGAAATTGAAGTACTAATTAGAGCAAAATTATCATCTATAATGTAGATTCCCAAATGGGATTCAAATTTATGAAACAGCTAGTATGTAAAGTACCAAAAAGTTCTCTCAATAATAAAACCTTTAGAGAATTCATCCAAATTCACTTCTACAGTCTTTCCCCATTCTTTCTCATGCTGGGAGTTAGAATAAACTCTTCCATAGTAGTAGTAACCAAGTCTTCTAACATCAAAGCATAATCCCAGTGTGAAAAGAATTTTGTATTGGGCTTTCAAGTTTAAGGAAAGTTCAGAATTATTTAATTTACTAAAATTATTACACTGAAATCCATTAAAAAGTATGTTCTATTACCAAAAGAAAACCCAAGGGCTTCTGAGTTCTAGGAAGAATTAAGTTGACACAAGGGATGGATCTAGGACAAGGACAGGTAAGCTTTCTTTACAGAAAAAGATAATAAATATTTCAGGATTTGTGACCATTAGCTACCAACTATTCTCAACTCTGCAGCTATAGTGGGAAAGTTGACACAGACAATGTGTAAATAAAAGAGCAGAGCTGTGTTCCAATAAAACTTTATTTTTAGGGGTAGGTTACCAACACCCAGCTCTAAGGTGAAATGTCAGAAGTATGTTCAAATGTGAGTTACTTTGAATTCTGTAAGGGAGTTTAAGTGAAGAAAGAAAATAACAACTTGGAGTAAATAAACAAGCAAAATTTTAATAAACTTCACACACATCTAATCATGTTTTTTATTTTTGTACTGCTTTGAGCTTCACCAAATCTCTCTATATTTTTACAAGTAATTCAATTATTCAAATTTCCAAAGTCCTATGAAAATTTAAAAACCGATCAAACATGAAAATTAAACAAAACTTACTAAATGGTTCCACCAACATCTATTACGTTGTACAGGCCCTTTAGAGAATTCAGTCTCAGGATTCACATTTCTGCAAGAAACAAAAAGAATATAATTTTATGCACAGAAAAAGATAAAACTAGACTACTAAAATGCCTTTATTTGAAAACTTCAACATGACGATCCACCAGAAGACCAAGACATACACTTATTTATGAACAACACAGTCCAAGCAGAAGTTCTAACCCCAAGGATTTTTTATTTTTATCTCTTAATTTTAGTATTTATTTTTGAAAGTGAGAGAGACAGAGTACAAACAGGGGAGGGACAGAGAGAGGGGGAGACACAGAACCTGAAGCAGGCTCCAGGCTCTGAGCTGTCAGCACGGAGCCCAACATGGGGCTTGAACTCACAAACGACAAGATCATGGCCTGAGCTGAAGGTGGACACTCAACCAAATGAGCCACCCAGGTGCTCCTCTAGCCCCAAGGATTTTCAATCTGGCTATTTGGAGACTTACCTACAGAGTAAGTTACTACAAAAACCATTCATAAGTCTCAGCCCCCAAGAACTCCCAACAGAGCAGATAAAATCTGGCCTCCCTATATGGTAGAGAACTAGTTGTTTCAGAGTCCAACATCACCTCTTAACAGTACAGAATTATTTTCTGATCTTTCATCTAATCTACTTTCAAGACTCGTAAAGGAAAACTTCCATTACCCACCTGCAAGGCCATGTTTCTCTATTATTATTATTATTAGTTCAATATTTAATCAAATTATTTTAAGATAAAGTGATAGAAACCTTTAGACAAAATTTCAAACGACTTTTGTCACCAACTGCATTGACCTACTCAAGTTAACTCTAACCCTTTTTAAAATACATTAACAAAAATACCATATCCATACTTTCCACTAATTAGACTGAAATGCCCCATTTCACATTTCAAATGCCCTCTGACTACAGGTATTTTTTCAGTCACTCCTGCTCTGAAGTATAATAACCATACTATGTAGAGCTATCAATAAAAGCTCTAAGTTCAATATTAAAGTGTAGTAATTTAAGGATTTTTAGAAAGCACAATAGTTTAGGATTTAAGTTAAAACTAACCTATTCAAATGTTGTTCCATAACTAAGATTTCAATTTTTCAAATTATAAATCAAGTTCTTGATTATATTACCAAATCTTAATCGGTTTAGTCATTTTGACCAATCATAATCAAAAAATGCAGGAAAGACCTGCTTCAAAATTATCTCTAAGAGTTAAGATGCTAAAATATCCTCCTAGCAAGTTAACAAATGAAGCAATTTGTAAGAAAAAGGATTATTTACTTTTAAGCTTCCAAATTTAATTTGACCTTAATAAGAATAGAGATTGTGAACAAAGACAAGTCTTAAATCAAGTAAGTGAACTAAACTGATTTAACTCTTAAGAGAATGGTGGAATTGACTTTTATTTGTGGAAAAAAAAGGTCTGAGGGGATCCTTCACACTGGGCTGGTGATGTGATTAAAAAGCTACCTACCAGTCCAAGTTTGTCGCCTGTGGGTTTCACTTGGGAGTTCACTTTGCACCACTTCAAAAATTACTGACACCAATGTAATCTGCCATATCATCTCCTTTCCCAAAATTGAGAAAGCAGTATTCCGCCTTCCTTTAAAAATGGTGGGGAGAAGCCAAGTTTGGCTTCAGCAGACTACAAAAGTAGGTACTTTTGCTCATATTCCTACCTATCTTTAATATTTTGCCATATCACAGATTCTCAATATAAAGCTCTAAGTGTAATGTACATTTTGACTTATATATTAAAAGGCAAAGACTGTTATCTTTATTAGCCCATCTGGGCTTTTCTTAAAATATTGACTTTGTTACCTTTTTAAGTCCGTAACGCAATTCTTACATATAAGAATAAAACCTGACAGCACTTTTGAAATGAATATATGAAATCTTCCACAAAAATAAGGTAGCAGTAAAGTCATTACCACTTGTAAGAAAATTCAGAAACCATTCAAGTTAAGCAAACTACCTTGATAATCTGAATTAAAATGATTATGATCACGATATAGTACACATCAAGGGCATATTGCTTATTTGGGAAATATTCCTTATCAAATAAATAGCTTAATTTCAAAAAGCAAAGGATTGTTTTCCAAAACACAAAACTATCTAACTTTGTATATTGTACAAATCAAAACTTTACCCAATTGTTGTAAGAAATATGCCACTTGAATGTTATGAAAAAAATCAAGTCCTACAGTTTTTATTTATAAGCTTCAGAACATCATCAAATTTAAACTGTAATGGTTAACTACATTCAGAAATAACAGCCAAATGTGAAAATTAAGTTTGTACTGAGCCACTCAATCTAGTAGGGGAAGATAGCTCGTGTCTTTGAAATATAAAAATTTCTGAAAGGAAATTAAATAGATTATGTCAAGCATGTAAACTACAAATCCTTATTTATAGTTGTGATAGCCAGCTATAAGTGTTACATTGAATACACTAAATTTTAAGTACATTTATTTAACCCAGCAATTTTTTATTGCAGCATTCTAAATCTCACTTGTTTAAATACAATTTCACACCTTAACTGGTTTTCAAGATCAATTTTCCAACATCTGCATTTAGATTGTTAATATTTTGGAATGCCTACAATCAAAAAAGTCGGGTACACTATCACCCAGGGGTCATGTTATTCAAATCATTTCTTCACAGAAACAGCACATATATTTATTATGCAAAATTATAAAAACTATTCTCCAGTTTGTATAAGATAGTCCTTACTATTATTTTTATCACACAATTAAAGGCTAAAAGATATTTTAAGAGATTAGAAACTCCAAATACTTTCTAGAGATTAGCAGACAAGGTCTGCAGTGAAATATCAAGATTATAGGGCTAATCTACATTTAGAAGCTCGGTTTCCTGATTGCCGATTTCCTGATTTCCACTCTTATCACACACACCTCTCATGAATGAAGAAGATGGAGATGTCCTCATAGTCTGTTTCCCCTTAAGCCTCTCAACAAAGAAAAAACCCGGAGCAAATAAGTAAATTAATTGGTTGTCCACAGTCCAAATTTTTAAATAATCAATAAACTAAGAATAACAGTAAATTCAACTTGAAAGAAAATTTATATTCAACATACATACCTCTATCGCATAATCTAGCCTCTAAGTGTCATACCATAGTTCGTGAAAATCTTGTGATTAACTATGGGCAGAACATGGCTGCTTTCCTTTCTGTGGGATTTCAGGTAATTTTTTAAATAGTACCATAATAACAAATGCAATAAAACCTATCGCCAGTTCAACCTAGTAATGATTTTTAGGATCCAAAAATTAGTTCAAAATGCCAAAATAAAAACGAGTATTTAAGCATCACTTGGTTCTTAAGCAGAATATAGCAGTAAACCAGAAAGTTACTTTTTATATGAAATCTGGTAACTACTGCCTATTTTACAAGCAATATTTTACAGCAAATATCAAAACACTAAATATAAGCAGCATCAGCATTAAAGTTCAAGTACATGTAAGACCTTTTTAAAATGTGACTTGCTATAATCGTTTATCTTGTTGGTGATAAAAGAGAAGCTGCAATCCATTATATTGAGGATTAATTTAGAAATTACTGTATCATTTAAATATTTTTTTAATTCTTGATACTGGAGTAAAAAAGATAAAAACCAAATCATTTAACATTTCTAACCTTCAACCATTCACTTTTTATTTTAATGGGTCAAACTGCACCTTTGATAGGCCATTACAAATTTACTGCTGATTTGTACTTAAAATTACATTACACTTCACATATATTTGTGTCCAAAAGGCCCAATTCTCAATTTTTATGACAGTGACCAACCACATGTGAATGCTAATCTAATATCGTTATCATTTACATACAGGAAACCGTAACCTTGGCATTTGTGTCAAAGGTTAAGATGAAATAGATTTTGATTTTTTATATATATATAAGATCTTTAAAAACACTATAGTTACAGGTCTAACATTTAGTTTTCTTTTGCACACTAAAACACAAATTTGATCAAACTGCAAAATGACTGAAAAGGAAATTTTTCCTTTCCTGAAAAGGAAAAATTAAGCTAAAACAAAGGCAATAAAAATATTACCTTTATCACCTATCTCAATGATATAATTAGCCAACATCAACAGATAAAAGAATTTCCACATTTCAAGGACAAAGGTAAACTTGCCTTTATATTACTTATTTGGCTAATTTGGCTATTCTTAAAATTTCCGAAGGTACTATATATACATATTTCCTCTGCTAAATCCCCAACATCAGCTTGACAGTAATTTCCATGTTCAGTGTTAACTTATAAAACACCTTTCTTGAAAATTACCCGCAGACGTATTTTTTCATTCACATATGTAGTTTTAAGATGTGAAAGTATTATATACATGTTGAAAATTATTTGTTCCTTTTATGCTTTAAAAACAATTACAAAGTTATAGATTAGGTCTCTTTAGATGCGTTATTCTAATTTCCTGTAAGATAACTCACTTTAGTACGAGTTTGAAAACAAACTCATAACAACAGTTAAAATGAACGTATTAATTCCATTAATAAGAACGAAAGTGTCTTCAGTTTTTAAAATACAGTTCTTTTAAGAAATGTTAAGATCAGCAAATACAAAATTCTAAGCCATTTCCAAAATGTGACCTTCATCATCCAAAAAATGGCTGAAGAATTTCAGATTATAAAGACATACAACTCTGATAACTACTGATTTAACCATAATCCTGAAGCAGCAGATTATTGGAAAGTAATGACCATCTTACTGCTCTGATATAAATTATGTGTATCAACTATTTTCTTATAATACAAAAGTGCTTTGATGTGAGATAAAGGAATTTGATGGGCTTTTTTCTCATCTCTTTTCCGAGATGAACAGTCTACATTTTGTTTCATTGACCAACTTAGTGATATTTTCCTACTCAAATGTTGGTAGCTATTAAATTTCAGATGTTGAATAAAACATTTACTTACTTGCTATATAAAATAGACTTTTGCAAATATTTCCTTTATCCTCAAGGATAAAACTCCACGGTCTCAGTCTTCAAAATGGCATACCTTTTGGGGGGGGGAGGGGGAAATACACCAATATTCTAAACAATTTATTGATGGAACAACAAATAGCAAGTAGAAATGTTTTAAAACTTTTATTGTGTAAAGAAAACAAAAACAAAATCCATGCTCATAAAACTTGATTTTTTAAAATGTTCTTCCCTAAAATCTACTTACTACGAATACTAACTAGCTCAAATTTTCCAATAAATTCATTTCTTTAAATACTTAAAAAATTAATTTGCACAGTATATTAGAGAATTACAAAGAAAAAAATGTATCTTTGGTTCACGGTTTTTCTCAAAATATAATCAGTCTTTTCTTGTTCCCCAAATTAAACAAAGGCTTAAGGGACCTTCAGTATTTTAAACTATTCAAAAGGCACATTAAGTTACAATGGCTAAGCACATACACTCTTCATTTAACGGAAAGGTTTAAAGGCTTTGTCAAATTATTTCAGATATTCAGTTATTCATACTCATAATCACTACTCATTGGAAATACAAATTTATCAAAGAGCAAAATAAAAACCAAATAGGCTTTTTATGTTAAAGTAATTAAAATTTACCCAGCCTTACCTCATAAAAGCTGTATTTGTTCAGAACCATCATCAACCATATTTAATCTGGTAAGTTACCTTAAAAAAAAAAAAAAAGATGTATCAATGTTTTGATTTTTAAACATTTCTTGGCCAAAGTTTCAGTGTGATGAAACAATAAGAAAATATTCCAAATACATGATCTATGGACAAATTTAGGGACGGCTCATGGACACACCACCTTTACAGTTAAGGATGCAGTTATTTCTTATCTTAATAATCTATCAGTCTTTGTTTTCCTCATCTTTTGGTGGCATGAATAAACACTAGAGATTAAGGCACGGAGATTAAATAAACTACAGAAAATTCATATCTCCAGACAGATTTAAGATTATAACCTCATTTTTATTTTTCTTTTGATGCCAGGCAATACACAAAAACAAAGGAAAAGTTTACCCTGCTTAAACACTGAAATCATCTTAAAAATTAATTAACCATCTAGAAATACCTTTTACAATTACAAACAATTAAAAATTAACTCCTCCAGGAGAAATTAGTGAAGTTAAAATGGCTACTGGTTACTTTAAATTTTTAAACCACAAGTTATTTGATCTCACCAAGTGAGATATTAGCTTTGTCTTTTAAGCAAGTCTAAAACATGTAGTGTCTATGACCTTTATTCAATTTCAAACCAGGGTCTTGGAAATTTTGTCTCTCCCTTCCCCCATTTCTCCCATAAAAAGATCCTACGAGGTTAAATTGCTAGCAATTATTTTGCATTTCACTATTCAAAAAAGGAGACTGAAAAAACAGATTCAGAATATACATTTAAAACTTCTTTCAGTGTTCGAATATAAAAAATGCGGTTTTGAAAAACCAGAATTGATACTTAAGATTCTGTAAATCAAGATATGCGCAACTGATGTAACATGTAGCACTATATGAATGCCTTTCAGAAATAAAGCAATTTCACTGACAAAAAAAATACCATCAGAAATACGGTCGATTACACCAGTAACTCTGATTTTCTAAGTACTACGTAAATCTGCCCAACACTGTTTTTACGTAGATCTGCACCTTTACAACACGAGAGCTACCGCAGAATGGAGACAAATATATTATAACATACACAAAGGTTTGTGCATCTGTGGTTTGCTCCTCAAACCATTAAACTTAAATTCCCTCTCAGTTTTTTAAACTCAAAACTATAGAGGACTCCGCAAATTCTTGAGAAAGCAGTATTTATTATGAAAATACTCTTCCGTTTTCAGCAGATCTAGATTTTTATGCATGCAACAAATGCAACAAATATGGCTCCTCTTCATCGCCCATTACCGAGAACAGTCCTACTTTAATATTTACACTAAGAGAAAGTAACTTCACAAAGAGATTTGGCGTCAGAATATTCCTTTGTAAAAGTTTCGTCGACCACGGCTTGTGCTAACATACATTATTTTTAAAAATAATGAAATGATGAACTTCAACTTTTAGAAGTCCAGGAACTGATCCAAGTACGTTCTAACATTCAGGTGTGGTAAGTTACAGATAACGGCTCCTTATGACCTTTTAAAAAGTACCCCACAGTATATTTAATCATTATTCAAACATCAGAATGTCAACTAATCTTGGCGTAACTAGTCCGCAAAATAAACTATCTTGATCAAACGTCATCGTCTACTCTCGTAATTAAAACCTATTTATTTCCATGAAACAGCCGAGACGACAGCATAGTAAACTTATCTTCGTAATTTTTGAAATACCAGCGGCACTTCTCCAACTTGCATTTTTAAAAGACAACCTTAACGTCATCAAGGTTTTAATAAGCAGCAAGTACCTTCTTGTCTGTAACACTGCAGCCGTTTTCAAAATCGGCTTTGAAAGAGTTAAAAGCCAACACCCAAAAGAAGAAAAAAAAAAAAAAAACACACAAGTTTTATTTTTGTTTAAACGTAGTCAGGGTTCCATTGTTCTTTTTAAATTCCACCATGAAGGAGAGCTCCCACCTCGCCGGAAAGAGGTTAAAAAGCTCCCCCGTTGGAGAACCTGAAAAGGATTTTTTTTCCCCCTTACCCTAAATATCAAAATAACTCACCCGGGCAGAAAGGGGCTCTCCTCGCGCGGTCCCCTTCGGGCTCCCGCCTGCGGTCCCCCGCCGCCGCCCCTTTCCCGGCCGGGCCGCTGCGGGCAGCCAGGCCGCCCCCCGTGGGGTCTGCCGCGGGGCCCCGCGCGCCCCCCGGCCCCGCGGCGCCCGGCGCTTCCCGCCCGGAGAGCCAGCGGGCGCCGCCGGCGGGGCCGCCTGGGGAGAGCCGGCCAGCGAGGCCCGGCCCGCCGCCCCCTCCTGCTCGCGCGCTCAAGGACATTTTGCTTTTCCTCCCAAGGACAAAGGACAATAAAAGGAGCCGGGGAGCCACTCACCGGGTCCGAGCGCGGCTGTCGGCACCTCCAGGTCGCCCGCACCCGCGTTCCGCGCCGTGCCGCCCGCCCGAGCCTCCCGCCCGCGCCGGGTCGAGTCGCCGGGGCCCCGGGGAGCCTCCGCGGCCGCTGCCGCAGCGGCGCTTTCGGCGTCGTGGGCCCGGCCGCCCCGGGCGCCTCTGCCGCGGGCTCCGACACCGGCGCGCGGCCCGCCTCGCCTCGGCCGCGGCCGCTTCGCTCCCGCGGGCCTGAGGGTCGCCCAGGCGCAGCTTCCCGCCGGCCGGCGGGCCCCGCGGCCGCGGCGGAGCGCCTGACAGCTCGGGGTGCTGCTGCCTCTCCGGCCATCTTGTGCCGTGTGTGTGTGGTGTCTCTCTCCCGTCTCCTCTCTCGGCTTTACTCCCTCCTCCTCCTCCCCCCGCCCCACACACCACACAACATGGCCTCTTCGCTGCGGCGGCGGCTGCGGCGGCAGCAGCAGCTCCACCGCGCTCCTGCCCGCTCCCCTCCCCCACTCTCCCCGCCTCCCGCCCGCAGCCCCTGGTCCCAGCGCGCACGCGCGCTGCCGCCCGCCCGCCTCGCCCATTGGCTCCGCGAGCTTCCTGCCACCCCTTCCCGGGAGCGGCCTCACGCACGCTCGCAGGCGTCTTCCTCCCTCCTAACAACAACTACTTCGGTGCTATTGGCTAATTTTGATCCCACCCCTTCGGCTGCCTCCGCGCGGATAGGCTGACCTTAGTGCCATTCACCTCCCTTAGGTGTTTCTGGTTTTCTTGAGGGGCACCAGCCCGCGATTGGCTGGTGATGGAACCTTTGGGTTTGGAGCTGAGCTGTTGCTTTTCGCCCCGCAGTGCGGACCCCTCCAGGCTGGCTGGGGAGGGGAGGGGTGCGGGTGGTGGTTCCTGGCGCAGGCTAGGCCAGGTAGGATTTAGTACAGAGACCTTCACTTCTGGTTAATAGCTCACTTCTGGAAAAAGCTCGGAATGCAGTGCCTCTGAGCTCAGATTTTTGTCTTCTTTTTTTAGAAAAAGGAAAATGACTGACAGGTTGATAAGCAAACAAGATGCAGGTTCATAGCCCTTGGGCAAGCAGCCATGTCTCCTCAGCTGTAGAACTCAAGATCTAACCAACCAGTCTTTCCCTAAGGGTCACAAAGTCAGGACCAGTGGTTTTTACAACCAAGCACATATCCCCAAGCCCAATAATCAAATTGAGTTGCCATCTACTTGAGGGTTGGTAAGCTTCCGGTTGCCCATTTATGCGAGGCAGCCTATTCATAATGTACAGTGTCCTTAGAACTTACTGAATCAGTATTTCATAATCTTGGTTGGACTTGATTCCACCCTTTAGGGCAGTATTTGTTTAAAGGGGTAATTTTAACTTGAACAGTCACAGTCTACCTGTCCAACCTTCTCCCTGAGAAACCAGGCAAAATAAACTTAATTTACTTTAAGAAAATCTCACTATTTTTCACTATGTCTTCCTACTTTGATCTGGAAGCTATTCTAGGCATTCAACAGGAATAACTGAAAATCTAAACTTCCCTGAAATGGATGAGAAAGGAAAAAGTGGCTCTCTCCCACTGCCACCACTATAGAAATCTTGCTTCTTTTGGCAGGGAATCTAGGGAAATGGAAGAGAACACCAGAGGCTCTTAGTTTTAACAGATTTATTTGCAAGGCTGATTCTTGGGGCAACTATTAAATTCTCTAGAGACCCTGCCCCTGGGTTAGAATGTTAAATACTCATCAGGCCCAGGAACTAGCTCTGGTCCTTCTTTTAAAAAGAGCACAGTTGAAGGGTACCTGGGTGGCTCAGTCAGTTGAGTGCCTGACTTCGGCTCAGGTCATGATCTCACCCTTTTCCGGGTTTGAGCCCCATGTCCGACAGCCCCCTGCTTCTGATTCTATGTCTCCCTCTCTCTTTCTGTCCCTCCCTCACTCTCTCTCTCTCTCTCTCTCTCTCTCAAAAATAAACATTTAAAAACAATTTTTTAATTAAAAAAATACCATAGTTGTTAATTGCCTTGGCTCAAATTGGCATCAATTACTTAGGGCAGAGCTAAGACTAGAACCTAAGTCTCCTGACTTATAAATTGTGGATTCCTTCTATGCAACCTGGCCATCCACCCTAGCAATATAAGTTTAGTTCTAAGTGGGCACACAAACAGAGTGCTTCTTTAATTAAATTTTCTCCATTTAATTTCCAACAGACATCCCCATATACAGTCTAGCTTTGAACACTGTACACCCGCAACAAGACTTCTTTCTCTGAATTAGCGCCACCCTGAACCCTTTTTCTTCATTCTTCCCTGTGTGTTCTTGCTATGCTATTGTTCACTCCCCTTTTCCCTTCCTACCACTACCTTAAATCCATCTGTGATTCTACTTTTCCATATGCTTCACCAAGTATTCTGTGCCAGCAAAACAGACCTGAACAGGCCTTTATTAAAAATAGTAATGTCTGGGGGCGCCTTGGGTGGCTCAGATGGTTAAGTGTCCGACTTCAGCTCAGATCATGATATCACCATCCATGAGTTTGAGCCCCACATCAGGCTCTGGGCTGAAAGCTCAGAGCCTTGGAGCCTGCTTCAGATTCTGTGTCTCCCTCCGTGTCTGCCCCTCCCCTGCTCTCTCTCTTTCTCTCTCTCTCTCTCTCTCTCTCTCTCAAAAATAAATAAACATTGGGGGAAAAAAATAGTAATAGCTGAAAAGCCTTGAGTTAGCTATGTGCCAGGCATTGTTCTCACCCCTCATTGTAGATTAATTGAGCACCCCTATGAGAGACTATTATTATCCCTCTGCATTATCTTTATTAGGAAACTGAGGTGCAAGGAGTTTAGTTTGCCTAGGCTCGCACCAACAAGACTTACCAGAACCAGGATCGAGCCCAGGTGGTCTGGCCCTGGACCCATTCCCTTCAGCCTCTCCCAGTTTCTTTTTGAAGACTGCACCTTGCCAGAGAAGTTCAGTTGGATCCCTGTCATGTGGGGCTGTCTAATTTGCCAGCTGCCCCATCCTCGACTTCATTGAAATGTTCCACCTTCAGAATTGGGCCTCCCTCCAGTTGGGAAATATCTGGTCCATCCTAGGTGAATTCCCAGATGCAGGCCCCACCCTGTTACTGTCAAACTCCTTGCACGCCATGTGGGAAACATCTAGGTCTTGTTTTGTTTTATCTTTGAGCGTGGACCCACACAGCTCAACCGTGGGGTGACTCCCTTAGGCAGCTTACATAAAGTAGCTTTCTTCTCCCAAGCTTCTATCCCACACAACATCCTCTTCAGAGAAAGCCCTTATCGGCCACGTTGAAACTTTATTCCCCGCCACACGTGACAGCCATAATTTCCTTTGACATATCTTTAGCGTGTCTTTAGCCATCCTTCATTAAAGTTAGACTAGCTCTGCCCTAAATTAAAGGCACCTGACACCTGGAGGACCCCATCCTATCCCCTCCACTGTTCTTTTTCGGGCTAAGTGATCTGCCAATGAATGGAGAAGAGATCCCTCCCTCCCCCACAATGGCTTCTATTACTGCTGTTTCTTTACAGGGGAAAATGAAGAGCCCTTAGCCTTGGCTCATGTGAAGGAAAGACCTCTGTGTGTGCTCTGAGTAGTTGTGGTCCTATTTAATTGTGACCGAATGAAAATACGGATGGGCCGAGAATATTCTGTAAGGATACAAGGATTTGTTTACACTGGTTGCCTCCATGGAGATCTCGAAGGTAGAGAATGAAGTAGGAACTGGGAATGTCACTTTCCACTTTATACCCACTGGTGATTTTTGAAATTTGAACCATGTGAATGTAATACCTTTTTAAATAAAGAAAGAAAAGAAAAACCTGAAATCCAAATAATCTGCTGAGCTAAAAGCTGACACTGTCAGACAGGAAGGTAACTTTTTCTTTTAACTATTTAATTGTGACATCTGCATTTGTTATAATAAACACTTAAAAAAAAAATGAAATAAAGGTCACGCAATGGTTGGTACCTCCAGGGAGGGATGTGAATAGCATTTAAAATGTCCCTGGTTGGGGCGCCTGGGTGGCTCAGTCAGTTAAGTGGCCAACTCAGGCTCAGATCATGATCTTACCGGTTTATGACTTCGAGTCCCACGATGAGCTCTTTGCTGCACGCTCAGAGCCTGGAGTCTGCTTCAGATTGTGTCTCCCTCGCTCTCTGCCCCTCCCCCGCTCAGTCTGTCTCAAAAATAAATAAAGATTAAAAAAAGTTTTAAAAATAAAAAAATAAATTAAAAAAATAAGGAGTCGCTGCTTGATGATAAGGATTCCTGGAACATGAAATGGAGTCAGCAGCTTTCATTCCCAAGGTAACATGGTCTCATACGCTGCAGAACCGTCCTTCCCACTGTGCCCCTGCTTCCCGGGAGCTCTCCAGATCTGTTTCCCTGTTTCTGCCCTCCTGGCTCCCTGTGGCAATTAAAAAAGAGGCAGAGACGCCAGCAGGGTCTGCTTTTCTTCGTTTTCTGTCCTTTGTGTCTACCTTGGTCTGGGGTGTGTCCCTTATGTGATCAGCCCCGCTCATGATGGAGGCTCAACAGAACCCAGAATGTCTTTGCCTCGAGTCAGAGACACGGTTTTCAAGTATAGGCCTTTCCAGATTCCTACAGTTCTGCTCCTGCTCTCTGCTGTTTGTTTTGCCGCTTCAATTCTGCATGATTATATGCAGACTCTTACTTCTGTACCCACCCCTCTCCTTCTTCCCTTGTGACAGTCTTCCTTCTTCCCAGGGTACATTGCTCCCGGGATTGACATTCATTTGAAACTCCAAATATCATTTCCAAACACAGTTATAACAATGTGCTCAATAATGAGCTTCTTCCATGTTTGAAGTACTGTTTTACAAGCGGGGGGGTGGGGGGGGTGGGGGGGTGGGGGGGTGGGGAGGGGGGGCCGAGGTACCTGTTCTCATGGAGCTTACATTCTGACGGGGTAGGAGTCCATAAGTAAGAAAATACCAGGTAAGCGCCATAATGACGGGGGCCTGATTTCAGCTGAGTGGTCAAGGAAGGCCTCTCTGAAGAGGTGATGTTTAAATTGAAGCAGGAAGCGCACGAAGGAGACAGCTAGCTGTATAACTGCGTGTGAGTTTCAGGCTAAGATGGCAGATGGTATTCATGCAACTAATTTTGCTCCAACCCAAAACTGCTCTAAACAGATTTTCTTTTCTTTTCTTTTTTTTTCAAATCTTTTCTTTCTTTCTCTCTTTCTTCTTCTTTTATTTTATTTTTTTTTATTTTTAAGTCATAAACTCAGAAGGAAAGGAGAACAGGAGAAAAGAGCAACACAATTTCAGAAACTGGAAAATAGATGGCTAACCGGTGGTAACTGGTTTAGCAGATCAGAGAAAGCTGAGCTGCATCCCAGCTTCTACTGTAAATACCTCAAAAGGCTCAGAAACTGCCAGAACCAGGGATCACTGGGACTGAGGGTAGAAGAGAAGGCTAAGTGAGTGAGAGCAATTTGAAAAGCAGTTGGATCCCCCATCCCATCCCTGATCCCAGCAGAAGATTGGAGGTTCATCCTGCAGTGAGAATCTCTGATCTAGAGGACGCCAGGCACACAGAGGACATAAGAACCATGGCAGAAATGGGGGGGGGGGGGTTGGGGGATCCAGAGGCCAGATATATAGCAAATGCAGCAACTCCAACCATCTTGTGCCATTTTGGCTCTCAGAATGCTGGCAATACGATCTTCACCTTCCAGATAAGAGACTGGAAACCTCTTCCAGAGGAATCTAATCAGCCTCTGAGGAAAGATCCACAGAGTCTGACACTGGGGCATCTCCCAACTGATCCGATCAGGTCACCGTTCAGTGAAGCTCAGGGTCAGTGTGCCAGACACCTCGTGTGCACCACTTCTCATCCTCTTGGTCTCACCTCTTACTCTGCCCACAGTTGCAGGCACTGCCCCATCAAGTTCCTTGCATCTTCCCAGAGCAAGTGTGATGGTTAATATTATGTGTCAACCTGACCAGGCCACAAAATGCCTAGATAGTAATCATTATTTGTAGGTGAGTCTTTGCGGGTATCTCTGATTAGATTAGCACTTGAATTGGTAGACTGAGCAAAGCAGATTGCCCTCCCCTATATGGGTGGGCCTCGCCCAAACTGTTGAGAGCTTAAATAGAACAAAAAGGTGAAGGAAGGGAAAAGTTGCACTCTCTTCCTCTCTCTCTGCCTTATTATTTTTGAGATGAGGCATTGGTCTCCTGCACTGAGATGAGAACTTATGCCATTGGCTGTCTTGGGTCCCAGGCACAGGGACTGGAACTATACCGTTGGCTCTCAGGGTCTCCAGTTTGCAGAATCATGGGAGATCATGGGACTTCTCAGCATAATCACATGAGCCAATGCCTTATATCTATATCTATCTACTGTTGTTTATGTTTTTCTGGAGAACCTTAGCTAATGTAGCAAACAGAGTTTCACCTCAGCCCTGAATCTTGCTTTCCATCCCAAAGCTTCTCTGATACCCATGTGGGTGTGCAAAAGCACTCGGCATCAGCATTCAGGCATGTGCAGCCCAGAAATTCAGGGATGATAAGGTCTGTGGAGCTACCTTCGAGGATAAATGTTTCTTTCCCTCTTTCACCCCCTGGGTGGACAGTTCTGAGACACTCTCCTTAAGACCCAGAACATCCCGTGGAATGGAGCACCAGTCACTACATCAATGGCCAGCTGGATAAATTTCTGTCTTTTTTCACTCCCCCTATCCCTTATTCCTGCTTCTTTGGATCGCTCACCAAATGCACTACCTCCATGTAAGTCTTGAGCCTTTAGACTGTACTCTTATTCATGAGCACACGGCTAATGACAAACAGCTAAAGAAAGCTTCTCAGTGAAGGATAAGGACCAAAACCAGCAGGAAAAAAAAAAAAAAGTAACTTGAAGGAAAAACAGACCATGCAGGGAAAAGACATCAAAAAATAAATTTAGAAAATTATCATTAGTATTTTCAAAAGGAAAAAAAATAATATTGCATTCATGAAAATAGGAAAGGATGCCATATAAAGAAATTATTCACGGGTGGCCAGGTGGCTCGGTCAGTTAAGTGTCCGACTCTTGATTTCAGCTCAGGCCATAATCACTCAGTCACAAGATGAAGCCCCAGGCCGGGTTCTGCACTGGGCATCAAGTCTGCTTGAGATTTTCTCTCTTCCTCTCCCTCTGCCCCTCCCCACCATCTCACTCTCTCAAAAAAAAAAAAAAAAAAAATCAAAGAAACAAAAAGAATTCTCGGAAATAAAAAATGGTATGTCAGAAACAGCAAACTCAATAGAAAGAATGATAAGATTGGAGAAAATTCACAGAAAGTAAAACAAAAAGGTAGAGATGGAAATAGGAGAGAAAATTAGAGGCCAAGTCATGTAGGTTCAACATCTGAATAATAGAAACTCCAGAAAAAGAAAAAGAAAAAAGATAATGAACCCAAAGAATCATCAATTAAATAATTCAAGAAAATTTCCTACAAGTGAAGGATACAAGTTCCAGACAGAAAATGTTTATCAAGAAAAAGACCAACAGATGAATGCAAACACACACCAAGGCCCATCATTGTGAAATTGTAAAATACAGGGGATGAAGAAAAGATTCTACCAGCTTCAAGAGAAAAAAAAAGTCACATACAAAGGACCAGAAATCTAACAGTTTTGGAGTTCTTTTTTTTTTTTTTAATATTTTATTTATTTTTGGGAGGTGGGGGATCTGAAGTAGGCTCTGTGCTGACAGCAGCAAGCTGGATGTGGGGCTTGAACTCGGGAACTGTGAGGTCATGACCTGAGCCAAAGTCAGACACTTAATGGACTGAGCCACCTAGGTGCCCCTGGAGTTCTCAACAGCATCACTGGAATCAAGAAGATATTCAAGTAACATCTTCAAACTGCTAAGGGAGGGTACCTGACTGTGTGGCTCAGTCAGTTAAGCATCCAACTTTGGCTCAGGTCATGATCTCCCGGTTGTGAGTTTGAACCCTACGTGTTGGTGTCTGTGCTGACAGCTCAGAGCCTGGAGCCTGCTTCAGATTCTGTGTCTCCCTCTCTCTCTGCCCCTCCTCCATTCATGCGTTTTCTCTCTCTCTCTCTCTCTCTCTCTCTCTCTCTCTCAAAAATAAACAAACATTTAAAAAATGCTAAGGGGAAATGATTTTCAACTTAAAATTCTTTACCTATCCAAATCATTTAGTAACTATGAGAATAGAATTAAGGTGATTTTCATGTAAAATCTCAACAAATTTTACCTGCCAGGCATGCTTTTTCAAGGAGCTGCTAGAGAATGGAGTCCACAGGGCACTAAACCAAGAAAGAGGAAGCAATAGGATCAAGGACAGAGGAGATCCATTGCAGAAAGCAAGCAAACAGTCCCCAGGTGGATGGTACAGAGAGATTCCAGGATGTCAACTGTGCTCCAGATGGCCACCAGTCAGAGCTGGAACAGTATAACCCAAGAGACAGACATGTTGAGGATGGCTTCATCCACGGGCTCCCACCCATCCTTCCTTCCTTTTCACTGAGGACTAAATCCACAGGTGCACCTGACCCAGATTCTACTGTTCCTCGACCTGTCTTGGACCATGTATCGAGAAAAGTGTTTCTCCCCCTCATAAGCCTTGCCACCTAGATCACCGGAGGACTCATGTCTTCCCCCACAGAAGCGATCTGCTTTGACATACTTCTAGGCTATGGCGAGCTTAGAAGCAGATAAAAACAAGAGTGGCACACTCCCCCGACCACATAACAGCCACACGTCTAACACCTGCTTCCTACTATTGCCCTACCCGTGCCCTAACTGTGCTGCACTCTGTTTTCCCCAGGATTCACTCATGACATTGCCTAGGAGAAGTTCTGGTAAATTCCCAGAGAAGCTGAATTCAGACTCTAACCTAGGGATCATTCCCTTTGTCTTGGAGGCACCTTCATGTGACGCTGGCGTTATTATTACAGCAAGGTGTGTGCTTGCTACTCGGCTTTTCAAAACTAAATCATAACTATTCAGGGAGACCTGTGTGGCTGATTTTTTTTTTCAACTATAAATAAAAGCAAGAGAACAACTAACCCTAACTCAAAACTCAGGGGAATGGGTAACCTCTGGTGGGGGAGGGGCACAGTCACGAAGGGGAACCCAGGAGGCTGCAAGTGTACTGTTAACAGTTTATTTCTTAAGCTGGGCTGTGGGGACAGGGTGTGCCTTTGGGTATTATTATTTACCTGTAGGTAATATACTCTTTATATACTCTTCAGTATGTAAGAACATTCCAGATGGTAATTTTATTTATTTATTTATTTATTTATTTATTTATTTAAATTCAAGTTAGTTAACATAGAGTGTAGTATGTAGGTTTCAGGAGTAGAATTTAGTGATTCATCACTTACATACAACAACCAGGACTCATCCCAACAAGCCCTCCTTAATGCCAGTCGCCCATTTAGCCCATCCCCCCACCCACCTCCCCTCCAGCAACTCTCAGTTTGTTCTCTGTATTTAAGTCTGTCATGGTTTGCCTCCTTCTCTGCTTGTAGCTTATTTTTCCTTCCCTTCCCCTGCGTTCGTCTGTTGTGTTTCTTAAACCCTCATATGATAATTTTGTTATAATTCAATTATGTTAGTGATAATTTTTAAAATAATGATCCAACCAGGAGAGAAAAGCCACTGAAAAAGACCTAAGGCAAGAAGAAACTTGTTTTATACTGAAATCGATAGTGTTTGAGGAAGGCTAGCCTTGTGAGATGGGTGAGCTAGGAATTATTGCAAGTGTCAAAACCCCTGATTTTGCCCAAGCTTTCTGTCCAACGTCTTCTGCCACCATCACATTTGCCCAAATCAGTTGGCTATAGACTGTGAAGGAGAGAAGTCACAGGAATGGGTTGGGGACCAAGGAGGAGAGAACATCATAAGAAATAAAGGACTCAGCCTATTTGTAGGAAGTTTTCATGGTAGTTCTCACCAAGTGAAAGATCATCCCAAGGTCTCATCCCATCCCCAGAGACTCGTCATTAAAAAACACAAAACGGGTATTAATCATCAGTTTTTCTATTACAAAAGATAGAAACCCCACTGTTATCTATAGTATGTTAAAAAATCACCACAAGACTTTGTGGCTGAAACAATAACGTACACGTATTATCTCACACGGTTTCTGTAGGTCAGTAATCAGAGCAGCCTAGCTTTGTGATTCTGTCTCCGGGTCTCCCGTGAGGTTGTAGTCATGATGTCAGCTGAAGGCTTGACCGGAGCTGGTGGATCCTCTTCCGAGATGGTTCACTCACAAAGCTGTTTGCAGGAGGCCTCAGTTCCTTGCCAGATGGATCTCACATAGGGCTGTCTGAGTGTCTTCACAATAGGGTAGCTAGCTTCCCTCAGAGTGAGTCATTCAAGAGAGAGCACAGGTAGAAGGCAGCACTTGTAATGTCTGTTATGATCTAGCCTCGGATGCCACACATCCTGATTACACAGATCAGCCGTGTTCCGTATGACGGGGACCAGAGGAGAGCTGGAATACCAGACTGGGGGAGTATCACTGGGGCCATCTTGAAGGCTGGCTACCACACCAGCTTGACTTCATAAACATTAAAAAGTCTTGAATTTCTTTCAAAATACTAAGAAAATGAAAAGACATGCAACAGATGGGGACAAAATATTTGCCAATATATATGCAATAAGTCTTTTATTCAGACTAAAGAACTCTCAATATTCAGTAATCACAAACAAATATTTGTAAATGGGCAAAATATTTGTTTTTTTAATATTTATTCATTTTTGAGAGAGAGAGAGAGACAGTGTAAGCAGGGAAGTGGCAGAGAGAGGGGGAGACACAGAATCTGAAGCAGGCTCCAGGCTCCAAGCTGTCAGCACAGAGCCTGAGGTGGGGCTCAAACCTATGAACTGTGAGATCATGACCTGAGTCAAAGTCCAACACTTAACCAACTGAGCCACCCAGGCACCCTGGGCAAAATATTTGAAGAGACCATTCACCAAGGAGGATATACAGATGGTTTAATAAGCAATTGAAAAGATCTGGGGCCCCTGGGTGGCTCAGTCACCTGAGTGTCTGACTTCAGCGTAAGTCATGATCTCCCAATTCATGAAAATTCAGATCTTCTGTCCCCCTCTGTCTCTGCCCCTCCCCCACTCTCTTCCCTCTCTCTCTCTCTCTCTCTCTCTCTCTCTCTCTCTGTCTCTCTCTGTCTCTCTCTCAAAAATAAATAAACATTTAAAAACAACACATGAAAAGATCTTCAGTATCCTTAGTTATTAAGGAAATCCTAATTAAAACCAAAATGAGATGGGGCGCCTGGGTGGCTCAGTCAGTTAAGCGTCCAACTTTGGCTCAGGCCACGATCTCACTGTTCGTGGGTTCGAGCCCCACATTGGGCTCTGTGCTGACAGCTCAGAGCCTGGAGCCTGCTTCAGATTCTGTGTCTCCTTCTCTGTCTGCCCTTCCCCTGCTCACTCTCTCTCTCTCTCTCTCAAAAAAAAAACAAAAAAAAAACAATAATTAATTTTTAAAAATTTTTAAAAATGAGATACTACTATGCACGTAGTAGAAAGCTGAGAAGTCCTGTCAGGGGGTGAGGATGTGGGGCAAGTGGAACTCTCCTTCCCATTTTGTTGGCGAAAATGCAAAATGGTACCAGCACTTCAAAAAAGGTTTCTTTTACAGTTAAACATACTTAGCATATGACCCCTACTCTTATTTGCCCAAATGGTGTATCTGTGAAATGAAATACTACTCAACGACTTTTAATGAATGAACTACTGATACATGCAACATGGATGAATCTCAAACCTAAGTTAGTTTGACTGGGGCGCCTGACTGGCTCAGTGGGTAGAGCACGCGACTCTTGATCTTGGGATTGTGGGTTCAACCTCCACATCGAGGGCAGAGATTACTTAAAAATAAAATCTCTAAAATAATAATAACTTTGCTTGAGTAAAAGAAGCCTGACACAAAAGTACATACTATATAATTCCATTTATATAAACCTTGAGAAAATTCAAACCAATAGCAAGCAGATCAGTGCTTTGGTGGCCTGGGGATGGGAGACAAGGTGGGAAAAGGTAGGAGGCAGGGATTTCAAAGGATATGAGAAAACTTCCAAAGGTAGTGAATAGGTTCATTATCTTTATTATGCTGATTGTTTCACAGAAGGAAATGCGTGTCGAAACTTACCAAATTGTACACTTTCTTTTTTTTATTTTTTATTTTTTTTTATTTTTTTTTTAATTTTTTTTTTAACATTTATTTATTTTTGAGACAGAGAGAGACAGAGCATGAACGGGGGAGGGTCAGAGAGAGGGAGACACAGAATCGGAAACAGGCTTCAGGCTCCGAGCCATCAGCACAGAGCCTGACGCGGGGGTCGAACTCACAGACCGCGAGATCGTGACCTGAGCCGAAGTCGGACGCTCAACCGACTGAGCCACCCAGGCGCCCCCCAAATTGTACACTTTCAACATGTGCAAGCTACCATGTGTCAGCTATACCTTAACAAGGCCACTTCTTTAAATGGCAGAAGAGTTTGCCTGTTTGCTTATTTTTGATGGAGCATCCTGTGAAGATTTTAATCTTAAAACGTTTGTTCTTATTTTATTCCTTTTTTTTTCCTGGCACACATGTTCTAGTCTTTGATTTTTTTAATTTTTAGGTTTTTTAATGTTTATTCATTTTTGAGAGAGAGAGACTGAGAGAGACAGAGAGAGAGCAAGAGAACATGCATGGGGGAGGGGCAGAGAGAGAGAGAGAGAGAGAGAGAGAGAGAGAGAGGGACAGAGGATCCAAAACAGGCTCTGCCTTGACAGCAGCAAGCCAGATGCGGAGTTCGAACTCACCCGCCAAGCAGTGAGATCATGACCTGAGCTGAAGTCGGATGCTCAACCGACTGAGCCACCCAGGTGCCCCTAAGTTTTTTTAACAGTTAACACCTGGTTCAAAATTCAAAGAGTACAAAAGGGTACACAATGAAAACTCCGCATCTCTGTTCCCATTTACCCAGTACCCCTCTGGGAAAGCAGTTTATGTAACTATTTTCCTAACTCCTTCTAAAGACATCCCAGATTTTAGTGTCCTTCCAAAGATATTCCACATTTTATTGTAAGGAACACACCACTAAAATGAATTAGACTAACACAGTTGGCCTGAAGCTCTTGGCCTTAAGGCCATCTTCTTAGAAACCTCCACACCATGAGAGCCAATGTGCAGCCTAAAGTGAAAAAGAAGAGAGACGAAGCAGAGGTCCAAGTAAGCCACTAGCTTGTGCACCCGTGGAAACTCCAGGAGCAGAAACAAAGAAAGCCATAGGTTAGGGACGCTGATGCCAATTGTTGGACTCCATGCCTACTGTCTAGAACCTGTCTAATGGATCTAGAACATCCATTGCCATCTGATCACAGTAACCATCTTTGAGAGACTCTCCTTGTTCATACCTAAACAGTCCTTTTTGGTCCTTTGCCTTGGACCTGAGAACATCCTGTTCTCAGTTGTGGCTGAATGTTACATGTGCACAATAAGCCAATCTCTTCTCCCTTAGCCGAAGGCACAAACAAACAAAAAGGTTGCAGGATCAAGGGCATGTTCACGTCACACAGACCAGTACAGTCCTCGGGAAGCCATGCCACCAGGAAACCCCTTCCATAAAACTATGACCCACAGTCTCAAACGTTTCTCGGCCTTTCCCCTGCACCTCACACTGACCACTCACCTCCTATAGTTCTTGGGGCCTGGCCCTTTCTGACTTTGCACACTCTTTGCTTTCTGCTGACTGCTCTACCATTTCTTCTCAATCACCTTCCCGGTTGCCTTCCTGCTCTCCCCTGGCTCTTCTCATGAAGACAGCCCCCAGGAGCTGGTCTTGATCAGTTCCCTGGAACATCTCATCCATTTACAGCTGTCCTGTGAGAGAGGAGACCACTTTCAGGTCTAAGATTGGTGTTCTGCCAGCTTGATACAGCTGCTATTCAGCAGGACTGATGGTATCACTCTCACGTGATCCTGTCTGGCACCTGATGGCCCCTTACCTTTGCACAGCCCTCCCCATAGACCTCAAATATGCACTGCTCACATTTCCAACTAGGTACCCATCCTACAGAATCAGTTCATGCCAAACCGTTCTGTTTTCTCTCTTCCAAAGTGATTGCTTTTCCTCCTTGGAATTTCTATGAGTTAATGGCTACGCTATTCAGTATTCAGGTAGCCCTTATCATAAGTTAATATTTGTCTATTTGGGTATACGGCTCATATCTCCCTAAGTAGACTCCACGTGGCTTTACCGGAGGTAGAGACCTTGACTTAGACTTTATTTTGTTTACCACTGCACAACTGTAGATGCTCAAATAACAGCTGATTGAAGATTTGCTACAATAAAATTACCCAACAGGTCATCAAAATACCCACCAACCATAAATCAAATTCCATTTAATAGATTTGGAGAACTTGATATCGGATGGGCTTCATCGTGATTTAGCCAAAGTAAATCATCACAACTTAATGTACTTTTAATGTAAATATAGGTTTCCACTTATCAGAGCTCCTTAAAAGTAGGACACACCCTGTGTGTGGGTAGTGAAAAATAGATCTTGCCCCCAGCTCTCTGATACAATCGCTGGAATTGCTGTCATATTATGCAATAGTCCATGACTGGCCAACCAGAAATATCTCCATCCTGAGCACTCCTTTGGACTTTATTTAGGCTCTTTTAATTTCCAGTGTGTAGGAGAGTGATTCCTTTACCTGTGTTTTCTCCTTGCTAGGTATAGGCACTAGGCAGACAGAGTGGATAGAGGCAACATAGCAGCAAGCAAAGCACAGGGGCCATGGCACCATGAACTTTGGGATCCAACCTGAACTTAGCCATTCTCTGGTCATCTGACCCCAGCCCAGTTCTGAACTTCCTCTACAATTAAAAAAAAAAAAAAATCATGACTCCATAGAGAATCCTGCATCACTCAGTCTGTCTGCACACCCTTGGCAACCCTCACAAATACACCGGACAAGGAGGAGACGGCCCCAGGTGTCTGGGAACCTGAAGCTAATAGGAAACAACCATTCCCGTTGCCCAAAAATGCAGGGTTGTGAAATAAGCAAGCAGCTGGCCTTCATTTAAAATTTTGATATTTTGTTCAGCAGGGATATTTGAATATTAATTTTAAACTTTTTTTTTTTTAATTTTTTTTAACGTTTATTTATTTTTGAGACAGGGAGAGACAGAGCATGAACGGGGGAGGGTCAGAGAGAGAGGGAGACACAGAATCTGAAACAGGCTCCAGGCTCTGAGCTGTCAGCACAGAGCCTGACGCGGGGCTCGAACTCACAGAGTGCAAGATCGTGACCTGAGCCGAAGTCGGCCGCTTAACCGACTGAGCCACCCAGGTGCCCCTAATTTTAAACTTTTAAAGATACTACCTTAAAACATTCTTTGTCTTAATTTAGTGCCTCTTACATTTTGTGCCCAAGGCAAGTGCCTCACTTGTGTCACCCTAATCTCAGCCCTCTTGGAATTCTAGAATTTGAGAAAAGGGACTCTGGTTACTGAAAAGTCTTTGCTTCTTTCTCTTTTTCTTTTTCTTAAATTTGTTTTAATGTTGATTTATTTTTGAGAGAGAGAAAGAGAGAAACAGAGTGTGAGTGGGGGAGGGGCAGAGAGAGAGGCAGACACAGAATCCGAAGCTGGCTCCAGGCTCTGACCTCACCTCTGCCATTTACAAGCTTCAAGACCTGGGTTTCCCGGGGCATCGCCCTCACAACTTCCTCTGCCATACAATATAGATGATTATATCTGCTGCAGTTTCTTTGCAGGACAGTTAACTATGAAAGTCTGATGAGTTAATGTAGGAAAAGAACACTTTTAAAGCAGCATTGTGTTACATACACAGAAAGGGATAATAATTAGCACTGGCTTATCTTCAAGCTTGCACTTTGAGCAGGGATTAGCAAACACAGCTTGATCTGGGAGCTCGCAGGATCAGCCCAGAGAGTCAAGCAAACAAAAGTAGAACATCTTTCCCCCAAAGATTACTTAGATGCACGAAGAAGGGGTATCTGTGACACACTAAAATGCACATACATGCCAGAAGTCCTTTGCCCGAATTTATATCTGCTTTGTACAAATTGTGGTAAGCTACATATAAGGTAAGATTTACCACCTTTAATCATTTTAAAACATACATTCACATTGTTGTCTCTGCTTTTTAAGAGTTCATGAGGCACAGGATTTTGTGGTTCGTTTAGTCACTGTTGAGAACATGAATCAAGGCTATTCAGGAGATTTGGAAAAGCCTGTAAGGAGAGGGTTTCAGTTAGCAGAGGATTGGCTTTGATTCTCTAGTGTTCCCGTGTTTCTGTGGGTCCGGTAGGGCCACGGGGGCCTGCCTTGTGCCCCAGGGTAAGTTATTCTGAGAGGCAGTGTCAATACAGGAGCTGAGAACTTGGATCTGGAGCCAGACTGTGCACCTTTGAATGGAGGCTGCAAGACCTTGAGAGGTTGCTTAACCTTCTGTGCCTCCATTTTCTCTTGTGTAAAATGGAGGTAATAACACCCAACTTATTGGGCGGCTGTGAGGATTAGTAGAGTAAATACATAAAGTCCTTAGAACAGTGCCTGCTGTGTCTTACATGCCCTGAGACTCAGCTAATGTTACTGGGGGAGGAGAGAGAGGGAAGGAGAGACGTGGGTGGTGGAACAGAGGTGATGTTTCTGCGTTTAGCTTTGAAAGAGATGGGGCCAAGTCAACACAAGAGGGTGGAAACAAAACAAAACAAACCCCAGCAGAAATGATTTCTATCTATGATAGAGGCACTGTTGGTGAAGTGGGGTCTGAGCCAACTTGAGAGGCTTTTCTCTTTGCTGATTTTGTTTGGTACCATTTATACTGGGTTCTACGAGTCCTCCCAGCAAGTTATTGAAGTTGAGAAAGGTCTTGGGGACCCACAAGACAAGGAAATCTTAAGATCATGCTGCTTTAGTAACTTTGTAGGCTGACTTTTTTCTGGGCACAGTACTAGGATGATTGGTGAAAAACCTGGTCAGTCTCCTGAATGTTGCCTGCTACCATCTTTTACATAATTTCCTTTTATTTTCTCAGTTTCCTAACTTTCTAGGCAATTTGGATGCTTTTGAATATCAAAACATATTATTCAATGGCCATTCCTTTTCAGGCATGTAACATAAATAAATTTGGTGGAGTTTGTCTCATCATCTAAATATTTTCATGTTAGCCATCATCTTTAGTGACTACAACTAAGATTATCTTGAGCTCAAAATGCAATTAGTCTATGAAGAAAATATTTGCAATAGAATTATTTTTATGAAAAGTACACTAAAACAACATGTAGCTTATCTAATTAGATAATAAGTTTAGGGGCCCCTGGGTGGCTCAGTCAGTTAAGCGTCCAACTTCTGCTCAGGTCATGATCTCGTGGTCCGTGACTTTTAAGAGTCCAGCATGGGGCTCTATGCTGACAGCTCGGAGCCTGGAGCCTGCTTTGGATTCTGTGTCTCCCTCTCTCTCTGCTCCTCTCCCACTCATGCTTTCTCTCTTTCTCTCTCTCTCTCTCTAAAATAAATAAACATTTAAAAAAAGAATTACTTAAAAAATATATTAAATTTAAAAGGTATGCATTAACTTTGAAATACTCTACAAATATTTCCCCCCCTTTTCTTTCTGTCAGATTGTCAGTAATGTATTCCATTTTCAGATGGAAAAGTAAATAACCAGACTGTAGTGACTTCTCATTTCTGGTCCCTAAACAGTGCTCAAACCAAAAGTCCTTCCTTGGATTTTACAGGACGACAGAATAGGCCAAAACTTCCAAGGTAGCCTTGAATGGTTCAAATTACCTTTGGCTTGAGCATTATAACTGTGATTGACTACTTATGACCATGTGCTGTTTCAAAGACAAAGACAAAAACAAAACAAAAGCAAAAGCAAAAAAAAAAAAAACAAACCGCAGAAAAAAACATAACTTCAAATTTTACTTTGAAACTTTAGCTTTTCCATCAATAGATTTCACCAAGAAACTCTTCCCTTTAATTTTGTGTTTGTATTTGCATCAGTGTTGTGTCTTTCATAGTATTCTGTGGGGTGATAGAAAACATTAAATGTCTCTCTATCCAGAGATCTAGGGAACAAAGCTCTTCTTGGGTAATTGCTGTTGATGAACATATGGAAAGACACTTATTCCTTCAATCTGTAAAAACAAATTCCAGCGTGTTAAAAAAAAATAAGCTTAACTAAAATGAACTTCTCCACAAATCAAAACCACAAAGTGGTATCACCTCACACATCTTAGAATGGCTATTATCAAAAAGACAAAAAATTACAAGTGTTGGTGGGTATGTGTAGAAAAGTGAATCTTTGTGCACAGTTGGGAATGTAAAACACTGCAGCCACTGTGGAAAACAGTATGGAAGTTCCTCAAAAACTGAAAAATAGGGGGCGCCTGGGTGGCGCAGTCAGTTAAGCATCCGACTTCAGCCAGGTCACGATCTCGCGGTCCGTGAGTTCGAGCCCCGCGTCAGGCTCTGGGCTGATGGCTCGGAGCCTGGAGCCTGTTTCCGATTCTGTGTCTCCCTCTCTCTCTGCCCCTCCCCCGTTCATGCTCTGTCTCTCTCTGTCCCAAAAATAAATAAAAAACGTTGAAAAAAAAATTTTTTAAAAAACTGAAAAATAGGACTACAATATGACCTAGCAACCCTACTTCTGGGTATTTACCCTAAGTAAATGAAAATATCACTTTGAAAAGATGTGTACATACCCATGTTCATTGCAACATTATTTACAATAGTTAAGATACGGAAACAAACTAAGTGTCCATCAATGAATGAAAATATGGTGTGTATATGTGTGTGTGTGTGTGTGTGTGTGTGTGTGTGTGTGTGTGTATGTATACACAATGGAATATTAGTCGAAAAAAAGAATGATTTTGCTATTTGTGACAATTTGGATGGATCTAAAGTGAAAAAAGTCAGAGAAAGACAAATACATCTGATTTACTTATACCTGAAACAAAACAGAGATAGGCTCATGGATGCAGAAAACAATGTGGTGGTTGCCAGAGGTGAGAGGGAATTGGGGGATGGGCAAAATAAGGGCAGGGGATCAAAAGGTATAGACTTCCAGTTATAAAATAAATAAGATACCGGGATATAATGTACAGCATAGAGGAATATAGTCAATAATACGTAACAACTTAGTATGATAACAGATGGTAGCTAGATTTATTGCAGTGATCACTTCGTAATGTATATAAATCTTGAATCACCATGTTGTTCATCTGAAACCAATATAATAAAATATGTCAACTACACTTCAATAAAAAAAAATCTCAGCTCATTCAAATGAAATTTCAGTGTAAGTTTTAAAATAGCTATTATTGCAGGGCACATGGGTGGCTTAGTCAGTTGATGGTCCAACTTCGGCTCAAGTCATGATGTCATGGTTTGGGAGTTCGAGCCCCTCATGGGGCTGTGTGCTGACAGCTCAGAGCCTGGAGCCGCTTCGGTTTCTGTGTCTCCCTCTCTCTCTACCCCTCCCCCCCCCCCCGCACTCTGTCTCTCAAAAATAAAAATAGAACATAAAAAATAATTTTTTAAAATAGCTGTTATTGAAAAAAATGCTCATGAAAATAAAGACCAAACAAATATAATTTAGTCTTAGGGTGGGTTGTTCAGAAACTTGAATGTTGGTTTCCTGCTCCCCTTACAAAGAAAGTCTCTGAAACTTCTGAATAATCCTGTATTGTGATTCTAACTCGGTGATTCTCAAAGTTTTTGTGGGCATTTTAAACATCTTTACTTGGTGAAGGGATAAATGGAAAGCTATGTACACCTTTAAATTATCTCATTGAGAAATCTTTTGGTCTCTTTATAGGATAGATATATATTCAGAGTCTGAATTTTCATGCCACCATTTTTGTTAAATTATAAGAACTTCTCAGGGCACCTGGGTGGCTTGCTTAGTCAGTTTTGGCTCAGGTCATGATCTCACACCCAGTTCATGGGATCGATCCCCTCATCAGGCTCTGTGCTATGTGGAACCTGCTTGGGATTTTCTCTCTCTGTCTCTCTCTGCCCCTCCCACGCTCTCTCAAAATAAGTAAACTTAAAAAAAAAAAAAAAGTGTTGGTGGAGGTTGGTTCTTTTGGAAGATTATTAGAAAAATCTGTTCCACACCTCTCCACTAGCCTCTGGTGGTTGCTGGCATCTTTGCTGTTTCTTGGCTTCTGGAAGCATCACTCCAATCTCTACATCACCTTCACATGGCATTCTCCCTGTGTGCAATGTCTGTGTCCTAGATCCCCTCCCCTTCTTTTTAAAGTTTATTTACCTTGAGAGAGCACGAGTGGGGGAGAGGGAGGGAGAAAGGGAGAGAGAATCCCAAGCAGGCTCCTCGCTGTCAGCACAGAGCCCGATGCAGGGCCCAAACTCATGAACCATGAGATCATGACCTGAGCCGACACCAAGAGTGGGATGCTTAACCGACTGAGCCACCCAGGCGTCCCAGCTGCTTTTTATAAGGACACCAGTCATATTGGATTAGTGGCCCACCCTACTCCAGTAGGACCTCATCTTAACTAATGACATCTGCAATGAAAAGGCCTCATTCTAAGATTCCAGAGGTTAAGATTTTGACATATGAACTTAGGGGGGGATGGACATAGTTCAACCAATAACACATATGAAGACGTTTATCTTAACAGATAACTACATGGCATTGTGCGAGAGACCTACCCACTCTGAACGTCAGATTCATTTCTCAGGAGGTGTTTGTGACCGTTTAGTCCCAAGACCGTGTGTCTCCGAGAGACTGAGGACTGGCATATCCTATTGAACAGCTTGAGTGAGAAGCAGGCCCAGCTTTGCTTCTTCTGTCCACACAAGTCCCTGTGAACAGGACTGTCCCCTTGCCCCAGCACCAGTGCTGGTGGTAGAGAGTCCTTTGTCTCACTCTATTGTGATCCTCATATATAGGCTCCTCTTCATTACCAGCTCGGCAACAGCTACATACACAATTCCATTCCCATTGCCAGGATGCAGGAGCTCCCGCCGCTCACCCTCCCAGGACCTGACTGGTTGCCATCACAGGCTATCACATCTGGCTCCATATTCTTCCTCTGAACTGGTGGCATCCCAGCCAACTAATGCTTCCAGCCTCCCTTTCCCAGGTCTTGCCTTGTTCTCTCGACTATTAAGCAGGTGCAGAGCTGATGTTTTAGCCCAGGCCTCCATAACACCCCAGACAATGGGTACACAACTGAGCACTCAACAGTTCCTCTTATCACATGTCCTACTAGATCTGAAACTGTCCAATGACCATGTTGTCCAAGCTATATATAATGTATTCCTAATTTCTAGAATGGGATTCCCTTCAATCCAAATTTTGGAGCAGTACTTTTGTACAGCCAGTGAACCAGCCATAGAAACATTCTGACAATCATTGTATTCATAAATGAACTATCAGTATCTTATATTTAATAAAACCTAGGAGACTACGTACTCACAAACAAGCTTATGGAATCACAGAAGCACGATCTGAGAAAGAAATCCACCCAGTGGGAAGATTCGGTGTGAAGATTAATTTCATGTGTCAGCTTGGCCAGGTTATGGCGCCCAGTTGTTTGATCAAACACTAGTCCAGATGTTGCTGTGAACATTTTTTGTAGATTTAATTAGCATTTACAGTGAGCTGACCTTAAGTAATAAAGACTATTCTCAATAATGCCTCTTCAAATCAGTTGAAGCTCTTAAGAGCAAAAACTGAGGTTTCCTAGAAAAGAAGGAATTCTGCCTCAAGACTGTAACATGGAAATCCTGTCCGGATTTTAGACTTGCTAACCACCCCAACCAATCACATGAGCCGATTCCTTAAAATAAGCCTCTCTAGATAGAGAGATGATGATGATGATGATGATGATGATGATGATGATGATGATTCCTATTGATTCTATTTCTTGGAAGGACTCTGACTGATATATTCAGATTTATTCTTAATGGTGGCCAAGAGAACAGGTTGAGTTGTCTGAATAAAGAATTTGAGATGAATACATTGAGAAGTTAGAAACCCAATCTTTAGCAATTTTTCACTCTGGGTAGTAGGGAAAGAGAGAAGAAAGATAACGGCTGTCGACAACTTCAAATGATTCGCTTCCCACCTGGAAATGGCACCAATAAGGTGCCATCCCAAAAAGGATGTCTAAGATGTTTTCTTAAATCCACATATATCAGATCCAAAAAAAGAGAATGAATTCTCAACTTAACCTCTACAGATGAATCCTTAGAAAATTGCCCTATTGACAGGCTATTATTACTGTAAGGTGAACTTTCCTTCTGTCTGTAAGGTGGACTTTCCTTCTGTCTCTACACAGTTCTTGAAAGGATGCAATAAGTAGGTTATTCTAGCCTCAAAGGTAATGAAATGAATTATGAATGACTCAACGGATAGCAGTGAACAGATAAAAATGTATATCTTCCGGGCCAAAAATAAGCTAATTAAATCAAAACTCAAAAGGCAAACACTAGATGAGGGGAACTATTTATTAATAATGAGGAACAGAATTAATAGTTTTAATATTTAAAGAGCTCATAACCTTCAGTAAGAAAAACCTCGATAGTTAAATATGCAAAGGATCCTACCAGATATTTCTCAAAAACAGGTAATAGAAATGACCGGCAAACATTTGGGAAAATGTCCAGCTTCACTAATTCCAAGAAATGCAAACTGAAGCAACGATGAGATTGCACTTTTCATCTACCAAATTAACAAAGATGGAAAAAAATTAAATAACCATGATGGTCCTGATGGGGGTAAACAGCTATTGGAACACAATTTGGTAAGACCTAAAAGACTTGACCTAGTAATTCACCTTCTGAAAATCTACCTAAAGAAGGGTTGGATCACAAAAATGTTTCACACATCATTATTTCAAATAGTTAGAAATTGAAATGTCCTACCAAAGAGGAATGCCATTCTCATTTAGCCATCCAAATAATTATTGAGTGCCTACTATGTGATCATTTCCTGAGATTGCTAAACAGTGGCTAGTTGTTCTAGATTAATCTTTTTAAAAAAACTTTTTTAATGTTTATTTTTGAGAGAGAGAGAGAAACTGACAGAATGCGAGTGGGGGAGGGGCAGAGAGAGGGAGGGAGTCACAGAATCTGAAGCAGTCTCCAGGCTCTGAGCTGTCAGCACAGAGCCCAATGCGAGGCTTGAACTCATTAATGGAGAGATCATGACCTGAGGGGAAGTCAGGCGTTCAACTGACTGAGCCACGCAGGCGTCCCATAGATTAATCTCCTTTAAAACATGGGCTGAGATCTGTGTAAATAGATGTATGTGATTATACATAAGCTTACATATGCTTGTATCTGCTTATACCAACACTGGAAGTATACACAAGGAACTCATAACAGAGATGGTCTTTAGGAAAGATCTGGGTGAGGGGGAGAAGGGAAAATTACTTTTCACTACACTCTTGTACCTTCTTGAATTTTTTATTTATTTATTTATTTTTAACGTTTATTTATTTTTGAGACAGAGAGAGACAGAGCATGAACGGGGGAGGGGCAGAGAGAGAGGGAGACACAGAATCGGAAGCAGGCTCCGAGCCATCAGCCCAGAGCCTGACGCGGGGCTCGAACTCACGAACCGCGAGATCGTGACCTGAGCCGAAGTCGGCCGCCCAACCGACTGAGCCACCCAGGCGCCCCCCTTCTTGAATTTTTTAAATGTGAACATTGACTTTGGTCATGTTTTGAAAGTACATGATACATAAATAATTTTATTTCTTATAAAGAAGTCTTTAGTTGTTGTCAAGTCATTTCATGGGTGTCTTGTCTTCCTCAATGTGGAATACTCTTCAAGGGAAGAGACTGTTTTATATTTCTTTGTATTCTCCCATAGCGCATACACAATTCTGGCACATAGTGGGTGTTCAAAAATATTTGTTGAATAGAAAATAATGTAATTTGGTGCTCAGATAGAAGTTAGTTAACATAAAAGTTAAAATCAATAGTTCTGGGTATTGCTTTAATGCTGATTTGTGTGTTTTAAAGCATATCACTTATTGTTTATATCATAAATTGCTAATCTGGAAAGAAGAAAAAAACAAGATAATTGATGGAATTCTTTCTTGAAACTATATAGGGAAATGCAAAATGCCCTTTTAATTCATATGCATCTACTTGTAACCTTAATAAATTGATTTAAAGACCCTTCCAGAGCAAGTATGGAAACATAGAGATAATCTCAAGGTTTTAATTATTACAAAATTTTAAAAATTTCAATATAAGGTCTATTCTGTGCATTTGTAAGAGATTAGATTTGTTTTAACACACTTGGTAAGGTATTTGTAATCTACAGCAATTACTTTATCATCAAACACATGTTTGTTTGTTTGTTTGTTTGTTTGTTTTTATTCTCCTGTACATGAGAAACATGCAACAAAATTGTTACGGTAACACAATGCATTTACCAGTGAATTTATCTCTTTTCTACAGTTTCATGAATGAATGGACAATATCACTTGATTTGGTATATTGATTCCCTTCACTGACTCCCTCCCCTCGCCCATAGTCATTTACTTTCAAAATATCATTGCCTGCTGAAGAAATTAGCTGGCATACTACCAAAAGGAAGTATATTTCACTAAATGGAGTTCCTGAAATGCAGCTTTTGTTTTTTTGTTTCTTTCTGCTCTGCCAGCAACTTCAGATTATGAGAAAGTATATTCTCCGCATTGCGTAGCAGAAGACAGTTCAGGACTGTTCCAGAAGGTGCAGCTGCTATTTGGTACAAAGTACAAAGCAGGGGGAAAGCTTGAGGAAGAGACTGAAGAAACTTTTGAAGAAAAGATCTGTTTTCCTTTCTGAAATGAAGGAAACAGTTTGATGTGGAGTGAAGTACTAGGCCCTCCTAGTGAAAAAGCTAACAGAAAAGGAGGCTGGTCCAATGTGAAAACAGAATTGGAGGCAGAGCTGGAAATAAGGTCTCTTAATGAGAGAATGAAAAGGACAAGGTTCAGTGAAAACCATAGTGAGCAAAATTCTCCCAGCGGATTGAAAGGATTTTGCTGCAAAATTCCTTAATGAAGGAAACCCACAGGTTTGCTGGGATGCCGGTAGGCTAGATGGCAGGAAATTGGAAAATTTTATTAAGCTTGAAAATAAAGATTCAGATGCTGGTCATAATAGCCCATGTATGTAGCTCTCTGTGCAACAACGGACAAATGACCAATTGCCAACTGCCAGCTTGTGACCAGAAGGCAGGAAAGGTGGCCCAGTAAAAAAAAAAAATAAAACAAATGCCTTGTCATTGCGGAGGAAGGAACAGTGTGCTGTATTTATTGTGGTCTCTGCATTGTTTCCATTGGTAAGAGTAAGAAAGAAAGAAAGAGGGAGGAGAAAGAGAAAGAAAAAAACAAAGAGACCGATAGTAGAGAAATTCTCATTTCAAAGAGAATAAAGGAAAAGGAGAACAGGACGAAGAAGAGGTGGGAGCCGACGGTTAAAGATGTCATTTTGGGGTGCCTAGGTGGCTCAGTCTGTTAAGCGTCCGACTCTTGATTTCAGCTCAGGTCACCATCTCACAGTCTGTGGGTGTGAACCCCACATCGGGCTTTGTGCTGACAGTGTGGATCCTGCTTGGGATTCTCTCTCTCCCTCTCTCTCCCTCTGCCCCTCCCCTGATTGCTTGCTCACTCTCTCTCAAAATAAATTTTAAAAGCTTAAAAAAAAAAAAAGATGTCATTTCAATTTCTCTTCTCTACAGTTCTGAAGCCCACTTTTATTCCCATTGTACAGGTGAGGGAGGCTCAAGGCCACATAGCTATGAAGGGATAGAGCCAGATAGGACCTGATGACAACGATTCCCCTCATTTCCATGCCACACGTGACCATTATCAGCAGTCGGCGCTGAAGAGGGTCATCTGTCAGCTGTGGCTCATCGGTAATGTGCAGAGGGGAAGTCAGCACGTGGGGCATTACCTGCAGAATTGTTGCTGTAACATTAAGTTACATTTCACCTCTGGGAAAGAGGTAATGAAGGACACAGAAAAGCTTTTAACTCTTTTCCACACAGGAATGGAAATTGCAACTGGTCATAATGACATGCTAAAAGCCTTGGCCTTTAAAAAAAACCAAACAAACAGAAAACTGGATTAGTTTATCCTGGAAATGAAAAGCTGAAAAGAGATGTAATGTTCTGTGATACAAAAATTACTGATATATTTAAATCATCACCACGCACACACACACATACACACACACACACATACACACACACGAGAGAGAGAGAGAGAGAGAGAGAGAGAGAGAGAGAGAGAGAAGGTGGGGGGGAGAGAAGGAACGGTAACACAGTTGAGTGTTTACAACTACAGGGGCAAATTATAAACACTTAACTTGGGATTTTCTGCTCTCTCTCAAAACATTGCAGATCTCTTGGAATTGAGGGACTGGTTTCATGTGGTCTTGTCTCAATGCAGAGGTTTATGGGCTGAGTTGTTTCTTTGTTGGTGCTGACAGTTGGTTAGAAATTACAAGATGCAGACTCCCATGTGGTGTCGGGCCCATCGTTTCACAGAGGAGAGCGCTGGGGTCCCAAACCCTCCTGGGTGCCCCCTGTCATTCTGAACCCCCTTCAGTCTGAAGACTCCTCAGTTAGGCATCATTCACTTAGTCCCCAAAACTACTGTGACCTCTTACTCCAGGGAAGGGCAGTCAAGGGGCATGGAATCGCCTTTGGACCCCAAGCAAGGCACAAGGGCCCTAAGTTCGACTCCAAACCCTATACTTTGTCCTTGTCACAGTGCGCCTCCGTCCTAGCTCTGGTCCCTGGATCTTATTAAAAGTACAAAATACAGTGTCCTCTTAACTGGCTAACGCAAAAATGAGACAAAAAACCCCATCGTAGAGAAAATGAACTTGTTTTTAATTAGTTAATTATTCCTATTTTGGGAAAAATACACAGCATAAAACTTAACCATTTTTTAATTTTCATTTTAGAGAGAAAGCACGCACAAGCGGAGGAGGGGGGCAGAGGGAGAGAGACAGAATCTTAAGCAGGCTTCATGTACAGTACAGAGCTCAATGCAGGGCTCAATCCCATGACCCTGCGATCATGACCTGAGCCAAAATCAAGAGTCAGACACTCAACCCACTGAGCCACCCAGGCACACCCCCCATCTTAACTATTTTTAAGGGTACAGCTCAGGGCAACCATCATCCATCTCCAGAACATCTCGCAAAACCGAAACTCTGTTTCATGAAACGGTAACTCCCTATTCCTCTTTCCCTCCAGTCCCTGGCAATCACCATCCTACAGTCTGAATCCATTATTTAACTACTCTAGTACCTCATATAAGTGGAATCTTATAGTATTTGTCCTTTTCAGACTTACTTCACTTAGCATAGTGTCCTCAAAATTCATCTGTGTTGTAGCATGTATCAGAATTTCCTTCATTTTCAAGGCCAAATAATATTCCATTGTATATACGTCACACATTTTGTGTATCCGCTTATCTGCTGATGGACATTGGGGTCACTTCCACCTTTTGGCTATTAAGTGGGTTTTCAAAATCTTGCATTTGCCTAGAAATTTTTCTTAAAAGTTTGAAAGCACTTTTCCATATATGATCTCGCTTTATTCTCCGTATCTTCTTCATTGCATTTAGAGATAAATTCATAGGGTTATTATTTTACAAGTTTTGAAAGTGAAGGCAATCACAAAAGGTGGAAAACAACCAGGGAAGGCATGCCACAGCAACCAGTCCATGGAGAGGCCTTATCAAAGGCAAGGCAAGGCAAGAGGCTCCCAGTTCTGTTCTCCAGGACGGCCCTGGGTGTTGGGTTGCCTTTGGCACACTAGAGAAGTCCAATACCAGGTCGGAACTGGCAGGAGAAGGGTAGGCTTGCCCTAGATTCTGATATTTATCATCCACTTCCCTGGTGTTTGATCACAGGCAAAAAATATAATAGGTTCAATGTTTCTCTAATATAAATGAAGTCAGAACACAAAGAAAATCAACTCGCTTGTAATTTATTTGTTAAATCTGACATTTGTACAAAACAGGATTAGGGAGATTCCCACCATGGTTACCCCTATCAGAGGGAAGCTTCTATAGAATGAATGACTAGAGAAAACAGCTGAAGAATATGACAAGTATTTGTCGCGCTCACCAACAGATGCTACGAATGTTAGTCACTCGGCAAACATTCTTAAATGTTTATTTTTGAGAGAGTGTGTGTGAGCGGGGGAGGGCAGAGAAAGAGACGGGGACAGAAGATCTGAAGGGGGCTCTGCGCTGACAGCAGTGAGCCCGATACAGGGCTCCATGTCATGAACCGTGAGATAATGACCTGAGCCGAAGTGGGACGCCCCTTAGCAAACATTTTTAAGGACCTGGTGGGTATTAGCACTTTCACATGGGTTGTCTCACCTTGACCTTGCGAGAACCCTCTGTGGCAGGCCTGTTTCGTCACATTGTACAGGGTTAGTACCAGGCACAGTGCTGAGGGCAGCACAGCAACCGGGGGGTCCCGGCCCGGCTCCACCGTTACCAGCGGCACCGCCTGCCAAAAGGACTTGACCATCCCCAAGTTTCAGTTTCCACATTTCTAAAATGAGGCCCGTAGTAATGTCCACCTCCTAGAGCCATCACAAGGATGGGGAGAGATAAAGCGTGCAAGCCACTGAGCGCGACGCCTGGCACACAGCTGGTGTTGAGTCTGCTTCAGCCAGTATTATACACATGCATTCACCTGAGTTCACCTGGTCACCAACCCCATGAGACATCTATTCCTAATGTGCCCATTTTCCAGATGAGAACACAGTGGCTAAGAGAGGTTCAATAGCTGCCCGAGGGCCTGCGTGTTGGTAGTAACAACAGAACTGGGGTTCAATGCCGGTGTCTGGTTGTCCAGATCCTGGCTCTGCTCCATTTTACGGCTGTCTGTGGAGCTGGAGCCCCCCGGGCCAGGAAGTCTTCGAGGAACAATGATGCAAGCCGCACTGTCCTGGGACGCCTGCAGGCAGCTGTCCCCGCTGCGGCAGGGGGAGGCCAGCGGCATCCTTAACACAAACAGCTGCCCAGTGGGTCCTCAACCTGCACACCCCAGCTCGCCATGAGTCATGCCAGTGACCTGGCCCCTGCTCGTCTGCCACCCCGAGACCTTTCCTGTGTCTGCCCACCCGCACCCCCTCGTCCCCTTTCTCCTCTCACCTCCTCTTTGCCTTCCCACAGCTGTATTTCCCCTCTCCATTTTCCTCTCCCTCCTCTCTCTCTTCCTTCTAGGCAGCCTCATTTGGAATGGAACTAAATTATTCTGTGTTCGTGAAACAAGGCGTTAAAGTTTCCTGTTCTGAAGTTTTTAAAAGCAGATGAATTGAATTTTTAGGCCAGGCTTTTAAAAAGCCTCAAGCAAGCATCAGTGGCTTGGAGAGATAGAAGAATATTCTGTAAGGAAAGCCAATCTAGCAAAATGTTCATCGTAGATAGAGTCTAAGTGGTAAATAGATGGGTGTTCATTGCAAAATTCTCTCAAGTTTTCTGTGTGTTTCAGAATTTTCATGATGTTGGTGGGGTGGGGGGGAATCCAAGGCTTTCAATGAATTTTTGTTGTGAGGAGGGCTGAGACAATGGCCTCAATATAAAAAAAAGGTTTCTCATCAGTCCAGGCAGAGTGCATTCGGGCCTTCCCAGTGTCCGTCCCTCTTTCGGAAGGGAAATCACTGAGGGGCTCACCCAGGGCCCACAGTGGAGCGAGCCATCTCCAAACAAAGCCAGGCAGAGGCAGACATCGGGCTGTCTGCTTTTCAAGGAGCCTCCCCGAAAGCTTTCATCTCAGGGAAGAGAATGTGAGAACTGAGCTGACTTAAGTTGCTCAGGTCCCTTCATACCTATGGCTGAGAAACAGCCATAGGTCGGTAGCCTTCAGAGAATGCCATCATCCTGCTCACTCCTTATGTGTTGGTCCACATCACTCAGAATCACAGGCGGTGCCTCCAGCGGCAGGAGTCACGGAACCAGCCCAGTCCCTGGCACAGAAGGTCCTGCTGTGAAAGGTGACAGAGGCATATCTGGCAGGGCATATTTGGGGAGGCTCACAGTGTCCTTTCATTGCTGCTGCTACCCGATCTCAGTGATCAGTCGAGCTGACGTCCGGATGCCTTTTCTGAGCTGCCCCTCCACGAACGGACTGTCTTCTGACTACAGTCCTATGGAGGACAGTCCAGCGGTAATAATGCCTCTCTGGCTGGGGGAGGGCAGGCCAGAGTCTCTGCTCCCTTCCTCCTTGACACACGTGACATACGAGAGCTCAGAGGGGCCTGCGCAGCAGTGCGACAAAAGGCACGAGCAGATTCAGTACGCTGACTGTCGGAGCTCCGGATCAGAAACGGCCTCACCAGTCACTACAGGAGACTGGTTGTACAAATCATGGCAGAGCCCTGCAACAGCTTTACAACCTCTTTTTCAAAAAGGGAGAGTGTGTTTAGGTATTGACAAGGAAGAATTTCCAAGCTGCATTGCTAAATAAAGATAAAAAGGAAGAGAGAGGGAACAGTGTGTATAGTGTGTGCCCGTTTGTGTGGTTTAAAATACATCCCTCTGTGGCTACAGATGCAAGACTATCTTTGGCTGTACCAGAAAGAGGTTGACTCAGAAGGTGAGGGCAGGAGGGCAGGGGTAGGATGAAGACTTACTCACTAGACACAATACGCTTTTTCTGTTATTTGACTTTTGATTAGGTGTATGTTTTCTTTTCTTTTTTTATTTTTTACTTTGTTTTTGAGAGAGAGAGAGAGTGCTCGAGCAGGGGAGAGAGAAAATCCCAAGTAGGCTCCTCACCCAACATGAAGCCCGATGCAGGACTCGATCCCACGAACTTGGGATCATGACCTGAGCTGAGATCAAGAGTCAGACACTTAACTGACTGGGCCACTCAGGTGCCCCCATGTGTGTATTTTCTATTTAAAAAGACATACTTATGTCAAAAAAATAAAAACGAGACCAGATTCTCAAAGCAACAGCCTGGGGACTGTAGTATTCAAGGTGTCCAAGCTCCCTTTTCTCCCAGATACGTGAGTCCCAGTAATTAATTCAATCTCGGGCCTGGAGGAATAGAGACCAGCTTATGGCAGATAGTGAGGACCTGCTAGGGAGACCCCTCCCCCACAGCCTGAAGCAGGGTCTGTTTGGGAAGCTGCATTACCACCACTACCACCAGCGCCCAAGGGCACCATTTACAGCTCTCATTTCTGATTTCCAGGCAGCTGGTTTGATTAGAGGGGAGGAAAAGAGAGGGGGAAATGCAGCCAGGTTGGAGTTGTTTTGGTTTTTTTGTTTGTTTATTCATTTATTTTTTGAGAGAGAGAGAGAGAGAGAGAGAGAAGGATAGAGAGAGAGAGAGAGAGAGAGAGAGACAGAGTCCCAAGCAGGCTCTAGGCTCCAAGCTGTCAGCACAGAGCCCAAGGCAGGGCTCGAACTCACAGACCGTGAGGTGATGACCTGAGCCAAAGTTGAATGCTCAACAGCCTGAGCCACCCAGGGACCCCCAGGTTGGAGTTTAGAAAGGAATGTGTGGCCATGTCAGTCAGTGTGGGTGTTTCCAAGTGGGCCTCTGCCAAGATTTCCCGGGGGTTATGGAGCTGTGGTGTCTCGAATTCTGACTCCCGGGGACACTTAGACCCTAGCCTTTGATGGCAAGCTGTCTGGGCTTCCTCCCTGTCCTGGCTCTACCCTTGACTGGCTGTGGGACTTGGGACATAATAAAATTTCTAAGACTCCATTCTTTCTTCTTTTTCCTTTTTTTAATGTTTATTTATTATTGAGAGACAGAGAGAGAGAGACAGAGTGAGAGCAGGGGAGGGGCAGAGAGAGAGAGGGGGACACAGAATCTGAGGCAGGCTCCAGGCTCTGAGCTGTCAGCAAAGAGTCCGACATGGGGACCAAACCCACGAACCTCAAGATCATGACCTGAGCCCAAGTCGGACGCTTAACCAACTGAGCCACCCAGGAGCCCCTAACACTCAATTCTTTCATTCAGAAAGTAGGACGGAACGTAAGGATGGGGAGAGAATAATTCTGCTAAAGATGACATGGGGTGGTTGTGAAAATTAAGCTTTCAGTGGATACTGCCTAGTTTAGCAAGGTCATAGACTCTGGAGCCAGACTGCCCGGGTTTAAATAACTTTTGAAAAGTTATTCAACGTCTTTGACTCAGTTTATTCACCTGAAAAATGGACACAAAAATGGTACCTATACAATAAGGATTTTATGAGATATACCTAACTTACCACCTATAAAATGCTTAGCATAGCGCCCGGTCTATAGCAATTTTTGAGCTGGATAAGGTCTTAACCCAACCTTTTATTTTTAATAATGAGGAACTATGGTCCAGAGAGCAGAGAGGGACTTGCCCAAGAGTTGACTGTTTATTAGTGACACAGCCAGGAGTATAACCCAGTCTCCCAACCTCCAGTCTAGAATATTTTCCACTGTTTAGGCCAAAATGTTTTCTCATGTTCTGGTATAAAATTAGAAAGAAGTGAGGAAAAGCCTGTTTGGGATCAAATAAAACAATATCGGGTTCAGATTCAGTGTGTGGCCACAGCCCAGTTTCTTGACCTCTCTAAACCTACTCCTCCTTGGGAATAAGAGGAGGATAAAAATATGAGCCTCATAGTGGTGTTGTGGCAAGTGAGCTTTGACATGTAAAATGCCTAGCACAGGGCATTTCTTAATAAATGATAATAATATCAATGCCAGTTAACAACAGGTGCTAGTGTAATGAGGCTTACGAGTCCCACGTCTGTGAATAGATGGCTTTTACTCCTCACTCTTCCCAGGGCTTGCAACCTAACTGGATAAATCCCAGTGGGGATAATTATTAACGATACAGACTCATTTGGTAGCAATGATCTTTTAAAACAAATTGGAAATGCAAGAATAAGCTGTCTATTATCAGGGGTAGGGATGAGTTGGTATTAGGACTATGATATATCCTAGTAAATAAGGTTGGTTTCTAAATTGGGTCATGATATTTCTGATCCAAAGTAAGTCTGGCATCAGCAGGAAAATGCAAATTAACACCACAATGAGAAACAACTCCACACGCGTCAGAAGGGCTAAACTCACACTTGCTAAATACGCATTGTTAGTAAGGATGGTCTGGAACCCACACACACTGCTGGAAGGAATGCAGAACGGTAAAACCACTTTGGAAACCAGTTTGGTAGTGTCTTATAAAGTTACCCACAATCTTACTATATTAATTATCTATTGCTGTGTAGCAAATTGCCCCCAAATTTAGTGGTTTAAAATGGCGTGCATCTTTTTTTTTTTCTTTTTAAAAAATCTCTCATAGTTTCTGTGGGTCAGAAATTGGCTCAGGGCACAGTCTGCTCCACCATGTCTGGGCATGGCTGGAAAACTAAAGGCTGGGGATGAGAGCGCCTGATGGCTGGCCCACCCACATGTCTAGAGATGAGGTTGGCGTTGGCCAGGGGCTGTTGCCTGGAGTCCCCTCACGTGGCTCCTCTGCTTGGCGCGGGCTTTCTCAGTGCTGTGCCTGGGTTGGTTCCCAGTGCAAGCCTCCCAAGAGAGGAGACGGAGGAAGCGAGAGAGGGAGAAAGGGGAAGAGATAGAGAGGTAGAGAAAGAGAGAGAGAGAATACCTGAAAGAGTTATCAAGAGAGTTATGAAGAGTTATCACGTCTTGGGGCGATTGGGTGGCTCAGTCAGTTAAGTGTCCAACTCTTGATTTCCACTCGGGTCATGATCTTGAGGTTTGTGAGTTTGAGCCTCACATCATGCTCTGCGCGGACAGCACGGAGCCTGCTTGGGATTCTCTATCTCCCTCTCTCTCTGCCGCCCCCCCCCCCACTCGTGCTCTCTCTTTCTCAAAAATAAACAAACATTAAAAAAAAGTTATCACGTCTTTCCCATTTTTAAACTCTCACAACGGCTTCAACCTGGTAAGTAACCTCATAATTAAGCGAGTGAATTTTTCAAACCAGGCGTGTTAACCTCTATGGTGGTTAATTTTGTCAGTGTGTCCAGATGTGTGGCCATTATTCAGGATGTTTGTGTGAGGGTATTTTTGGATGAGCTTAACATTTAAGCCAGGGAACTAGAAGTAAAGCAGATTGCCCTTCATAATGTGGGTAGGACTCATGCAACCGGTTAAAGAACTGAATAGAACAAAGACCGACCTCCCCCAGCAAGAGGGAAGTCGGCCAGCAGACAGCTTTCAGACTTGAACTACAATATTGACTCTTCCTGGGTCTCCAGAGTGTCCGTTCACCCTGCAGATTTTGGATCTGACACCCTTTATAACCACAGGAACCAATTTCTTGAAACAAATCTCTCTCTCTCTCCCCATAGGTTCTGTTTATCTAGAGATCCCTGACTAATACAACCTGGTTTCGTAAATACCACCAAAACCATAGACTTCTTGTTTGGAAGTTTTTGTCTTGGTTCATAACTACAAATAGGATTTTCATTTAACGTATTTCCTGTGCCACTTCTTAATAATAGACAATGTACCCCTAATACCCAGCATTTACATAGTGGCTGTAAAGCTCATAGCAAGGTGGCAGTTCTCAGCGGTTTTGCGAGGAGGACGGGAACAGGAGCCATTACATGGCTCATCAGTTATCTGTTGCAAAGAAGCTGTGCTCATCAGCGCAGAAGTAAATCTTTCATTACTGGAAAATGTGAATCAACTCAAGTGAAACAGGGTTCTGTCAGCTTATAAAACTTAATTATGTTTCTAACTCCATAAATTCATCCAAGTAAAGACGTTTGAAAACACCTAACTTCCAGTTTGAACCGACAGAGAATTAATGGCAAGAATGCAAACGTACACAACACCTTAAAAAATTTCTGAATTTCTTAACTGTGTCCTTCCAGCACGAGCGTGAGCTTTACATTTTTGTGTCCACTCGGCATCAGAATCGCCCCATTTCCTCTCATATGACCAGCTGCAGAAAATTCTCGACTTTCAGAATAAGAACATTTCCCCCATCCCCCCACCCCCACCAAACAAGAGAATATGGAGTGGGAGAAATCGGTGCGTGGCTTAAGTTTTTCACCCTTGTAGAGTTAAGAAAAACACTTCAGCATGAGGACAAAGCTCCCTTGTTTAAGAGCCTCCCCAGCTGCACTTCAACTAAATATATCCTGGGCAGAATGTTTTCATTTCTCCACCCCTCTCCTGGAGCCAATCACACGGTGACAAACAGCTCAGAGGCCCCCGGGGACTGGCACAGCGGAGGTGAGGCCTCGGTTACAGGCTTCACCTTCCTTTCCCGGGCTGGCCTGCTCTGTGGCCGCCCCGCTTCCCCCAGAGGCTGCAGGGAGCACAAGGCAGGCTCACGGAGGGCTCCACGCAGGGAGGAGGCCTGCAGGGGTTAACTCGGAGGCCTCTGCCTGGAATTCAGGCACCACCTGGGCTGACAGCATGAATGACTCATTGTTTCCCCTCTGAACAGTCTGAGGAGTGCTTCTCGGTTGTCAATAACCGAGGCAAAGTAAAATTGTTGCTTCCCTTTCAACATAACCAATTTTCTAAAACTGAATATAGAACTGGAAATCTGGAGAGTGTGTTTCTTCTGCAGCAACCGTAGCCAAGGTTACTGCTTTGAGTTGGTCTGCAGGGACAAAGGATTTAAATTTATGGTCTACAAACAGAAAGAGGCCTAAAGCCAGGGGTCCTTTCATTTACAGCTGTGTGACAGGTCCTATAACACAAAGCAAAGTTGGTTTAAACCTCTAGTCTGCCTAAACCTGTGCTCTGACCGGATTCAGTACTAGATTTGTATGACTCATGCATTGTATAAAGGGAAATTTTGACTGATCATTTCCCAGAGCCAAATTGAAGACGCACATGCACGGAAGCCCACGGATGAGTCTTCCGCACCCCTATTTCTAAAGTAGCATGTTAACAGTAATGCCCCACCTCGGATTGTCCTGTATGGCACCCTTCTTTGATGTCAGCGAGTTTTATGCTCCTTGGGAAACTGGATTGGTAGATTTTTCTGGACTGTGGGATCTTTTGCTTTCCGTAAGTATAAATTTAGCCCCAAAACTTGAGAGCCTGACTATACAGACATTGTACTACTTTTCTGCATTTGGGTCACACGCAACACATTTTGAACTCTTGTTTCCATGGTCCTTTCCATTTCCTTATCTACAGTTTAGGTATCTCCAGGAAAATGGTCAAAAGGAAGACATAGAAAGACAAGAAAAAAGTCCTGTGCAGATTTAGGATCTAGGCTCCAAGTCAAATCTGGGAGGTTAGCACACAGCAGAGGGTTTTCCTCATCAAATTAAGTAACGGCCCTGAATAGATTCCAAGTCAGTTTGACTTAGAAGAAGGAAACGAACAGTTGGTGTTGAAGAAAAGGGAATATGCATGGGATGTGAAGATTAAATTGGGTGATTAATAAAATGGCAGAGATGCCGTCATTGTGATCACCATCAGTCAGTTTACATATCCTTCAAATCACCGCAGCAATAGGAGACTGGTTTGGTTTTGGCTGGTTTCCTGTGATATATACAGGGCTACTCCATACCTTGGATGGAAACTCATGCAGATTCTGCATTGGAAAGAATCAAAATAACAAAAAATAATTGCCCTCTCTTTCAAACCAATGCTATAATTTGGCAAATTGAGTATCTTTCTTTGATTGTCAGTATCCTTTAAAAAAATTTTTTTTTTAATGTTTATTCATTTTTGAGACAGAGAGAGAGAGAGAAAGAGACGGGAAAGAAACAAACAAACAAACCCTGACCTAAAAAGAAAAAGGAACGTGGCAGGCACACTCGAGATTCTTAGGTTAGCCCTTCTCCATTTGTCCAAAGGCCAGTCCTCCCTCCCCCATTTCCTTGGCTTGTTTGTCTCTCTCAGCCATGGGCACAAATGCGGAAGCTGTAAGATTATCAATTGCTCAGGGCTCAGATCTTTGGAGAAACTGTCTCTCCTGAGCTCATCAATGTAAATAAACCTCCGATCCTCCAAGATCTCCGCTCCAAGAGTGCCGCTTGGTTCTTCCGTCAGTGATTTAGCCTGGTTCCCCAACCGGGAAACCCAACCCCGCTGGCTCCTTGTTGCCACTGGTCTGGGACAATGGTAGGGTGGTGATGGAACGGGGAATCTCAGAGGAAAAGGGTGTTCCTGCCAGGTTGTTCGGCAGCTTCCAAACCCTATTGCCTCCGTCTGACCCCACTCCGTCTTTCCACCGGACTCGAAGAGACTTAGCAGGTGAGGGCCTGGACCCGACGATGGAACTGGTAAGATACTATGCCCCAATTCAGTCAAGCCTGCCCATAGGGGTAGAAGGGGGACCTGATCACTCCTCGGAGACCTCAGAGGTCTCACAAGTAGGAATTCTGTGGGAGGGAATGTAATAACCTCTGGTGTGTATGTGAGTGTGAGTGTGCAACTCGGTCTGGCTTGCCTGCCAAGTTCGACTTTATGGCTCCACAGATGGGCACCCTTAAGGTCTCCAGAAGTCTACAGAGTCTGATTGGGCTCTCCTGCGTCATGATGAAAGGCATATGGTCCAGGGCGGCATGAGAAATAGGCTCTGACTGTAAGTCACAAAGCTGAGTCCACTACGGCTAAGCCTCACCAAAGCTCCTTCCGGACGCAGCCAGTCAAGCATCTGGTCTCCTCGTTTGAAGGGAACACCCTCCCTTTGTCTGTCTTCATGCCACCAGACATAGGGAGACTCAGAAATGGAATCAAAACAGAATAAGCCCACAGTCCTCTAGACTATGCTCAAAAATTTCAAAAAGGGGTTCTTAAATGATTATGGAATGAGGATAATGCCAGGAAAGTTAAGGACCCTACATGAGTTAGAATGGCCTACGTTCAGTGTAGGATGGCCCTTAGAAGGGACGTTAGATGTCCAAATAACCCAACGAGTCTAGCTGGTAGTCACCAGGGATCCAGGTCACCCTGACCAATTCCCACACATCTACTCTTAGCTGGAAATTGCCCAAACCCACCCCCCCACCTTGGGTGCGATTCATCCATAGCAAACAGGGCCAGGCAAGGGTCCTAGCCACCTCATCCAAAAAACCAAAGACACAACAGAGGCCCAGCTCTCCTCTAGTGTTGGCCGATGACCCAGGGGACGATCCTGTCCTTCCCCCACCCTATGACCCACCAAGGCCTACAGCTCCCGCTGCCCAGGGACCTGACACCCACCCACCTTTTGGCTCTCCTCCTCCCCCAACTCTGCCCCCTGGGTGCTGAGGATTCACTCGCACCTGGGGGGGAGGGGGGGACAGACTACGCCCCCGACCTGGTCCTAGCGCCCTCCAGATGCCGGTACAGGAGATGCGGGAACCCAAGAGGCAAAATGAAGACGGAGCAATCCAGACCGGCTGTTCCATGACGTGTTATCAGCCTTTCTCCACCACTGACCTCCTCAACCGGAAACACAACACCCCGTCCTACTCTGAGAAACCACAGGCAATGGTGGATCCGATGGAGTCCCTCTTCCAGACTCAGCGGCCAACTTGGGAAGACTGCCAACAGCTATTCTGTACCCTGATTAACAGAGAAGAGAGAAGGAGGGTGATGAAGGAGGCCCGGCGATACCTAGAGGAGCATGCCCCCGCGGGAATCATTGACCCTGTTGCCTGGGCTAGGGCGGCCGCTCCCAAAGAACACCCAGCATGGGACTTCACCACGGACGACGGACAGGCCCACATCCGCTGATACCAGGAAACCCTCCTCTGGGGAATCCGAGCAGGGGCCAAGAAACCCATGAACATGACCAAGACAACATCAGTCACCCCACGACCAGGGGAGTCCCCCGGGGACTACTACCCGGGGCTTTATGAAGCCCACCGGGTCTACACTCCATTCGACCCTGAGGCACAGGAAAGCCAACAAATGGTAAATCCCTCCTTTGTGGCTCAGGCCCCCCCAGACATCCCGAGGAAGCTTCAGAAACTAGAAGGCTTTGCTGGTACGAATATCACTCAGCTAATAGAGGTCGCCAAAAGGGTCTACGTAAACAGGGAGGTCACAGCCGAAAGGGAAGCTGAAAAGAAATTAAAGAAAAAGGTCACCCTCCTCACTGCTACCCTAAACGAAAAGGATAATACAAAGATGGGGAAGCCTCAACCACCAAAAGGGGGGAAGCCCAGAGCCCCCTTGGTGAAAGATCAATGTGCCTATTGTAAGGAAAAGGGACACTGGAAAAATGACTGCCCTAACCATAAGGGGACCCAAAAGCCTAGCTGATACAAGGAAGAACCCCAAGAAGGAGACCTCATCAGCCTCACAGAAATAGACTCAGACTGAGGGGGACCGGGCTCTCTCTCTCGGCCCCCACGAGCCCATGATCAGAACGAAAGTGGGGGACCAAACAGTGACTTTTATGGTTAACACTGGAGCTGAGCACTCAGTCGTCACTTCCCCAGTGGCCTCTCTCAGCCAAAGACTGCAACCATCCTTGGGGCTACTGAGACGTGGGCAGTACAACAGCCTTTCTGTCAGGCTCAACAATGTGAACTCTGGGGCCACAAGGTCTGACATGAGTTTCTCTACCTACCAGATTGCCCTATTCCCCTCCTGAGCTGAGATTTATTTTCCAAGCCTGGGGCTCGAATAACTTTTGAGCCCACGGGACACACCAGCCTCTGATTAAACCCAAAGCAGGAAGAGACCCTGATGTTAACAATCACCATGCCAAGAGAAAAATGGAGACTATTCTGTGCCCAGACCCGACCCTGTAGCCCGCCAGAGTTTAGGCTTGCCTTCCCTTCTGTGTGGGCTGAAGGTAACCCACCTGGACTAGCCCGAAATCAGGCCCCTCTATCACTGTTGAACTCGTCCCGGAAGCCCAGCCTCAGAGGCAGAGGCAGTACCCACTTCCACAAGAAGCTAAGATGGTCATCCAAGAGCATCTGGTCAAACTGAAGAGGCGGGTATCCTAGTTAAATGCCATTCAGCTCAGAATATCCCACTCTTGCCAGTCAAGAAGCCAGGAGGAAGATACTGACCAGTTCAAGACCTATGGGCCATCAACAACATAACTATTTCTCTGCATTCAGTGGTTCCGAACCCATACATGTTCCTCAGCCAAATTCCAGGATCAGCCAGATGGTTCACTTGCCTGGATCTAAAAGGATGCCTTCTGTCTCAGCCTAGTTTCCCAGAGCTAACCACTGTTTGCTTTTGAATGGACTGAACCCAATACAGGACATCAAATGCAACTCACTTGGACCCACCTTCCACAAGGGTTCAAAAACTCACCAACCCTTTTCGGGGAGGCGCTGGCTGCAGACCTTGCCAACTTTCCAAGAGAAGCCACGAGATGCACCCTCCTCCAGTATGTAGATGACCTCCTCCTTGCCAGCGACACCCAAGAAAACTGCACAGAAGGCACAAAGGCCCTCCTGCAGCTCCTGTCAGACTCAGAGTACCGAGTCTCATGGAAGAAGGCACAGATCTACCAGCAGCAGGTCCCATACTTAGGTTTCCTCCTCACCCAGGGAAAGAGAGAACTAGGGCTGGAAAGGAAGAAGGTCATCATCTCTTTGCCACAGCCCCAAACAAAGAAGGGCCTGCAGGAATTCCTGGGAGGCTGCAGGATTATGCCACATCTGGATCCCTGGGTTCTCAGCAGTGGCAAGACCCCTCTATGATCTATTAGGGGGAACAGATCAAAAGCCCCCTGTGTGGACTGAGGAAGCGAGAACAGCCTTCACAGAAATAAAGACAGCTATAAGGCCGGCTCCATCTCTGGGCCTCCCAGACACAGAAAAGCCCTTCAATCTCTTTGTACATGAAAAAGACAAAATAGCACTCAGGGTACTCACTCAGACTGTAGGACCTTGGCCACAGCCAGGTGCATACCTGTCAAAGAAACTGGATCCTGTTGCCGCAGGGTGGCCACTATGTCTTAGGGCACTAGCGGCCACAGTCCTACTCATTAAGAAAGCAGACAAACTTACCCTGGGGCAAGGACTTAATGTCAAGGTCCCACACACAGTTATGTCCCTCATGAACACACAGGGGCACTGCTTCCTCTCCAACTCTTGGCTAACATGATACCAAGGGCTCCTCTGTGAAAACCCGTGGGTCACCCTCAAAACAGTAAGGACATTAAACCCAGCAACTTTCCTCCCCACGGAAGAGGGGGAACCCGACCATGACTGTTCCAAAGTAACAGATGAGGTCTATGCTAGCTGCCCAGATCTACGGGATCAAGCTATAAAAAATCCGGAGCTCACCCTGTTTAATGACGGTAGGGGTTACTTACAGGAAGGTGCCCAAAAAGCAGGTTATGTAGTGACCACAACTACTGAAGTCTTAGAAGCCAAGACATTACCTGAAGGGTGGTCAGCACAACGAGCTGAACTATATGCCTTAGTCCGAGCTCTCACCCTCAGTGAAGGCAAACGAGCGAACATTTACACTGACTCTCGATATGCCTTTGTTACTGTACCTGTACATGGGGCCATCTATAAGGAAAGGGCGCTCCTTACTGCCACAGGGAAAGCTATCAAAAACAAGAAAGAAATACTAAAACTCCTTGACGCCATCTGGCTTCCAAAGGAAACAGCAATCCTCCACTTTAAGGGACACTGGAAGGTAGACTACCCCACAGCGTGGGGAAAGCGCCTGGTAGATGAAGCAACCAAGGCCACAGCCGGCAAAGACACAGATAGGCCTGCAAGGACCCTGATGTCTCCAGTGAAAACCCGTCCACCCAGTTACAATGGAGAAGAAAGAAAATGGGCCGTGGCAGAAGGGGCCACCCTGACTGAGGAGGTATGATGGTTATGCCAGATGGATGTGTCTTCGTTCCATCAGCAACAGGGGGACACCTAGTCAAGGAGTATCACCAACTTGCTCATCTAGGAAAGACTGCATTAGAGGCCCTCCTCAAATAACACTACTACATCAGCCAATGGCCAGCGCTATGCAAAGCTACCAGTGAACAATGCATAATATGTGCTAAAAACAATGCTCAGTCTGCACCATGGCCCCCGCCAGGTGTCCAAAGAATAGGAGCTAACCCCCTTTGAAGGTCTAGAGATAGACTTCACAGACGCGCGGCCAAGCAAGGGGTTCAGATACCTCCTGGTGATAATGTGCACATACTCTGGATGGGTTGAAGCCTTCCCGACCAGGACGGAATGAAGCCAAGACTTGGCTAAAGTCCTCCTGCGGGAAATCGTGCCCCGGTTGGGCCTGCCCTTAACAAGTCACAGTGACAATGGGCCTGCATTTGTGGCGGATATTATGCAGACCTTGACTAAGTCTCTCAACATTACCTGGGGACTCCACACCGCTTACTGGCCCCAGAGCTCAGGAAAAGTAGAGCAGATGAATTGCACCCTCAGAGAAACCTTAGCAAATTCCTGTCAAGAGACTAGCCTCCCGTGGCCAGATTTACTGCCCTTAGCTCTAGCATGCTTGCTGCACACCTGGGACATTAGGTTTCTCCCCCTTCGAGTTAATATATGGGTGGCCTCCCTCATGCCTGGGAAATCTTCCAGGAAACTTACATCAGGTTGGGGATAAAGGAATAAGTGAACAGCTTCAGGCACTGGAGACCACCTTAAATGAGTTACAAAGATATATTATAGAGAGAGCCCCAATTCTCCTAGGGTCCCTAGTACATCCCTTCTTGCTAAGAGGCTCAGTCTGGGTCAAGGACTGGAAAAAGAAACCTCTTAAACCACAGTGGACTGGGCCACACATTGTTATCTTAACCACCCTGACCACCCTTAAGGTTTCAGGCATCACCCCATGGGTTTATCATTCCAGGGTCTCAAGAGAGCCAGTCCTGAGGAGTCTCTGACCTGGAGAGCTGACCCAGACCCAGTAGACCTGCTCAAACTAACCCTCTGGAAGACTCCGACTCCTGAGACCTTCAGCCCTGCTCCAGCCATGTCCCAGAAGCTGGCTGGTCTAAGCCTGGCCGAAGCCTGAGGATTCGACGGATTAATTGGACCATCCTTAACACCCCTGTTCAAGCAACTTTGTCAACCCCTGCCTCTTGCCTTGCTTCTTGCCATCGGACTAGCAGAGGTTGCCTCAACAGATTGGACATGGGTCAAAAAGCTTATGTTGGGTCTCACCTACCTCCTCTGGATGGGACGGCTATTATGTATTCCTTAGATCTTATGCTAACCTCTCTCACCCTCACAATTATTGCATACCCACAATGTCCTGAGGATTGTTATAAGATGGTAACAAGAGGAAAGTCAGAGAAAACAAAAGCATTCAGCTCCCTCACCTCAATAGAAAATGTTACAAGGCTGGGCGGGGGGGCGGGGCTTTGTTTGCCAGTCACAGGACCCTGGGTCACGTAAATTTTGGGCCACAGAGATTATCAAAACAGATGGACTCTGCAAAAACAAGGGCCTTACAAAAGGGAAGAAAGCCTGCTTTACTTACCTTCCCCTGTTGGGAATGTCAGATGGGGGAGGAATGCAGGATAAGGCCCTTCAAAAGGTTATAAAAAATACACAGGCCAAGCTGGTACAGCCATAAAGGCGACCACTCCAACACCCTACTGGGGCCTAAACCTCTCGGCCCTTAATCAAATGATTTCTGATTTCCCACTCTCTGGCGCTGGCCACCACCACCTACCAGGTCCTCCATGGCATAAACACCATCCAGATTTGCTGGATGCGTTTGCCTCTCCCCTGGAAGGGCTTACTTAGCCACTCTTGTCCCCTGGGACTGGGAAGCTCCTGAAAATCTCACAACAAATGCTACTGTCTTAATTGGGCCCTTGGCTACAGGGGTCCTTCTCACAAATGCTGTTAATCTAACTTGGATACTCCCTGAGGATACAGACGGGACCTCCCTATGCAGGAAAAACCTAACCATAGATAAAAATGAAACCCTATGCTCACCTCCCGGGGTTTTCTGCCTATGCTCCAATTCAGCCTATCAATGCTTAGAGGCCAACTGGACTCAGATGCGCTAGTCTTCCTACACCCCCCACCCCCACCCCAGATATCTGTATACACTGAAGGCCAATTCCTGGCAGCCTTTAGCCCTAAGCCCCAGGCTAAACCAGGAGTCCGGCTACCTGTCCTAAGACAAATAGGAATTGCTACAGGGATAGGAACCGGGAGACGAGGCATAGACTCTTCTGTAGGACTATACCACAAGCTATCCCAGGAACTAAATGAGGATGTGGAGCGGGTCGCTGACTCCCTGGTGACCTTACAAAATCAAATAAGCTCCCTGGCAGCAGTAGCCCTCCAAAATAGGCGAGTCCTCAATCTCCTTACTGCAGGAAAGATAGGCACTTGCATCTTTCTAGGAGAGGAATGCTGTTATTTTGTAAACCAATTAGGAGTAATCAAAACTAAAGTCAGGGAACTGACAGAAAGAATTCAACGCAGACAACAAAAGGGTAACAGTCTTTGAAAAGGATGGGATTTTGCAAGTTGGACACCTTGCTCCCTGCCCTGGCAGGACCACTCCTTTCCATAACCTTGCTCGTAACCATTGGCCCACGCATCCTAAACACCCTGGCGTGCTTCATTGAAAAGACTGCCACATGCCAAACTGCAGCGTGTATTTCAGCCCTTCAAGGATATCAATCGATAAGACAGAAAGATGACGCCTACTAAAAGGAAGATTTTTAAAGGCATCAAAGTGGGCGAATGATGCGGGGGGAAAAACAAAACCCTGACCTAAAAAGAAAAAGGAATGTGGCAGGCACACTCGAGATTCTTAGGTTAGCCCTTCTCCATTTGTCCGAAGGCCAGTCCTCCCTCCCCCTCTTCCTTGGCTTGTTTGTCTCTCTCAGCCATGGGCACAAATGCGGAAGCTGTAAGATTATCAATTGCTCGGGGCTCAGATCTTTGGAGAAACTGTCTCCCCTGAGCCCATCAATGTAAATAAATCTCCGATCCTCCAAGATCTCTGCTCCAGGAGTGCCGCTTGGTTCTTCCGTCAGTGATCCAGCCTGGCTCTGTAACAGGGGAGGGGCAGAGAGAGAGGGAGACGCAAAATCTGAAGCAGGCTCCAGGCTCTGAGCTGTCAGCACAGAGCCCAACGCGAGGCTCAAACCCACACACCGAAAGATCATGCCCTGAGCCAAAGTCAGATGCTTAACCAATCGAGCCACCTAGGCAGCCGATTGGCAGTATCCTTAAAATAAAGCGAGGGATCAAAATACTTGTGCTGCTACCTTTGTTGAGGCTAACGAGAATCTGCAAAGATTCAATATTTCTCCGTTTTTGTAGACAGGACACAGTTATTACAGCATGCTTAGAGAAACAGCAATAATCAAAGCTTCAGTTTCTCACATCAAGCCACAAGTAAACGTGTAGTTCTCTGAATAAGCCTGTTTTTACATCACATACAAGGAATCTATTTGCCAACGAACTTCCTTAGCTACTAAAGATTGTGTGGTCCTTGTGCCAACAACATAATCGAGCATGACTGTTGAAATATCTGGAGGACTGTGATCAGATGGCAGAATAAACAAACCCTACTACGTGCTCTGGATTTTCTAACACAGAACGAAATGTGAATTTCTGGGCAGCTTTCTAGGTGCGGAAAGAGGCAATTTATTTCCATTTTCTCAGCAGCAGAGCCACCTTACCCAAACCTTACAGTGTCTTTTCAAGAAATCACGGAGTCTTTTCAAGAAATCACAGGTCTCAGGACTCCAACTTTGCTTTTAGGTCCTTTCTATTGGGTGGTGGGTTCTTTTGGGTTTTCTCAAGTCCAAAAGAAACGCAACTTGCATAGCCGATTGTTTTTTCTCCAAGTGCATAGAAGTCTTTCACAACGAGTGTTAACAAATGTAAAATTCTCTAATGCACCCTTCTCCTTTAGACACCCCTCCCCAATTGCTGTATAGCCTTCACTTGTTTTTAAGTGGGCCTAACAGGAACACTGGAGGTTCTTAAAGACAGCATATGTCAGAATTAAGGCTTTTCCTAACAGAGCCCACTACCAACCACTGCCCAGTAGCTCCACACATTTGAAAAGGACAGGTACGGCCAGGCAAGACAATAACTTAATGGCTTTTAAATTCAGGCAAGGAAAAGGAGACAGGTGACTTGAGCTTCATTTTATGATGTCACAGCACGTTCAGGGCAGAAAGGAGTACTTTGCATTTTATCATTCCATTTTATCATTCCAACTTAATAATGCCATTAAAGGACAGCAAACACTCAAGGTGTTCAGAAAGATTCCCTACTCCCTTTAAACCAGATAGGATGCCCGTTCAAACAATGTAAATCTAAGCTATGACAATTTAGGAGGAAATGATAATTAAAAATCCTCCCTTGAAAATAAAAGCTCTATTAAGCAATGTTTGAAACTTCTTAAGTAAGGTTTTGTTATCTTGATCAGTTTTACGTGACACAGAACATCAATATTCTACTTTGTACGCACATCACATCGGTGATTCTTATCTCACTGGTGTTTAGAGAGAAAAGTTAGTATTTATTTAGATGCTCCTTGTGATATGTAAACACAGATTGCAACAGGACTAACAATTTGCTCTTATTAGGAAATTTTACAGAATAGTTATCAGTTCTATCCATCAAACATTATCTATTTTAAAGTGCTGTGATTAAGCTTCTGAAAACCAGTTACCTGAATGAAGTGAACTTTTTTGTTGTGCGCATTCTATGCCTGTGGAGTCATCAAGAAGAGAGGGCATATGTATGAATCTACCTCACTGGGTTTTGCTAAATTGCTATCGGAATCTGAGTATCACATGCATGCTCGACCAATCTGCCGCAGATGTCAGAAGAGGTAGATGTTCAGGGAGAAACTGAAGGACTGGATAATGGTAGTAAATTGGAAAGTCTGTTTAAGTAGCTGAATTAAAAAGTTTGGAATCCTAACCATCTGCTGAACTTATTTTTCTTTTCTCTTTTCTTCCCTCCCTTCTTCAAATAGCTTTTGAGTATCTATGTACGGGTCAAAAACTCAAATATCCGTAGTGGCCAGGAACAAATGTAAATAAGCAAAGCAGGTGGATTTTAAGAAAAATTGAGACAGACATATTTTATGTGTCTAATCAACACAGAGACAACTCTTCTCTCCCACCACGAAATGGGCTCTCTCCCACTATCCTCAGAAGATGCTTTAGTCTTGCTGCCTCTCTTTTGGTACTGAGAAGTATTTTACTCTAAGAAAAATATCAGTGCACACTCACTATAAATGATACCTCATACTTGGCTTCAGTGGGAAAACGATAGGGAGTGGCAAAGGCTGAGGCAGAGTGGAGAGCTCCTGTCCTGTCTAAAGTGGCGGTCTCTGGGTCCGTGGCTCTTGATTTCAGCTCAGGTCATGATCTCAGGGTTCCTAAGATAGAGTCCTTTGTCAGTCTCTGTGTCGACAGCGTGGAGCCTGCTTGGGATTCTCTCCCTCTCTCTCTCTCTCTCTGCCCCTCTCCCACTCATGCTCTCTGTCTCTGTCTCTTAAAATAAACAAACTTCAAAAGATAAATCAATAAAGTGGCCAGTATTTTTACCAGGTACCTGGTGGAAACAGGTACCTCTCTCTCTCTCTTTCTCTCCTCCTCCTCTCTCTCTCTCTCTCTGCCCCTCTCCCACTCATGCTCTCTGTCTCTTAAAATAAATAAACGTCAAAAGATAAATCAATAAAGTGGCCAGTATCTTTACCAGGTACCTGGTGGAGCAGACCCAGGATGGCCACATCTTAATTTTAAAGAGACGTCAAAGACCCTGGTTTGTAGGTAAATCCAGATTTTAAAATGTGATCTGGAATTTTTAAAAAACAAATTTTAAAAAGAGTTAAGCAAAATAGTTTGGTGGTCTGGATGAAGCCTGTGATTCACCAGTTTGAGCGTCAGGCACCCTGCTGTGAGGTGTTGGGAATTCAAAGCCTTTTTTTTTTTTTTTTTTTTTTAGAAAGATCTTGGATCTTGGGGTGCTTCAGTGGCTCAGTTGGTTAAGCATCCGACTTCAGCTCACGTCATGATCTCATGATTTGTGAGTTCGAGCCCTGCGTCAGGTTCTGTGCGGACAGCTCAGAGCCTGGAGTCTGCTTAGGATTCTGGGTCTCCCTTTCTGCCCCTCCCCTGCTCTCTCTCAGAAATAAACCTTGAAATTTTTTTTAATTAAAAAAAAAAAAGAAAGACCTTCAATCTCAAGAAGTTTATGGACTAATACATTTAACATGACTAGGCACCCATGTCTATGTGTGCCCAGGGGAGACCAAGTCAGATGCAGGTTAGTGGGCAGGGAGGCTGGTCAGGAAATGATTCCAGAAAGTAGGTATGCTGAGCTGTCTTGCTAGTTGAGTGACACAAGCAGAAACGTAGAGGAAGGAGGTCCAGTGTCAGGTATCACCCTATGCTAAGGCAGGGAGGCCACAAGCAACCTGAGCCTTTTGTTAAAGAAGCTGAGGTCGGGCAGAGGAGGCTTAAGAGGTTGGGGGAGGGGGAGGTCCTCCCCGTCAGACATGTCCAAGGCTGTGCAATGAAGAGGGAAGACAGAAGAGTTAAGACTGAACTCAAAAGTACATGAAAGCCAGTTGTCTGTTTGGCAGGTCTTAGACACATTTTCATGGTCTAGTGCAGCACGCAAATTCACTCAGCATCTGCTGGAAATTAGATGTAATTTCAAAGTAACCAGGAAGTAAGAATTCGAATTAAAATAGAAAACCTAACCCTCAGCATTAGGTAATATGCTTCTCCCGGCTTCCTACTTTTTAACTCATTATTATGTCTGTGTGAAAAGGTGGGCTGGTGAGGTGAAAATTTGAATCCAAGTAGATTCCTTGATTGGAAGAGCTGACCTGAGTGGTCTCTGTATCTCGTGTCAGGGTAAATATAAATCTAAAGAAATAAATTTCCCTAGTACAGAAGGGGGTCTCTAAAGTCAAACATTTACTTTAGAAAATTTGTGATTGTAAATTCTCTGCCCCTTTGAGAGGCATGTAAACCTTTTTAAAAGCTAAATAAGCCTCTTGCCCTTTTTACAACCCGGGAATGACCTGGGAGCCATCTCTTTGAAATGTAATCACCAAGGAAGAGAGCATCCCTATTTCTGTGGGAGGGTAGGAGTCTAACTCAGGTTCCCCGTTCCAAGTTACAAACCTACCTCCTGTGATAAAGGTGTAAGTTTACTTTTTCCTTTGGATAATGCGAATTAGCTAATAGCGATTTCCAGCTACCAATTGCCAAGGTGAGTTCAAGATGAACTCTGTATGACAAATGGTGCCAAGTCCTCTTACTTAAAACTAGTTATTCTGAGAACAGGTATGTGGTAGGGTGTATCTGCTTAGCTGTGCAAAAGGGTGAAATTTCTTTCTGTCCTTCCAACCTCTCAATGGATTGATGTGATGCATGTCCTATTTCGGTTTAATGCTTTCTCTATTCAGTGATGAAACTCTGGTCTTTCTCTTCTACTTATGCAAAGATTTCTTCGTGTTGGCAGAAGATTTTGTTTTTAATTTTATTTGCCCAACACCTGGCACCAAGGTTAGTTGAATTTGTGTCTTCCAGCTCGGGGTCTGGTAAGCGTCTAAATGCCCTGACTGATACAAGTGTGAAAAGTCTATTCACAACAAAGAGGAACATTATTTCAGGGAAAGAGACTTACACGCTCGTCCCCCAAAAGTGCTGCAATTAGAAGACATCATGGACTCCCTGCTGTGTTGTCGGAGGCAGCATGTGGCACAGCGGCAGCCTGGCGCAGGCTCTCCTTAGACTGCCTGGGCTGGACTCCGTTTCCCTCATTTACTAGCTGCGATGCTTCCGGCAACTACTCGACCTCCTGGTGCCTTAGTTTCCCTACCTGTAAAACAGGAGAGAAAAGCTATCTCGTAGTACCCGCCTCTTAGCACAGTGCTTGGCTAGTAAAAAAGCCTCAAAAATTAATTAGGATTATTTAGCAACATTATTCCAAGATTTGTTATAGACAGAAACGCCTCTGGGACGTAAAGATGAATAAAACATAATTCCTATCCCAGAGGTATTTACCATCTTAGAATAATGATAATGGTACCATGAGATTAATCTGGGTTTAACCTAACCGTTCAGGAAAAAGAAAAACAGAAAAATCAACAGGTATTCTTAAAGGAGAGCGGATACGGCCAGGGGGAATTACCCTGATTGAGCTCCATTTAATTATATGGTCTTTAACATGGGGCGTCATAGACCGGTTTAAATTTGAAAACACTTCTTCCTGAGCTAGCGTAACAGGAAAAAACAGAATTCTTATCAAAAGAAACGAACGTATCCCCAACTTTGAAGCCAAAAGACTAGGAGACCACGGCTCACACACCCTGAGGCGATCCCCGATTTTTCTCCCATCCAGACAACCTCAACAGAGAGGACTTTTGTAAAGTTCTAATTGTAAATAAAAATTGACAACAGACACTCTTAAGGCCAGTCGTACAATTCTCGCTTTCCGCTAAGCTTAAGGGTGTTCAATTGGCTTTGTTCCGTGCGTATTAAAACAGAACTCGGAGGCCATCTTGGAAACAAAAGGGCTTTGGGGGTCGGGGGTAGAGGAGGCGGTATCCTGGCAACGGGAGGAGCGCGTTGCGCCGCGCAGCCGCACTCCGTCGCACCCGGCCCCCTGCCGCGTGGGCGGGGCCGTCCCGGCCGTGGAAAATTACCGCGGCTGCTCTTAAAGGCACCAGCTCATTTCGTACCCGAAGCCCCTGCGCTAGTGGCCCTTGTAAGCTAAGATGTGGAGTCTCCATTTTATCTTCCTAGAGGAAATAAATTCATTTCGCGGTCTATAGGACTAAATCTATAATTAGGCAAATAATATCGAAATGAATAAGCTTCCATATAACCAGGAAAAGGGGGGAAAACCCCAAACACCTGAAATATCGGCTCTGGTGCAAAGAGAGCCACTAAACACACGAGAACGGGAAGAAAGGAACAACTTTAGGGAAAAAGTTACATAGACTATGCAACAAGTTTAAAAATGATTCGGCTCTGAAGCAAAGTAAACCTATTTTTGACAGATGGATTGACAGATTAGAACACACTAAACCTTACAAAAAACAAGATAAACGTGTTTAAGAGGCAACAGGATGGGTTCAGCCTGCATCAAACATTTATCCTCTCTTTATAGATCAGTTTTTGCGGTAGAATAAATAATCTATGAGATTTTTCCTGGTTCTTAGTCGTCAAAGAACTTTCTTCATGTTCGAAACTCTTATGATGTACAAGTTATGGGATAGGTTTATTGCTGTCTTACTTCTCTGAAAGAACAAATAAATAACCTAATTCTCCTGGTTTTTGCAAGGTAAACATCTAGGATATATTCTACTACGCTCCGTGGCTCTAAATTTATTCCCCTTACCAAGCTATATTTACTAGAAGCCATCCTGGAAACATCAGGGTGAAAAAGAAATATTGGCCTTCCCCAAGTAAAGCTCTTGACGTATTGAATCTCTGTTCAATCCGTTTTAAAATATGAAAGATGGTCCTTTATTCTGTTCCTCCTCTGTTGGTTTGCTGGGTAGTAGTTGTCTTTTCCTTTGTAAACTATTGGGCATACCCATTCACTCTTGTACCCAGACTCTGTGTCAGAATGGATCCTTGCGAAATGTGAAGGTGATGTTCCAGGCTTGTCGTGGCCCTGGCAAATGGATTTTCCACTCCAGGACTGAGCCATTTTCCTTATGCTTTTTTGCCTTATTAAGTCACATTATGTCGCCACCCCAAGCCCTTTTTAAAATGTCCCTTTTTCCCCTCCTAATGTAAATTTGGTCACATTCCAATCACCACTTCTTAGTAATTTGATGGACGTTTATGTTTTTTTTCAGAACTCACAGCTGTGATATTTGAGCACTAAGGATTTTTTTTTTTTTTTTTTTTTTTGTGCGAGTTTAGACGCATAGGACAACATTTAGCCTGTAAGTTTCAAGTTGGGATGTTAAAGAAGAGAGGACACTTGTGACATTATCTTACTTTGTAGAACCACAGGGAAAGCTAATTACATGTAACAAAAAGGTGTGTGGTGTAGAGTTGTCAGTCGCTCCTAAGCTGTAGGGGAATGTGCTTTAATGTCAGGGGAAATGTTCCTTTGAAACAAAAATATGTGCAGGCGCTGCTCGTGTCTACATTTTTGGCCTACGAGATTTACCAGAGCTAAGAGACTGAAATCTGAAAATGCCCATGTCAGATGAGATGCTTTTTCTAATTCTTTACGGAGTCTTGCCGTGGAAAGCCTGGTCTGTAATAATACTTCACGGCTGCTGAGCTGGCCAGTGAAGGTGCTAGTGCTTGGTAGTGTGGCTTCTACCCTTCCTCCACAGCGAAGTGGCGTTTTACAACCTGAACAGCTTTTGGAGGAGGTTGATAAAGGTTTCTAACCTCGGAGGGCAGCCCTGATGCCTCCTGTGGGCAGCCTACGGTGCTGGGACATAATCTCCGTTTCGAGATGGAAAGAAGACATACAGAAAGTTCAAATGGAAAGAGTCACATGGATTTTCCCTCTCAGATCCAATTCTGCAATTAAGTGGCTAAGAGTCTAAATTACTATAAATTAGAATCTAACTCTGATGGTTTAAAATGAAGGAGTTTTGGAAGGAAGCAAAGTTTTTAAATATGTAAAAAGAAAAATGAGTAAGCCAAGTTGGGAGATGTGGGTCGTTTATTTAACAAAGATGGTAAGACTGCATAGTTCGCACAATCCTCAAAGAAGAATCACCCAGGTCTGAACACAGGAAGACAGGGTTTGGGAATTCGGCCTTTGTGGTAGGGTTGCCAGATAAAATACAGAATATCCAGTCACATTTGGATTTCTGATAAACAACGAATAATTTTTTTTTAGAAGTAATACTGGGGACATAATTACGCTAAAACTATTGTTGTTTCCTGAAAATTAAAATTTGACTGGGCAACTTGCATTTTTATTTGTTAAATCTGGCAATCTTACTTTTTTTAAAATTAATTTATTTATTTTGAGAGAGAGAGCGTGAGTGGGGGAGAGGCAGAGAAAGAGAGAATCCCAAGCAAGCTCCACACTGTCAGCACAGAGCCTGATGTGGGGCTCAAACTTACTAAACCGTGAGATCACAACCTGAGCCGAAAAGCAAGAGTTGGATGCTTAACTGACTGAGCCACCCAGGCGCCCCTGGAAATCCTACTTTAAGGGACCTAAAAAGGACACATTTAATTAGGTTTCTCCATCTGCATTAGAGTGGTAACGACCACTGAAAGCTCCCGGTTCAAAATGCCAGGCTGAGGTGTGAAATATGACACACAGCATACAACTATGTTACCACAAATAAGTAACAGATGGCTATCACATGCAGCCCATCAAAATATCACGAGCACTTACTATTACCTTGTTCATTCATCCATTCATGCAACAATTATTTTTTGAGTCCTTTGGTGCATCAGGCATAAATTCCAGGACCAGTAAGATAAGCAAAAGTAAAAATCCCTGTCTTAGAAGAGTCCTTATTTTTGTCAAGTGAACTAACATGGGAACTGATAATTGCAGTCAATGACTAGTGATCCCAAGTTTGATAGAGAGCCATGAGAACATCAAGTTTATCCGACGAAAGCAGAGGAAAAACAGCCAGGTTTCAAAGGGGAAATTCTTTTGGAAGACGGCTGGGCTCACCACTGTATCACCAACCCGAAAGAGGAAGGGACTTTGAAAGAGACTGAGCCAGGAAAGTAGGAAAGGACATTAGTAGAGGAATCTGCTTGTGCAAAGGCAAGAAGTGGGAAGAGACTGGATTAAAAAAAAAAAAAAAATCAAACACAACAGGACAAACCAACAATGGAAAAAACCGTGAGAATCAGGTGTAGCTGGAACTACGGAGAGGGTTTGCTGAGAAAATCTGATAATATAGGGTGGGGCCAGATTATTAAGGTGAGTCTACAAGAGCTCAAACTCTCCTTTGGACAACCAGAATAGGATCAGGACAGTGGTGGGAGAGACCCGTTGCTAGACTTTTTCAATTCACTCCAAAAAAAAAAAAAAAAAAAAAGTGTGTGTGCATGTGTATCATCTGGGCCTGGATCTTTGGAACCTAAAAACGAATACAATATTGTGGTGCCTGGGTGGCTCAGTCAGTTAAGCATCTGACTTCCAGCTTAGGTCGTGATCTCTCGGTTCATGAGTTCAAGCCTCACATCGGGCTCTGTGCTGACAGTGCAGAGCCTGCTTGGGATTCTCTCTCTTTCCCTCTCACTCTCTCTCAAAATAAATAAATAAACTTAAAAAAATGAATACAATATCAATCCTACCTTCTATATGCTCTTGGTTTTCTAGGGAATCCAGTCTCTTAGGCAGTTACATTCAATACAATGGGGTGAACTACATTCAAAACACCTGGGCAAATCAGGAAGTAGGAAGGAAGGAGAAATTGGCTGGGAAGGGAGGGAGTGGGCCAGCCAAGGCTTCCCAAAAGAACAGATGCTTGGAATTAAGGTATTTTTTTAATTTAAAGAAAATGTAATATTTTATAGAAATAGTCATTTTCCCAATGGAACAAAAAAAATATATACAGTGAAAAGAAAATCTTTCCTCACCCAGACCCTTGACTGCCCATCAGAGGCAACAACCACTATTACATTAATATAAATGTAATGTAAATATACCAGCCCTCTCTCTTCTTTTTAGATAAGTGGAGGTGTCTTCTACTCAGCTTCTTATATCTCGATTTTTTTAAATGTAACAATATATTTTGGAAATCAGTACTTGTGGATCTACTCACTTCTTTTTTATAGCCCTGTATTTCATTATAAGGATAAATCATAGTTTTTATACCAGTGGTCTACAGGACATGTAGGATTTTACAATATTTTGTTTTGCTATCACAAATAGTATTTTTATATATTCTTTTTTTTTTTCCACATGTGTGAGGCTACCTTTGGATGTATTCCTAGAAATAGAATTCCTGGATCCACAGGTTGATGCATTTAAATGTTGACGGTTATTATAAACATTGCCCTTCTAAGGAGTTACATTGATTTATACTTTCATCCTCAGGATATTAAGGTTTGAGTTTTGATGAATGAGTAGGAGTTTGCCAGGCAGATAAAAGAGCTAAGGGCATATTTAAAGAGTGACACAAGGGACAGCAAGCTGCTCAGGGCACTAGGCAGGACGGCTGCAGACTGGTTAGGAAGCAACTGGTCAAAGGAGAATGAGGAACAGAGTGCAGGTAGGAGGTGGATTAAAGTAGAAGGATTAATAATCCGTGCCTTCTGCTAAGAGCTTATTTGTGCCAGGCACTGTGCTAAGCGCCATGTACTGCCCATCATTTACTTCTCACCACAAAGAAATAGAGAGCTCCAATTTACAGGGATGGAAGCTGAGGCTCAGAGATGTTACCCTGCTCAAGGTCACAGTTTGTAAATTCCACAGAACTAGAACCCAAATCCAGCTAAGCCATTAACCACTGCTCCATGGAGCCTTGAGAGAATGAGAACTTTAGAGCTATCTGATATGGGGGAGAGGAGATTTGGGGAGACTAGAAGGTAATAATGCATTAACAAAGCCCTGGCTCTGGTGGAACATGCCCACAACTTGCCAGTACAGCAGTGTAGACTTTAGGGCCTAAAGTCTAGGACAAGAGACAACCTAGATTCCCTCTATTATTTCTGGCAGGGCTGACTTGAGGGGCTAGTTTACCAGACCTCTGCCTTTCATTGCTGAGCACTAACTGTACCTGAGAGTGAAATCTGGATGTTTTCAAGATTAAAGAATATTAAATAACTTTAAGTATTACAAAAATATATTTATTCTCCTTCTCCTCCTTCTTCCTACTCCCAGCCCCCTTCTTCGTTTATATCAGTAGCAGATTTTAAACTTCAATTCCATCGCTTCTCGGCCTTTTGGCTAAGATCAAGTGTAAACTTCAATTCCAAGGAGACAGGTTTCTAAGAGCTATAGAGCTCTCAAAAGCTGCTCAAAGTCCATGGTCCCTTAAAAGAACTAAAATGTAAAATATTCATCCATTTGCTGTCTTGGGTATCATCTATGAAACACAAATGATAAAATGAAAAAAATCTAGAGCTGTTTTTTTTTTAATTCTTTTTTTAACGTTTATTTATTTTTGAGACAGAGAGAGACAGAGCATGAGCAGGGGAGGAGCAGAGAGGGAGACACAGAATCTGAAACAGGCTCCAGGCTCTGAGCTGTCATCACAGAGCCCGACGCGGGGCTCGTACTCACGGACCGTGAGATCATGACCTGAGCTGAAGTCGGACGCTTAACCGACCGAGCCACCCAGGCGCCCCTAGAGCTGTTTTTAAAAGGATTGGAGTGAAGGATTCTCTTACAACAGGTTTTAATTTCAGATACACAGCGCTGGTAGAACCAAAAAAAAAAAAAAAAAAAATCTTCACATTTATTACTGTTTGTCTGCAGAATCAGACTATTGAGTAGCTGGTCTCAAAAGACAATAGTCCTTAAGTAGAGATAAGCCTCTGCACTGGGGTACTGTCACCAAAAGGAAGACTTCTAGAATAATAATGATTGCCACGTATGGTAGCTCTTCAAGTCTCAAATGTTTGAATATTCTTAAACTGTTATTTATTCTAGGGCAATGGATCTTATTCCAAATTTAGTAATTAGGATTTCATTTAAAGAGAGACTAGGGTTGTTTAATTTATTTATTTTTTGAGACGGGTTGTTTAAAGTATAGGGATGAATAGAACCGATATTGCCCCAGGAAAGAGCATCACATTCTCTGAGATAATTCTGAGATGATCACAGAATGGCTGCTGATTGATATGTATCCTTTATGCATACATTTGTCTAATTCCTTTTTACTTCTCAGTATTCTCTAAAGGATTTTTAGAGAGAAGAATGTGGCAAACAGGTTAATTTTGGAAGAATGGTCTACACAGAATAGTTTCCTTTTATTTTTTTATAAAGTTTATTTATTTTGAGAGAGAGGGTGTGCACATGCACGTGGGGAAGAGGCAGAGACAGACAGAGAGAGAATCCCAAGTAGGCACCACACTCGGCCCACAGAGCCGGACATGGGGCTCTCAGGAACCGTGAGATCATGACCTGAGCCAGAATCAAGAGTTGGACGCTTAACCCACTGAGCCACCCAAGCAGCCCCAGAATGGTTTCCTGGTAAGGAGTATCCCAGTATCATCACAGTGATCTACAGAAACCTTAGAACTACTGGGCTTGGTCATTTTGCTTCCAACAGAGGTGTTTTTCCTGTCCCCATGGTTAAAGGTCTAGCAGTATAGCCACAACAAAACCACTGGAAACAATAAAATATATGATGGTTAGAGGCCTTTCAACTAAAACCTCATATTCCCTTAGTTCATTTATTCTATAACAAGAACTACAAAGTTGATATACTTGCCTCACACTGGAAAGAAAACTTCAGCAATTAATTTCTTTTTGTGTCACATTTATACATAGAAATGAAGTAGTTCCAAGAAAAAGAGGTCTCTGTATTTTTAACAGTGAAAGGATGCCTTTTAAATGTTTAACCTAAACACTCATGTCTGGTACATATTTGACATGCATCCGTATCAAAAGCAATGTGCCAAGAATAAATGATTTATAATCAAAACAAATAAATTAAGAAGAGAGCAATGAAAGCACAAGAGATGGGATTTGACCTTAGGTGGCAGGCTGATGCACAGTAATTAGAAGGCTCAAGATGGAATGCTATTAACTCCATAGTTTGGGGAGGCAATATGTACCAACTAATCTTAAAAGCTCAGATTCATTGTAAACCTTATTTCTCAAAATCTGAAAAGCTTTTTGCACGTAAGTATTCGTGTCAATATTACTTACAAGAGCAAAAATTGGCAAACAAATTCGGTGTTCAATAGTAAGTAGTTAATGGTTAATTCATTTGATAGAATATTACGCAGGCTCTAAAAATCATTAACATTCTAATTCGACCTAAGAAAATGTACATTATACGTGGCTAAATACAAACCACGAGTTGCAAAACTAGGGATGGGATTACTTTAAGACAAACCATTCGTTTAACAGTGGTTATACTTTGATAGTGGCATTCTGGGTGATTTTCTTTGTATTTTTCTGTACTTTTCCTGTTTTCTATTGAGCATAATTTATTTTAGTAATATAAACTAAGGCAATATATATTTAAAAGGTACCAAATTGTACACACAACATAATCTCCCCAAAACAAACTTAAAATGCCTTGAATAAGTGTCTCTGAATTATTGGAGTGCAGATTCTTTTAGTTTTCTTCTAAATTTTTTTTTGTTAAAAAAAATCAAATTTGCTATAACATTTCATTTTAAAATTTAAAGTCCATTTTCTCCTTTTAACAGGAGGGCAGTGCTAATGAAATTCTTGAGGCAAACAACTTAAGGCCTGAGGATACTAATTCTTGTGCTCAGTGCTTTTTGCAGAAAAAAAGTTGCCCAAGATCTGAATCATGTGTACAAAAGGAGACAAAATGGGGGTAATCACTGCAAGATACAAAGACTAAATGGGGCAGGCCTCTTTTGACCACATGCTTGCATTCTTTTCCCAGGCTGAAGGGAGAGAGGGTCCTTACCCCTTCAGGTGAAAGAATCCTTTGGAAACAGTCCAGCCCTTTTTTGCAAAATGATGGCCGCATCTGTATTGAAACCTTGTAAGGCATGGATACAAAAAGCAGGAGATGAAGGGAAATTCTCTCAAACCTTTGCTGGGGTCAGAAATCTGCACTTAAGCCTTAAGATAAAGGCCTCGAGCTTTCTTTTTCCCCTCTTGACCACATTATGCCGTTTCTAGTCTGTCACTTAATAGCGACGCAGTTTTGGCCACAGCATAAGTGTTAAAAACCCCACCAGACCGAGAAAACCATAAGGGCTCCTTCGAAAACAAAGTAATATCTTCCCTGAGCTTTGTCACTGTAGCGTGCCCTCATTCAGGCCCTTCGTACATTCAGAAATTTTTACTAATTAAACCTCCCAAACCTATGGGAGGCAAGTTTTATTATTTAAAAACAAACAACCCCGCCCTCCTCCCCCAAACAGTCTCATTTCGGAGACTGGTTAAATGACCTCACAAATTACCAAGAATGAGCATCTCAAAGCAAGAGGACAAATTTATCAACCCGGCACCCGCCAAACCGTCACAATATTTCACAGACTTACTAAATGATCTCACAGATTTCCAAGAATGAGAGCATCTAAACGCAAATAAGGGGATAAACTTATAAATAAAACTAAGGACAAACATCTCCTTTATTCTAAATATACCATCACAAGCAGCAAGTCTTGTGTTAACCATTTTTACCCACACTGGCTCTTTTGCGTCTCAATCTCATGTAAAATAAAACGACGAGGAAGGAATATCGAGCCGGGGCAACTGTCCAGAAAGAGGCTGAATGGCTGGGTCTTCCAGCTCCAGATCCACGCACAAGGGGAAGCTGCAGGCTTTTCTCTAAAAGCCAAGAACTAAGCGACTTCGCCTTCTTTATTTCCTGCAGTAATACACAACCACCCACATCTACATTTCTTTCTGAAAACATGACCAAGGTGGATGATAGAGAACAACAGGGCTTCGGCTTCTGCCACACATTCGGGGTGCAGGGCAGCTCCCGCGTACACACTGGGCACACTCATTCACACCACACTGGGACAGGGCGGGGAGGCCACTTTAAAGCTTAGAGCCCTGAGGGTTCTCCCCCCCCCCCCCCACAGGAGGGAGGCAGTTCTAACTCTGAACAAAGGCAGGAAACGGGCAATCAAAACTGCAGGAAAGAGAGGAGGGACTGCATTTCGAGCCAACTAGGACTCGTCCAGCTGGATCTGCCGCCCCTAACCTCGCCCTCAGGAAGAAAACGCCCCGAGAAAGGCGTTTCTGCTGTCCTAGTTTGTAGAGAGCAGCAAACGCAGGGCCAAAAAAAAAAAAAAAAAGCCCAACAAGCCCAAAAGCAAAAAGCCAAAACACCCACAAAAAACAACCGGGACTGTGACTGCGAAGCAGGTCGGCGACTGCAAGCGAATGCGCCGCAGTGACCTTGCGGGGAGGGCCGGGCCTGACAGCCTAGCGCGGCTGCTCGTCCCCCAGCGCAGAACAGACACAGCCGACGCAGCCGGACAAAGGGACAGAACAGTCCTCCGCGCCCTACTCCACACGTCTGCTCTGTTCCACGAACGCCAATGCCCTTTAAGGACCCGACAGCTCAGGGGCGCCCGGTGGGCCCCGCCCCCACGCCGCCGCCATCTTGTTGTTTTTTCCAGTTCCTCCCGGCCGCGCACGTGGCACGTCGCTGCGGAAGCCAAGGTGCCGCCCCACTTCCGGCCAGGCCGGTTCCAGCCGGCCGCGGCCCGCAGACGCGCGACTGCCCCCTGGCGGGCGGCCGCTCCGGGCCCCGCCCGCCCCCGCCGCCATTGCCTCCCTTGCCGGCCGCACGTCCGCGCGCGCGACCAGTCCCGAGCGCAGCAGGGCGCGTGTGGGCGGGGCTGTCGGCGGCGCCCGCGCCTGTGCGGCCACGTTGCGCTTGGGTTCAACCGGGGTCACCTGCATCCTTGCACGCAGTTTGAACCGTAAGCGCTGTACGGTTGCATGGAGGGGTTTGGGTACGCGGTGCTCGGTGTACCTGAAGGCTTTGAAGCAGGAGCCCCCACCCCGGTGTTCGGATGTGTGTGTTCCAGACCCTGTTTGTCCCCGCGGTGGGGGCTCCGGCTCCCGGGTCCCAGGAGGTCCCCTGCCCTCCCCACGTCTCTCGCGCTTCCTTTCATGAGCGTGTGTTAAGATCGAGGCCGTGCATGTGGTGCATCGTGGCGTAATCTGCAAGCAGCCTTTGCGATGGGAGGTGTTCCATTTATCAAGAAAAACACAGAAGGTCAGAGAATGACTTGCGCCAGTGGCGCAACCTGTAGTTGTAATCACAAGCATCTGAGTTCCCACTCCGCCAGGAGGCTCCCAAGGGACCCTGTGACCAGCAGCTCCTGCAGCATCAGGAGTTGGTTAGAGATGCACTTGCCGGGGCCTCCGCCAGACTTCCTAAATTGGAAACGGGGCTTGCTGGGGCCTCCGCCAGACTTCCTAAATTGGAAAGTGGGGGAGGCAGGAGACAGTCTGCGATTAACAAGCATCGTGTGTGAGGCACGCTAAAGACCCCTGAACTCCCAGGCATTTTAAGGGTAGGGGAAAAAAATTTAAGGGTAGGGGAATGTTGAGGGCTGACTCCAGGCCACACGATGGCTAGGTATTTTCGTAAGTCTCTGATAGAATCTTCCCTACCGCCCTTTTACGGGAGAGAAAACTAGCTCAGACTTTCCATGAGTGTAGAATGCTAACATTGGTATAAAACGGCACAAGATTGATGTGTACCGTTTGCTTGTAACATATATGCGTAAAATATCCCTGGAAGGATATCAAAAAGTGATTTTTTTTTTTTTTTTTTTTTTTTTTTTTTTTTTACCTCCAAGAAAAGGAGGTAGGTTGCTGGGCGGGGATACTGAGTTGGGAACGTTTTTCTGTAAATCTTTGTAGCTTTTGCATTTCAATCATATAAATCAGACCTACTCTGAATAAAATCAACAGTTAAGAATTATACTCAGAATAGTATTAAGGGCAGAAACCAGAATTTGAATTCAGGTCTGACTGGCTGCAGGTTATATTCCATGTGCCCTATTGACTACACATGAAAAACTTTTAAACGTAAAATGCTGTATACATTTGAGGTCTTGTTATTAATAATGAAATACTAATTTCTTAGAAACTTAGTTTCTGTTTTAAACCTTCAAACAATGATCGTGCCTAATTGTTTTCTACATGACACGTTATATGTTGCGTAACGTTGTTCTCGTTTTCGTTACTAATCACGGCAGTAAAATGACCATAAAACAGACCATAAATGTAATGTGTAGCCTCTGAGGAATATTGATATAGGATTAATTGATAATTGCAAAGAGATTTGAGCCCCTTTACTGAAGATGAATGCGAAAAGGCAAAGTGCTCTTATATCCAAGACTGATCATTGTGAAAAATTTTATTGGTGTATTTATGTGTTTATTAGGTTCAGTTTACAACTACATATGTATACATAATGCTGCTTATTTTTACGCAGATCAGTATCTAAAACATAGAAGTTCCTGGGTTGGGAGAGCGTCATTTATTCTCCTCTTTGTTGGAAATTGCAAAGACGGTTCAGGGCTGTGTGACTTTTTAAATTTTTCAATTTAATTTTTTTAATGTTTATTTTTGAGAGAGAGACAGTGCTCAAGCAGAGGAGGGGCAGAGAGGGAGAGGGAGAGACACAGGATCCAAAGCAGGCTCCAGGCTCTGAGCTGTCAGCGCGGAGCCCAACGTGGGGCTCCAACCCGTAAGCCGTGAGATCATGACCTGAGCTAAAGTCCGACATTTAACCTACCAAGCCACCCAGGCACCCCAGGGCTGCGTGACTTTATGCGTGTTTACTTAACCTTGCAGTGCTTCAGTGTGCTCGTGTGTTGAAACAGATCTTTAAAGTACTTGCCTCACAGGCTTGTTGTGAGAGTAAATTGAGTCATGGTGTATACTGCACTTGGAACAGTGTGTGGCACAATGTTAGATAAATTAAAAAAAAATTTTTTTTAACGTTTATTTATTTTTGAGACACAGAGAGACAGAGCATGAACGGGGGAGGGTCAGAGAGAGAGGGAGACACAGAATCTGAAACAGGCTCCAGGCTCTGAGCTGTCAGCACAGACCCCGACGTGGGGCTCGAACTCACGGACCGTGAGATCGTGACCTGAGCCGAAGTCAGACGCTTAACCGACTGAGCCACCCAGGCGACCCAGATAAATTTTTTTTAAGTTTATTTTTGAGATTGAGAGAGAGAGTGAGCCGGGCAGGGGCAAAGGGGGGGGGGGACAGAAGATCTGAAGTGGGCTCTGGGCTCTAACTCCCTAACCATGAGAGCATGACCTAGCTGGATGCTCGACCCAACGGACTGAACCATCCAGGCGCCCCAATGTTAGATGAATTCTTAAAAAAAAAACACACACACATAATAAAATATGAAGAAATAAAGTTTGATGACAGGATAAAGAGGTAGTGTTGTTTTGTGTCTAGAACTTTCTTGTTGGGTAGGGATTGTAAAGATTTGTGTTTATTTTAAACACTTGTTCCTAGTGGTAGCATTTGGTCCCTGAAATTAGGAAATTGACTCTCTGTAGTGATTCTCCGAAAGCTTCACTGTCCAGTTCCTGGGCCTGCAAATCCTGAGAGAAGAGTGGTTTTTCCATAGGTCAGTGGCTGGGAGTTGGCTGGTGAGAAGGTGCTTGTCTCTTGGTGACATCATGTTGGCAGCTTGTAATTGGCATGATGGGACTGTTTATGTGTCAGGAATAGGTAAAGCTACAAATCCAAGGCTTTTGCCCCTGGGGAACTGTTTGTTAAACATTTATCAGCACAGTGTGTTATCCTACAGCAGAAGCCCCGCTGGGAGAAGCCCCAAGAAGGATGTTGCTCCTCTTGGGTTGCCTCCTGTGATGATGTGCCTGGAGTCAGGAGTCCCATAGTGGCCTTGGGCTAAGATGTTTCAACAGTCCTAGTCTCTTAAGTTGTAAACTAGGGGTGAGTCACGAGTTTTTCCTGGTGAGTCTGTTCTGTATTGCACAAGCATTTCTGGGGCAAGGGGGAAACTGAGCAGCCCAGGGAGCTGTCTGCCCACCCCGCACTCCCTGGAAGAAACTTGCACTGCAAAGGAAGGGAGCTAAATGAGCAGAGGGGTCATGCGGGCAGAGCTAAATGCTGGGAGGTGTCTGTGGCCCACTGTATTTGGGGAGTCAGGAACTGCAAAAACGCCCCCCCCTTTTTAAGGTATGGAATATTCTACAAAGGTCTCTCTCCTTGTGAGGGCTATAGCTAAAGTCAGTGAAAGAGATTTGGCACAGTAGAGGAAGTCATTTGTTCGTTCATTCAACAAACCTGTAGTCAGTGCTCAGCTCAGTAGTTTTCACAGCTGGAATCACATGAGAAGCTTACAGATCGACTTCAGTTTAATCTACCAGGGTTTGGGTGTGTGGTACGCTGAATGATGGCCTCTCCCAGAAGACATCGTAATTTCCGGAACCTGTGAATGTTATCTCATCTGGCAAAAAAATAAAAAAATAAAATATAACAGCAAGAAAACAAACAAACAAAAAAACCCTTACAGATGTGATTACGTTAAGGATCTCACGATGGGGAGATTTTGGATCGTCAAGGTGGACCCTACTTGTCATCACACATATCCCCATAAGCAGGAGACAGAAGAGCGTATGACTACAGATGCGGAGATTGGAGTGACATGTTTACACTGTAAGGAATGCCAAAGAGTGCTGGTAACACCAGAGGCAAAGAGAAAGGCGCGGAACAGCTTTTCCTTTAGAGCCTTCCGAGAGAGCACAGCCCTACCAACACCTTCTTTTTGGACTGCTAGCCTTCAGAACTTGGAGGGAACAAATTTCTGTTGCTCTAAGTCATCCAGTTTGTGGAATTTCCTGCTGCTCTAGGAAACCAGTTCAGGATAGGACACAACTTGTTTTGAAGTGTCTTAGTGGCATTTTCCATATGATTTAGCAAATATCGGTTGTCCATGTTAGAGGTGGGTACTGATAAGGATCACAGAGGGTGATGTCTTGACTCAGTGGCTACGGTGCACTAACCAGAACCCTGTTCCCAATAGGCCTGGAGCCAAGGAATCTGTATTTTGCAAGCAAGCGAAAGCAAACCCACATGTGATTCTGAATCACGGGTATTTGCAAGTCCATCCTTCTGCTATGTATTATGATAGACATTAGAGATGCAAAGATAAATAGATACATTCCCTGTTCTCAAGGAGCCTACAGTCCAGCAAGGAATTAGATAATCCTAGTAGAGTCTTTTAAGCGTTAGTATTTGTTGAGCTGTTTCTTCATACTAAGTGCTACACCTATATGCCGTCTCTCCCGATCTGCAGAACGATTCCAGGAGGAAGGTATTAATATCCCCTAAGAAAAGACAGTTTTAGCAGGTTAAGCAACTAGTTCACTTTTGCCCAGCTGGGAAGCAGGCAGGGTTGCCAGGGAAAATGCCGGCACAGGTATTTCAGGCATGAGCCATCGTGTGAGCCAAGGTCAAAAACATGCCTGTGGCAGAGAGCCAAGTCCTGCTGGGAACTGCCTGTTATCTAGGGTGGCTGGAACACGGGGTGATGGCGGAGTGAGGCAGGAGATGAGGCAGAAAAGTGGGCACTTGTGCCCACAGACTGGAGCAGGGACCTCGGTGCTGTAAGGTCCCCTTCAGCAGCCAGGAAGGAGGAGCCCAGGAACCTGGTGCGTGACCAGAGCAGTGCAGGGCGAGTGGGGCCTCTGTCTTCCTACATTTATCTCCCCCGCATTGCTGTGGCTTTCTACCCCTTAGGGTTGCTATGCCTGCCGGAAGGGAAGGCCTCTCAGCTGTCGGACTCTAAAATCCAAGGAATTGGGCTAAAGCTTCCAATTAGTCATCAGCAGTGTTTAAGTCATCAGCTGGTTTTTTAATTAATTTTTTAAAATGTTTATTTATGTTTACGAGAGAGAGAGACTGAGCACGAGCTGAGGGGAGGGGGAGCAGAGAGAGGAGACAGAATCTGAAGCAGGCTCCGAGCTGTCAGCACAGAGCCTGACTGGGGCTCGAACCCACAGACTGTGAGATCATGACCTGAGCCGAAGTCAGACGCTTAACCGACTGAGCCACCCAGGCGCCCCAGTCATCAGCTGTTTTAAGGCGAAAACAAAAAACAACAAAAAAATCCCCACTCCAACCCAAACCTTATATTTTATAGCAAATCCAAGAAGAAAATGGCATTATAGCATAAGCTTTGACCCTAGGGAAGAACAAATAGAAACACATCTCCACTAAACAAACAGAACCAGGTGCTGGCACTTTGCATATCTTCCCTCTCCAACCCCAGCAACTGTTTTTTTAAAAAAAACTTACTGTTATGAAAAAAAAAATCTACAGAAGTAGAAAATTGGGGTGCCTGGCTGGCTCAGTCGGTAAAGCACGAGACTCTTAATCTCAGGGTTGTGAGTTCGAGCCCCATACTGGGCATGGAGCCTACTTTAAAAAAAGAAGCAAAAAATAGTGTTATGAACCCCCATGCTTCCCTCAACCCACAATTCTTAGCCAGTAGTCAACCTGGTTTAATCTGTACTTGTGGTCCCCACCAGGTATTTCTTTGTTGTTAAACACTTTTTATTTAGATAATTTCAGGGGTACTGAAAAACTACAAGAATAGTCTCACAAACATCTGTATCAGCGATTAACCGATTTTTCCCACCTTCATTGAGGTATAATTGATATATAACATTATGTAAGTTTGAGTTAGGTAATGTGTTGATTTGATAATATTGCAAAAGGACTATGGCCATAGCATTAACTTAGATTCACCAATTAACATTTGGCCACATTTGCTTTATCTTTTCCCCTCCCCCCCTTTTTTTAAAAGAGTGTTTGAGCTGGGGGAGGGGCAGAGGAAAAGAGAGAATTCCAAGAAGGCTCCATGCTCAGCATGGACCCCACAACCCTGGGAGCATGACCTGAACAGAAATCAAGAGTCAGACACTCAACCGACTGAGCCAACCCAGGTGCCCCTCTTCTCACTTTCTTTTTATTTATATGAGAATTGCAGAGCATTCCTATTTTAAAGTTCAGGAACCTAGGGTTTAGAGAGGTAAATAAGTAGAATGAGCAGTTTACTGGGACTGGAATGGAACCACATGCTAGTTGTAATCTTTTCTCCCCGTTTTGTTCTTTGTGGCTTTGATTCTTTTGAAACCTTCCCTTATCTGTATTTTGTCCTCTGCCTGCAGTTAGATTTTTTTTTTATTTAAGATTTTAATTTTAAGTAATCTCTACATCCAAGGTGGGGCTCAAACCCACAACCCTGAGATCCAGAGTCACATGCCCCATCCACTGAGCCAGCCAGGCCACCCTTGTAGTCAGGTTTCTAATGCTGCCTTCAGTGTCTCTTCCTTTCCTTTACCACTTGCTGGTCTTCATCCAGATGGCCTCAATGCTTCTCCAGTCTTCACCACATGGTGGTCTCATCCCTGCCCACCTGACTCAACATGGTTCTGTCTTTGAACTCTAGACTCAGATGTTCCTTTCCCTTCTGGATGTTTCTGCCAGATGTCCCAGAAACCCCTCATAGCGCCGTCTAACACTGAGCTCATGACTCCCCACTACCCAACCACTATTCAAGACCCTTCCCCCGCCTCTGCTTCCCTTGCATCTCCTGTGCTGTCTGAACCGTCTCTGGCACTTTCCTGTGCCCACCCCCTAGCCATTGACCAAACTGTCTCTTTATCTCCATTGCCCCTACCCTGATCCCAGGCTCCTCCTTCCTTCCTGGACCCCATAGACGGTTCTCTAGCTGGTCTCCCTACATCCACCTGGCTAGCCCTTAGTGGAATCCCTGGAGCAGAGACAAGTGACCCCGTCAGAATGCAGTTCTGACCTTGTCAAAGGCAAATCCAGTTTAGCCACCCAGCTCTGTCCCTTCCCAGGGTGCAGAACCCTTCAGTGACCTATTGCTTTTTGGATCTAGACCCACATCCCCTGAGTGAGCAAGGCTTATGAGGCCCTGCATGGCTTGGCTCCTGCTCACCCCTCCAGGATGGGCAGCTCCCAGCCCACTGCCCAATCCTGTGGGTTCCAGCTACAGTCCTCCCTCTCACTTGGGAGCCTTTGACAGGCTCTTCTCTCCATCTGAGTGCTCCCTTCCCTCCCCTTACCCACCAAGTCCTGTTCTTCAGACCTTAGCAGCTACCCCTTCTTGGCCTCACCTCGTTCTCAGGGTTGCTCTCCTCCCCAGGGGGCTGGCTCTCCCCTTGGGCAGTATCACAACCCTTGTGATATTTTACTGGTGTGATTCTTTGTCCATTTTCTCACCTAGAACCGTAAGGTCTGTGGACAGAGGCTATGTCTTCCTTTGCTGATCCTTGTGGTGCCAGGCACATAGTAGGTATTGAATAATTACTTCCTGAATGAGTGAATGAGTTAATACTGAGCAACAAATAGCGCTCAGTTCGGAGAACCAACGTTAATAACTAATTACTTAGCACCGTTACTGCCATCTAGTGGTGACTCATGTTATTATCCCGCTGGGCTCATCGTCAATGATTGCCCTTCACCGTGGAGGTCTGTCACTGCTCCTGGCACAGAAGGAAATCAATACACGAATAAGAATAATAGATACTTGTTGCGCTCTGGCCTTGCTTCAAGTACTGTAGGAGACACGTGAAAACACTGCCTACTTGATGCCTGAGCAAAGCGGTCTGTCCAGGGTCAGGGGCTAGAGAGGGAAGACCCTTCATTCAACACCAGGAAACAGAGCCTGTGTTTTTTAACTCTGCCTCACTGCTTCTGCATTTCTGCCACTTAGCATATGAATTGTACCCATAGGACAACTGGGATTGTTGTAGTGGTTGCAGAGGGCTTGAACAAAACCCTCTTTAATGGCAGGAAACATATTTTGGAACTAGAGAGGGTACTCTGGGGCTGTTCAGATTTCAATAAAACGTCTGAATTCCCGGAGGGTTGCTTATGCTGCAGCCAGGGACCTGTGAGTGCTCTCATTTGAAGGCCCCTGGACTATTGGGTATGCAGTCTTTCTGGGGGGTTCACAGATGCTTTTTCTTGGCCTGTATTTCCTAGGCTTTTGGACTTTGTGGCCTAGAAAGCTCTGGTCTTTAAGTCTCTCCAAAGCCTTAGATAAGTCTCTACAAAGCCTCAGATCTTTCATGGAGTACATTTTGAAACAATCTGCCGAAAGCACATTTGAGAACTGTGGTAAACATTAATTATGTGTACACCAGCTGTCTCGAATGGTTTTTGAAACAAGGGAGAACATATATGAAGTGTATGAAACAGTTGTACTTTGTGTTATGTTCCTGAAAACTTCATGCAAGTACATTTTGGATGGGCAGGTAAATTTGATGTATATATTTTTAACGTTTATTCATTTTTGAGAGAGAGAAAGCGTGGAGGAGTGTCAGAGAGAGAGGGTGGTGGCGGGGCGGGGGGGGGGGGTGGGTGGTGGGGAAGAGAGAGGATGCAGTGTGGTTCTGCGAAGACAGCAGGGAGCCTGATGTGGGGCTCGAACTCACGAGCAGAGCTGTGAGATCACGACCTGAGCTGAAGTCAGACGCTTCAGCTCTGAGCCACCCAGGTGCCCCAATAATGTTATCTATGTCAAATAAAGTAAAGGGAGCCAGAGTGTTAACTTTTACTGGCAAGTTGGGTGGAGAAGTAAGACGTGTACTATTTAAAAGAGATCTGTGGTGAATTCTGTTGTAGAGAATGGTTTTAAATGTGACCTTTCAGGGCACCTGGGTGGCTTAGTTGGTTGTGTCCGACTTCTCAGGTCATGGTCTCATGGTTCGTGGGTTCGAGCCCCACATCGGGCTCTGTGCTGACAGCTCAGAGCCTGGAGCCTGCTTCGGATTCTGTGTCTCCCTCTCTGTCTGTCCCTCCCCCACTTGTGTGCATGCTCTCTCTCTTTCTCTCTCTCAAAAGTTTTAAATAAACGTTAAAAAAATTTTTAAATGTGAACTTGCATCAGAATCACCTCTGCTTGTTAAAGCATAGGTTGTTGGGGCCCCACCCCCAGAGTGTCTGACTCAGTGGGGCTGGGAGAGAGCCAGAGAATTTGCATTTCTAACCAGCTCCCAGGGGATGCTAATGTAGTTGGTCTAGAGACCACACTTTGAAAACTACTTGAGCAGTGAATTATACCCTAATTTATTGCAGTTCTGTTTCCTTTCTGTCTTTCCCCGGCAGGTCAAGATCCACCAACCTTCACTGTTCCTCTTCCCCCGATGGAGGAAAACAGGACGGAGGGATTCTCCGTCAGCTTCAGTCTCTGTCCAGCCTCCACCTGGAAGCCACAGCTCTGCTAACACACAGGTCAGGTGGTTGATGTTGCCCCAAACCTTTCAGGATAATCATTTATTCTCACAGAATAAAATCTCTCCTTTAGTACGTTGCCCGAGGCCTTTATATCTGGCCCCTCCTTACCTCTCTATTCTTTTTCCTCTAATGTGGCATTCTGGTTTTTCACATTCCGAACTTTCTGCTCGCGGCATTTCTTTGCCTACTTAATTCCCTTTTGTGTTCCTCAACCTGAGGATAAAACTGCGTAACTGTCTGATCCTGGCATACGTAGGTTTAAGGGACGATTGAACAAATGCATGAATGAATAAATGAATACATAAGAGGACAGAAAATGGATTCCCTCCCCCCCCCTAAATGTTTATTTGTTTATTTTGAGAGAGAGAGAGCATGAGCAGGACAGGGGCAGAGACAAAAGGAGAGAGAGGCTTCCAAGCAGGCTCCACGCTGTACATACAGAGCCCGATGCGGGGCTTGATCCTACGAACTGTGAGATCATGACCTGAGCCAAAATCAAGAGTCAGACCCTCAACTGACTAGCCACCCAGGCGCCCCAAGAAAATGGGTTTTTAAAAATTGTGGTAAAATACGTATAACATACAACTTACAATCTTAACCATTTCTCAGCGTACAGTTCAGTGGCATTAAGTGTGGTCATACTGTTGTTCCATCATCACCGCCATCCGTCTCCAGGACATTTTTCACCTTGTGAAACTGAAGCTCTGTGCCCATTATCCACCAAGTCTCTACTTCCCGCTCCCCCCCACTTCTGGTCACTACCATTTGGCTTTCCGTCTCTACGGGTTTGACTTCTTTAGGTTCGGTGGAATCATGCAGGACTGGTCCTTTTGTGACTGGCTTCCTTCACTCAGCATAATGCCCTCAAGGATCATGCATGTTATCGCATGTGTCCGAATGTCCTTTTTTTTTTTTTTTTTAATTTTTTTAACGTTTATTTATTTATTTATTATTTATTTATTTATTTATTTATTTATTTTAAACGTTTATTTATTTTTGAGACAGAGAGAGACAGATCATGAACGGGGGAGGGTCAAACGTTTATTTATTTTTGAGACAGAGAGAGACAGAGCATGAACGGGGGAGGGTCAGAGAGAGGGAGACACAGAATCTGAAACAGGCTCCAGGCTCTGAGCTGTCAGCACAGAGCCTGATGCGGGGCTTGAACTCACAAACCACGAGATCATGACCTGAGCCGAAGTCGGATGCTTAACCAACTGAGCCACCCAGACGCCCCAAACGTTTATTTATTTTTGAGACAGAGACAGAGTATGAACGGTGGTGGGGCAGAGAAAGAGGGAGACACAGAATGGGAAGCAGGCTCCAGGCTCTGAGCCATCAGCCCAGAGCCCGACGTGGGGCTCGAACTCACGGACCGCGAGATCGTGACCTGAGCTGAAGTCGGACGCTTAACCGACTGAGCCACCCAGGCGCCCCAGGAATTTTTTTTTTTAATGTTTATTTATTTTTGAGAGAGACTGTGCATATGTGAGCGTGTGAGCGGGGGAGGGGCAGAGAGAGGGGGACTGAAGATCCGAAGCAGGCTCTGTGCTGATAGCAGACAGCCCCATGTGGGGCTCGAACCCACAAACCGTGTGATCATGACCTGAGCTGAAGTCAGACACTTAACTGACTGAGCCACCCAGGTGCCTCTGAATGTCCTTTTTTTCTTTTTTTTTTTTTAAGGTTGGATAATATTCCATTGTAGGTATTTACTGCCTTTTGTTTATCCTTTTGTACAGAGGATAGATTTTTATACCAGGATTTAATTTTCAGCACTGTTTGAAGTAGCAAAAGGTTGGAAGCCATTTAAATGTCTGTGTGTAGGGGATCAGTGATATAAAGTAGACATAACCTCACAGTGGAATAACAAAAATGGGGCCTCTCCTGAACTGGTACAGAATAGTCACCAAAATAGAACATTACAGTGTTGAAAACAGTATAGACTGTTTTACTTTTGGTGTAATACCAAAAAAAAAAAAAAAAAATCCAAAACAGGTCATATGTACATGCTTTCCATAGTCGCCAGAGGCTGTGTCTGGGGGAGGGAACCAGATGATGTACTTTTTGCTGTGTGCCTTCCCCTCCACCCCATGTGCTCTTTGATATCTTTTGCATTTTGTACCAAGCATTATGTATTTCCTCTTTAAAAATGTTGAAAAGAATGCAAATAACCTGTCCAGAGGGAAAAGTGATTAATTTCCTGCAGATCTTACATAAGGAAGGATGCTTTGTGCTTACAAATAATTATTAAATTAAGTCAGTAAGAAAGACTTAAATTAAATTAAACTTGGTTGGTTAATTCTCTTGACTCTCAGTAGAGATTAACAACGGATCTGATTCTTTGACTACCCCAGGGATTTTTTAATAACTGAATGTTATCAGCAGTTTGGGGATCAGATCTATGCAGTACTCAGAGACTGACCTGAAAAAGCTCCATCCAAATGAATTTAAGGACAAAGCCTTGACTTGATGCACTGCTCCTCTTTTTTTTTTTTAATTTCTTACAGTTTATTTATTTTGAGAGAGTACGAGTGGGGGAGGGGCAGAGAGAGAGGGAGAGAGAGAGAATTCCAAACAGGCTCCATGCTGCCAACACAGAACCCAATATGGGGCTCGAACTCATGAAACTGTGAGCTCATGACCTGATCTGAAAACCAAGAGTCGTTTAGCTGACTGAGCCACCCAGACATCCCTTAAATTTTTTTTGAGAGAGAGAGAGAGAAAGAGAGAGATAGAGCATGAGCAGGGGAGGGGCAGAGAGAGGGAGACACAGAATCAGAAGTAGGCATCAAGCTCTGAGCTGTCAGCACAGAGCCCAATGCTGGGCTCGAACTCATGAACCCTGAGATCATGACCTGAGCCAAAGTTGGACGCTTAACCAACTGAGCCACCCAGGCACCCCTGATGCATTGCTCTTCTTAACAGCTATTCAAGTGCAGGCTTCCAAGGGAACACTCCTTCACAGCTATCTAAAGCTTCAAGGAAAACTGCTTTTAGATGAATTTGATAGCCTTGTCTGAATAAATGCTTACGTCTGAATCCAAAGGGGTTTGTGTCTCCAGATCAGGGTCCATGGATAGGCCTTCCCATAGAACGAATATTTGTTCATAACGGAGGTATCTGAGTTAATCACCGTCATTTGCATTATGGGCTCCTCAGTGCCTAAGCAATGCAAGCATACCTTCGAAACTGTGAGATTATCTGGGGGCACTTGGGGGGCTCAGTCAGTTCAGAGTCCAACTTCAGCTCAGGTCGTGATCTCACAGTTCATGAGTTCAAGCCCCACATCTGGGCTCTGTGCTAACACTGTGGAGCCTGGAGCCGGCTTCGGATTCTGTATCTCCCTCTCTCTCTCCCCCTCCCCCACTCACGTTCTGTTTCTCTCTTCTCAAAAATAAGTAAACATTAAAAAAAAAAAAAAAGCTGTGAGATTATTCAATCCTTGCTCTCAGATGTAAGATCATGCTAGCATTTTAACACCGAGACAGATGGCCCTGGACATTCATTACCAATGACAATTTTTGTTTCAAATATTCCCATTGATAAAAAGGTAATCATCATGTGCCTGGCTTCTGAAGAAATATGCTTGGAAATTCTGTATAATTGGTGTGGCTGTGATGACTCTGGATATCACTAATAATGGCTTACATTTCTATAGCTCCTTCCTACTTCTCAGTGACTCTTCATTGGTCTCAAAGCAAAGAGTCCTTCCGCAGGCACCGAGGGTTTTCAGGATCTGATCCCGATCCTGTCTGTCTGATCCTGTCTCTTCATACCCCTGCACCTTCTGTGATTTCTTCTCCAGCTGTCCCCAAGTGTTCTTTTGTTTGTGTTTGCTGGACTTTGAACTCCTGTGGGCAGTGGGTCTCAAGAGTCCTCCGGCATTGTGTCAGCATCTTTTGGGGGCTGGTTAAGGCAGGGCGTTAGGCCCCACTCCAGAGTTTCTGATTCAGTAGGTGAGGCGTAGACCTGAGAATTTCGTTTTTAAAGAAGCACCTAGTTGATGATGATGGTTGTGGTCTGGGGACTACCCTGTGATGACCTCTGCTCTGGGGGAAAGGACTGGGCTTTCTTTCTTCTTTTCTGTGTCTATAGAGTCTGCGCCATCTTGGTGCGTGTTGGGAGTCAGCAGGTATTGGTGTTGAATGAGTGCAAAGACAGTTATGTTGGGTACTGTGTACACTGGATGTTTCCAGTCATACACCAGAGGGAAATCTGAACAGTGTCAGTGAACTGATGACGAAGACGGTGAGGGAAGAGGCAGTGCCGGGTACACAGGAAGAACTCAGTAAGCACAGGGAAAAAGAGGAGGGAAAAGTGTAGGTAAGGTGTGAGGGAAGTCAAGAGTGAGGAGGTGAGGGAGATAGATTCTTTGTACCTCCAGAAGTTGAGCCCTAACACATTAATTTTGTAACGTTTCTTATTTTCTTAAAAAATTTTTTTTAATTATTTTTTTGCTTTAGAAAGAGAGAGTGAGAGAGCATGAGTGGGGGAGAGGGGCAGAGGGAGAGAGAGAGAGAGAGAGAGAGAGAGAGAGAGAGAGAGAGAGAATCTCAGCAGGCAGGCTTCACGCTAAGCCCAGAGCCCAAGGCTCAATCCCATGACCCTGGGATCATGATCTGAGCTGAAATCAGGAGTTGGACGCTCAACCAACTGTGAGCCACCCAGGTGCCCAACATTTCTTCTTTTCTTTTTAAGATTTGTTTTAAAAAAAAAATTTTTTTTTTTAACGTTTATTTATTTTTGAGACAGAGAGAGACACAGCATGAACGGGGGAGGGGCAGAGAGAGAGGGAAACACAGAATCGGAAGCAGGCTCCAGGCTCTGAGCCATAAGCCCAGAGCCCGACGCGGGGCTCGAACTCGTGGACCGCGAGATCGTGACCTGAGCCGAAGTCGGACGCTTAACCGACTGAGCCACCCAGGCGCCCCATGATTTGTTTTTTTTTTAATGCTTATTTATTTTGAGAGACAGAGACAGTGTGAGTCGGGGGCGGGGGGGTAGGAAGAGAGAGGGAGACATAGAATCCAAAGCAGGCTCCAGGCTCTGAGTTGTCAGCACAGAGCCCAACGTGGGGCTCAAACCCATGAACCACGAGATCATAACCTGAGCCAAAGTCGGACACTTAACCAACTGAGCCACCCAGAGGCCCCAACATTTCTTATTTTCTAATGTAAACTTTTGTAGGCTGTAAACTTCCATCTAATTGATATTTTCTTAAATCCTGTATGTCTCAGGTTATAGTTATTTTGTTATGGTTCACTTTTACGTGTTTTGAGATTTCTATTATGATTTCTTCTTTGATCCATGAGTTATTTAGAAGTGTATCTTACATTTCCAGTCATGGGGTTTTCTTGTTATCTTTGTGTAATTGCAAACTGCATTGTGGTCCAAGCACGTAGTCAGTATGGTGTCATTTTTTTGAGGTAATCCTACTGGCCTATCACGGGGCTGCTTTTTGTAAATGTTTCATGTATGCTTGAAAACAATGTGCTTTCCCCATTTGCTGGACGCTGTGGTCTATGTACGTCTCCTGGACCAAACTTAATAATGGAACCATCTTTATTCATATGATTGTTAACATAGTTCTACCATTTTTTTGGGCAGCTTGATCTCTTTGAAAGAGGTATGTCAGAATCTCTCACATGATGGTGGATTTATCAAGTTCTCCTTGCAGCTGTGTTAATTTTTGCTTTGTATGTTAGGTGCATACAAAGTTAGACTCTTGTTTTTCTGATGAATGCAACCTTTTATTATCATGAAGTTATGTTGTCATCTCTTTGTTTACAGCCTGTTTTGTCTGATGGTACAGCAACATCAGCTTTCTTATAGTTAGTATTAGCCTGCTGTATTGTTTTTGATCTTGGGCTTTTCACCTTTCTCTGTATGTCTTCTCTCCCTCCCTCCCTCCTTCCCTCTGTCTCTCTTTTGAGGGGGATGGCTTCTCTTTAAAATAGCAGGTATAACCTTTTGATTGTTGTTATAAAATCCAGTCTGAAAAATCATTTTTTTTTAATTGGAAAGTTTTGCCCTTTATTATAATTGCCGATATATTTAGATTTTTTTCCTATCATCTTATTAAAATCTGTATTGCCTTTTTTTTTTTTGGCTCCTCCCCTTTCACTATCACCTACCTTTCTTCCTTCTTTTGGGTGATAGATGGTTTTGTTTTCCCCCTTATTCTAGCACACCCTACTTCCAGATATTTGGACATTCTGTGTCAATATAAAAATATTCTTTCTAGTGGTTACCCCAGATATTTTGATGTACATACTAAACAAAATTTATTTAAAGTTTGTTGGGGCTTCTGGGTGGCTCAGTCAGTTGAGTGTCTGACTCTTGATTTTGGCTCGGGTCATGACCCCAGGTTGTGGGTTCAAGCCTCGCATGGGGCTCTGCACTGAGTGAGGAACCTGCTTGGGATTGTCTCTCTTCCTCTCTCTCTGCCCCTCTCCTCCACTTGCTCACACTCTCCCAAAATTTTTTTTTAAAGTTTGTTAAAGAACAAAGATGAAGATCTAATTGGTTTTATCAAGTGATTCGCAAACTGGGAAGCACCCAGTCCAGTAAGTAGAAGGGAGTTCCAAGAAGTTGTACCAAATGGAAGGTTTTTATAAGATGGAGAGTACAGGAAGAAGGAAGTTATTAGCAGAAGAAAGGAAAGGATTATTTCAAGCTAGGTCACTTTCTCCAACAGGGAAGAGCAAAGGGTTTTATCATACAGATTACCTCATCTTCTCTCCGGGGAGTGGAGAGGGCCCATGTGACAGTAACCTCGTTGGTGTTGACCAGAAAACTCCCGACTGCCTGGTTCGGACTATGTTTCTGGGGGAGGTTGAAATTGCAGTTAGGTTAGATATTAAGCCCCAGTTTAGTGACATGGCCTAGCATGAGTGACTCCATCTTGGGCGTGTTTTTCTTTCTTTCTTTCTTTTTTTTTAAACAGGTTAATCAATTTCTTATCTTCCTTCAGATACAAAGCTCTTAGAATGTTTAGGTCAGCATCTTCAAATTGGAGCATTCATGCATTTACATTATATATAGTATGGTGATTCTTTTACGGGAATCAATTTCCAGATCCTCTGTTTTCACATGCACTCTTTTCTAAAATTGATTTCCTGGCAGCCCCTTTGAGATGAAAGGATGGGGTTTTGTGTTTTTGTTTTTGTTTTTTTTTTTCTGGCTTCATCTTTCTTGATCTCCATTTTTCTCTCTGGCCCATCCTGAATCTAACTCTGGCACATTATGCTGAGTGTACAAGCCTTTAAGCTACCGACAAGGAGTTGACTAAAAAATATTGGTGTCAGGTTTGAGGTTGGCAATTTTTTTTTAATATTTGAACAATATTTAATATTTATTTGTTATTTTAAAAAATGTTTATTTATTTATTTTGAGAGAGAGCACGTGTGAGTGGGGGATGGGTAGAGAGGGAGAGAGAGAATCCCAAGCAGGGATTCATGCTGATGCAGGGCTCGATCTAAAGAACTAAGAGATCATGACCTGAGCTGAAATCAAGGTCAGACGCTTAACCAACCGAGCCACTCAGGCACCCCTGAATAATTTTTTTAAAGTAGTCTATACACCCTACATGGGGCTTGAACTCATGACCTGAAATCAAGAGTTGCATGCTCTATTGGATGAGCCAGCCAGGCTCCCCTTTTATGAATAATTTTGATGTTAGATCACATTGATGAGAATTTAGCTAAACTGCTACGTAATATTACTACCTCAGCATCTTTTTGTTGTTGTTTAAGATTTTATTTTATTTTATTTATTTATTACTTATTTATTTTTTTAACGTTTTTTATTATTTATTTTTGAGACAGAGAGAGACAGAGCATGAACATGGGAGGGGCAGAGAGAGAGGGAGACACAGAATCTGAAGCAGGCCCTGGGCTCTGAGCTGTCAGCACAGAGCCCGATGCGGGGCTCAAACTCACAGAGCGTGAGATCATGACCTGAGCTGAAGTCGGACGCTTAACCACCTGAGCCACCCAGGTGCCCCTAAGATTTTATTTTAAACTAATTTCTATACCCAATGTGGGGCTTGATCTCACAACTCCGAGATCAAGAGTCCCACACTCCACCAACTAAGCCAGCCAGGTGCCCATCAACATCATTTTGTGTGACCAACCTGTCTGTATGGGCTATGGGCTTGGCCTCTCCCTAGATGCCAGCCACACTCTCTGACCTCCTTTCCACCCCATGTGGCATCTCGGTATGCTAGATACCCCCTCCAGGACCAGTGAGACAAAATAACTTTGTCTCTTTTTCTAATTTTTATTTTTTTTAATGTTTATTTATTTTTGAGAGAGAGAGAGAGAGAGAGAGAGAGAGAGAGAGAGAGAATGAACAGAGGAGGGGTAGAGAGAGAGGGAGGCACAGAATCCTAAGCAGGCTCCAGGCTCTGAGCTGTCCACATGGAGCCCAATGTGGGGCTTGAACCCATGGACCATGAGATCATGACCCGAGCCAAAGTTGGACGCTTAACCAACTGAGCCACCCAGGCTCCCCTAACTTTGTCTGTTTTAATTACCTTGTGGTATTTTGTTGAAGGAGGTTCACCTTCCACACCCTCAGGTTCTGCTTAACAAGTGTTGATTTAACCCAGTTGCAATGGGCATATAATTCCGAAAAGTTCAGGGGGTTGAATGACATTACTTTCACGATAACCCTTCCATATCCAGTTATGTATCTTAGTGCTCTCATCTATATAGGCAAAACTTAGAAATGAAACTGAGGTTGAATCTTTCTTATGCTGGCAATTATTAATGCTCATCCATGAATACATGAATTAATTGGAAATAAAACCAGCCCATTTGTTTCATTAGTAGATACATTTTGGTAAAATTTTACTTTATACAATTAAAAATTGTATGTCAAAATGTATATCTCTGTGTTGCATCAGTCAGTTGTGTACTAATCATAATTGTTATGCCAAGTCAAGCTGAAAAGATTTCTTTTTAACATTAGCCTTATACAGAGAATACAAATGTTCAATTTATATTCATATTTTGGCCACTGAGCAGTCTGGCAGAGCAGTCTATAAAAGACTTTCAAGAATACAAATGGTTACATTAGAGGGCAGTTATATGGGGGAAATGGAAGAGAAATAATCAAGGGACAAAGGAAAGTTGTAAAGTAAGAAAGAGGCAGCCTCTGATATCTGGAGGCTACCCTGACACTAAGAGCTTGGCCTCTGTGTTGTTAGAGCTGACCCAGGACTCCCCGCGAGGCTGTGGTGTCCTCCTGAGCAACATGATGATCTCATAGTTCACTAGCATCGTGTAGGGTCATTCTTTGACCATGGCGATGTGAGCCAGAAAAGAAATAGGACTGTCTTATAATCTTGTCTAAGCATGGGCAAAAACAAGGTCACTGTGCAAACCAAAGTGATACTAAACATCCCTCTGGTCGATACCCCCTAGGAGGGCCCTCGTGATTCTCACTCTCCAGTGTCCATGCCTTGAGTGAGTGGGACCTGTAACTTGCTCCTAACAAACTGAATCTGATAAAGGTGATGGTTATTTTAAATTATTGGCAAAGTTGAAGGGATTTTGCAGATGTAATTAAGGTACCTGATCAGGTGATTTTGAATTCAACAAAGGAAGACTTTCTGGGGTGGGCCTGACCTAATCAGGGTAGCCCTTTGGAAGAAGGTCTAGGCTTTCCCTGATAGTAGATGGTAGAGACTTCAGCAGCAGATTCTCTCTTTTTTTTTCGGCTTTGAAGAAACACATTGGCATGAATTCTATTCCTTCAAAGAAATGGATTCTACCAACAACTTGAGGGAGCTTGAAGATGAATTCTTCCCTAGTCCAGTCTCCAGATGAGAATGTAGCCTCCTGGCACTCGATTTCTAGCCTTGTGAGACCCGGAGCAGAGGACCTAGTTAGGTTACTCCACAACTTGACCCACAGATGCTGAGATAATGGTGTTTAATAAACAGTTGCTAAATTTGTGGTAATTTGTCTGAAGCAATAGGAAACTAATATAAATCTGTTCTCCCAGCTACTATAAGTGATTGCTTCTCTATCATTTAAAGTGTTAGCTTTCCCTATTATATTCTCCTTCTAGATAAGATTTATTTAACCCAACATAGAATTACTCCTGCTTCCTGACAGCATCTAATTCAGAGCAAAGCCCCGGTTCTTTGAAGTCTCCCTGAAAGTAACACAACCCCAAATCCTATGAGTCTTTTCTGATACCTTGTCACTGAGATGGCCTGCAGTTCCTCATGGTTAATGTTCTCCCTTGTTGCAATGAGTCTGTAAGCTCAAGTTGTTCATGGTCATCTTTGGCTGGAGGGCATTGATAAAGCTTTTGCTTTTTTTTTTTTTTTAAGTTTATTTATTTTTGAGAGAGACAGAGACAGAACAAGTGGGGGAGGGGCAGAGAAAGAGGGAGAGAGAGAGAGAATCCCGAGCTACCACCACAGAGCCCGATGTGGGTTTCAAACTCACGAAACTATGAGATCATGACTTGAGCTGAAACCAACAGTCAGATGCTTAACCAACTGAGCCACCCAGGTGCCCAAAGTGTGTGCTTTTTTTTTTTTTAATGTTTATTTATTTTTTTTTGAGACAGAGAGAGACAGAGCATGAACATGGGAGGGGCAGAGAGAGAGGGAGACACAAAATCTGAAACAGGCTCCAGGCTCTGAGCTGTCAGCACAGAGCCCGACGCGGGGCTCGAACTCACAGAACGTGAGATCATGACCTGAGCCGAAGTCGGACGCTTAACCGACCAAGCCACCCAGGCGCCCCGATTTTTTAATTTTTTTTTAAAGCTTATTTATTTTTGAGACAGAGAGAGACAGAGCATGAATGGGGGAGGGGCAGAGAGAGAGGGAGACACAGAATCGGTAGCAGGCTCCAGGCTCTGAGCCATCAGCCCAGAGCCCCACGCGGGGCTCTAACTCATGGACCGCGAGATCGTGACCTGAGCTGAAGTCGGACGCTTAACCGACTGAGCAACCCAGGCGCCCCAATGTTTGTTTATTTTTGAGAGCGAGAATGAAAGACAGAACATGAGCAGGGAGGGGCAGAGAGATAGGGAGACACAGAATCCCAAGCAGGCTCCAGGCTCTGAGCTGTCAGCACAGAGTCCAACGTGGGGCTCAAACTCACAAACCATGAGATCATGACCTGAGTTGAAGTCAGACTTAAGCCTAACTGACTGAGCCACCCAGGCACCCCAAGTTTGTGCTTTTTGAAGAGCTTGCTCATGTGTTTCCTAAAAGATTAATGATAGGTATCAACTCACTGTATTTATTAGGTTCCTTCCACTGGATAGGTTTAAAAGAGTGGTATAACAATTTAAAAATGCCACTAGTTTAATAGATTAGAAATCATATAATTTGTAATTGTTTAATTGGGGAATGAAAAAATTTGCATGCTAACTTTAAAATTGGTGAAGAGACACAGATTTATAAAATTCTTTTCATAGGGTGTTCAAAATTGTTTGAACACCCTACTTTAGATCATCTTTCTCCCACCCTACATCGATGATTTCAGCTCTAAATCTTAGTGCTGAGGCCAAGGAACTGAAGATTTCACTGGTGTCTGGCAACCATGTCCCCAGAGGAGAGGGCAGCTGTAAAAACTCCCAGACAGGCTGGCTCTGTGCCCAGGTCCAGCCAGCCTGCTGGAGAGCCAGTGCCCAGATGCGTGGCACAAACACAGCAGTGCTCCAGAATCCGAAAGAACCACGTGAGCTAGAACAAGAGGTATCTCAGTGAGAAACATTGTGGACTGATGACCAAAGGGACTTCCTAGTGCTTGATTGTCACACATGAGCCAAGGCCAGCACAAAATGGAGGCGGAAGATGAAATAAGAGGTGGGGGGCATACATAGTGCGGTAGAGGTCCAGTAATGTCTGGATTTCTGGTCAACCCAAATGGATAGCGTTTAGAGACAGATTTGGACTGATTGAACAACAGGCGCGTGAATGGCTCAGTCGGTTAAGCATCCAACTCTGAATTTCGGCTCAGGTCATGGTCTCAACGGTTGGTGACTTCGAGCCCCGCATTGGGCTCCACTGCCAGTGCGGAGCCTGCTTTAGATTCTTTGCCTCCCTGTCTGTCTGCCCCTCCCCTGCTCGTTCTGTGTCTCTCTCTCAAAATAAATACGTAAACATTAAAAAAAAAAAATGACCAAACGTGAAGAATTGCTAAATTTCTTACACACTTGAGTTTGTGGTTGCAGATTGACACCTGCTACATGTGGAACGTTTTGCATACACTGTTGTTGGGTTCATAGGTGACCGGAAGCCCACTCAAGAATATATGGACCAATCCCAGGTTAAGCCCTAAGGATGAGGGCTGCCTGAGTGCAACTTTTTCTAGGCAAGTTTTTACCTGCCAAGAAGTGACCCGAATGGAACTATAAGAGTTGGAATGAATATGAAGCTTTTCGGTGGGGTTTTGACAACATCCTTCTTTCTGAAGCCAACAAAGCTGGCTGCTGGACTCGCACAAACAGAACCTGTCAAACCTAACAGGAACAGATGGCTGCATCTTTGCCCACACTTGTTGTCCTCCTCACCCATCCACACCGCTTGCTACTGGAGCTGCCCCCCATGCCTGAGGCACAAAAGAAGCCATAAGTCACCTACAGGGAGCAGAATGTGGACAGGTTGGGGAACAGTCAATGCTTCTTCCAAACCCTAGAGAGTTCCTTTCCTCTGCTTCCTTCCTATAACTGTATTTCAGTGACAGGCCATCCAAATGGATTCCCTTCTCTGAGGGCATATAGCATAGGAATGGAATAATCCAGCACAGGGAGAGAGAGTAATGTATTGAATGTGGGTGGGCATACTGGAACCACTCAAATCAGAGGTTAAGGGGCCGTATGAGTCACCGGGAGCTTGTCACGGACAAGCTGTGTGTTTGGCTGCCGGGACTGAGCCTCTTCCTTCTGACCTTTGGCTGACGCATGCGGAAACACTTGTTCTTTTCACTGGGGCACACGGATTCCATGACGCTCTGTGTCAGTTTCCAAACACAAAGAAGAATTTCATCCCTGGCCCCTGAGCGAAGGAGCAGAGGTGGGAGCAGCCCAGAGGTGGTTGGGAATCCTGGCCCCATCACTTTCCAGTGCAGATGCTCCGGCAAGCAGGCACTTGAGATTTCTCCCATGTCAAGTGGGGGGCTAATTACGCAGGTCTATGGGTTTTACAAAGTTCTGGTAAATCAGGAAGTTTTGTTCTCCATTCTGGGTTGAAACCAAGAGCCTGCTGGGTCTGCTCTTGCTACTTGTGGTGGGAGGGGAGGAAAAGGAGGTAGAGAAGGGACTGTTCTGGGTTGGAACGTGGCAGGTCTTTGGCCCTCTAGCAGCGTTTGATGGCTGCCATGCAAGAGGCACTCCATCCTTGAATTGCATCAGGCGTGTGATTCAAAAGGTTTGTCAGCCCTGATGGAGGGATATGGCAATCTCACTCAATTCACAGCCTCTTTTAACAGTTCATTTGAAATTGCATCTAATTTAAGCTCATTCATAATCGCCTTTGATGTAAATAACCCCAAACGTGGAAGAGCCCATCCCGCAAGGCCTGGCAATTACTTCACAATGAAAACCTAACTGTAGGAACGTCAGTGTTGCTATGACAACCACAGAGAAGCCTGGTTGCCCACGGTTACCTATGTTAGCAGATGTCACTGGTGCTTGAGTCTTAGCTTGAATGAGCCTCGGGAGCATAATGGGGACAGGCAGTGGGAACTGTAGGAGCGGGTCTGGATGAAAGAACCTTCTTGCGCCCGTGGGCATCTCTGATATCCTTTTTGTTTTCTTACTGCTAATGGGTTCATGAAGAGTCTATTTCATTACAGGACCATTGAATTGTCATCTTGGAGCCAGAGAGTTCTAAGATGACCCCTCCTCTGAAAGGCCTTTCTTTTTTCTTTTCTTTTAAAAATTCTTTGTTACATTAAAAAAATAAGTAATATAAATATGTGGTTCAAGCCTCAAAAAGCACCAAAGGCGTATGGGGAAGTTCTCTTTCCTGTCCTTCTCTCCCGTCTGCCCACTTCCTGTTTTCCCCAAAGGTGTTTTTTTTACGCTTCTACAAATCAGTAGAAGATGTATTTCCTTTCTTTTTATTTTTATACAACAGTGTATAATACACACAGAAGAATAATGTATCATACACGTGTTCTGTACCTTGCTTTTTCCCTTAATATGTCTTGAAATTATTTCATATCAATCTATGAGTACTTCCTCAGTCTTTTTACAGTGCATAGTATTCCATTATATGGTTATGCCAAATGTAGTCAACCGGTCCCTAATAATGGCATTAAGGGTTTTTTTTTTTTTTTTTTAATTTTTACTGTTTATTTTTGAGAGAAAGAGAGACAGTGTGAGCAGGGGGCGAGGGCAGAGAGAGAGAGAGAGAGAGAGAGAGAGAGAGAGGGAAACAGAGAAACTGAAGCAGTCTCCAGGCTTTGAGCTGTCAGCACAGAGCCTGATGTGGGGCCTGAACTCACAGACTGTGAGATCATGACCTGAGACTAAGTTGGACACTTAACCGACTAAGCCACCCAAGTGCCCCATGTTGGTTTTTTTGTTTTTGTTTTTAGTCTTTTTTTTTTTTTTAATTTTTATTTTAGAGAAAGAGCACAAGCAGAGGAGGGGCAGAGGGAGAGAGAGAGAGAGAGAGAGAGAGAGAGAATCTTAAGAAGGCTCCATGCTCAGCGCAAAGCCTGATGTGGTGCTCAATCCCGTGACCTTGGGATCTTGACCTGAGCCTAAATCAGAGTTGACACTTAACTGACTGAGCCACCCAGGTGCCCAAGTTTGTGGTTACAAAGAAGGTTGTAATGACTAGTCTTGCATTAATGCCATTTTGCATGTGTGAGTTATCTGTAGAATAATTTCTAGATCTAGAATTGCAGAGTATATGGATTTGTCACTTTAAATTGTCATCCACAGATCTTGTACTGTTTTGTATCCACCCCCCCCCCCCCCCAAGCCATGCATGTGAGGCCCGCATCCCCACAGCCTCACAAAGAGTGTTTTGTCCAACTTCTGGGTTTTTGCCAATCTGGTAGGTGAGAAATGTTACCTCAGCAGGATTAAAATCTGCATTTTTCTTGTGTGTAATTTTATTGAACTATCTATTCATATGCTTTGTCTATTTTCCTATAGGTTTGTGGGCCTCTTTCTTAGGGGGAGGTCTTAGTATATTAGGGATATTATGTGATATGAATTTCAGTTATTTTTTCTGTTTCATTTGTCATTTACCTTTGATTTTGACAGGATAGCGTAATGGAGACAAACTCGGACTCTGGGGTCAGGCTGTCCAAGTTCACATTCCCACTCTGCCGATGGGCTGCGTGACTTTGGAAATTTGTTTCTCTGTGCTTTATTTTCCTCCTCTATAGAGTGGGGATAATAGTGCCAACTTCATATGGCTTTTATGAGGATTAAATTCTTAATATATTTAAGGTGTTTGTAATAATGCTCTGTATGGAACATAGTAAATTCTATATTTGATACATCTTATTTTTAGAACCTTTTTTATGGTTCCTGGATTTTGTGCCATAGTTAGAAAGGCCTTAAGAAACTTTCCCTATGCCCTCCTTTGCTGTGGCCATGAATTTTTTCACATACCTCTATCAGGAAAGCCGTGGTAGCTGAGTGGTTATAAGCACTAGTTTTTTTTGTTTGTTTGTTTTTTGTTTGTTTTTTGAGAGAGAGAGAGAGAGAGAGACAGAGAGAGAGAGAACCCCAAGCAGGCTCCATGCTCAGCACTCAGTGCAGAGCCCAACTTGGGGCTCAATCCCACCACTCTGGGATCATGACCTGAGCTGTAATCAACAGTCAGATGTGAAACCAACTGAGCCACTCAGGAGCCCACACGCACCCCGTTTTTTTTTTTTTTTAATGTTTATTTATTTTTGAGAGAGAAAGAGACAGAGTGTGAGTAGGGGAGGTGCAGAGAAAGAAAGGGAGACACAGAATAGGAAGCAGACTCCAGGCTCTGAGCTGTCAGCACAGAGCCTGACGCGGGGCTCAAACCCACGAACCACAAGCATCACGACCTGAGCCGAAGTTGACAGTTAACCGACTGAGTCACCCAGGCGCCCTCACTGTGAAAGTTTATTTTATTTATTTGAGAGAGACAGGAGCAGTAGTTTTTGAGTCAGGCAAACAAGTTTCAGTAGCTGCTCTAGCACTCACTAGCTAAGTGACCTTGACCAAGTCATTTTGTCTCCCTAAATGAGGACTAAAATGATACCCACTTATAAGGTGGCAGTGGTGATTGGAACCGTGGCAGCTACATGGTGAGTGGGAATGCAAAGTCAACGGTGGCCATTGTTTTTGTTATAATGGTACCGGCCATACTTCTATCCATTTAATTTCAATTCTCTGCCTTTCCAGTTCCCTAAGTGCAGGGGCTATGTCTTGTTTTTTTTTTTTTTATCCCCAGAGATCCACATGGAAAGGCCTCAATAAATGCTGATTGATGAATGAATAGAGAAGCAGGCTTAAAGCACTTTAGAGTTGCTTAGTGTAGATTATCCCTGGCAGTTTACAGAGGAGAAAATGGAGGCAGAGTGATTTGCCCAGGGTCAGAGTCAGAATGGGACCTGGAACTTTTGACTTCCAATCTTTGAGGGACCCGTTCTTTTTTTTTTTTTTTCTCTTAAGTATATATATATAGGTATATATATATATATATATATATATATATATATATATATATACATATATGTACACCTATATATGTACACATATATATAGGTATATGTGTACATATATAGGTGTACATATATGTATATATATATATACATATATATATGTACACCTATATATATATATATATATATTTACGTTTGTTTATTTTTGAGACAGAGAGAGACAGAGCATGAACGGAGGAGGGTCAGAGAGAGAGAGGGAGACACAGAATCGGAAGCAGGCTCCAGGCTCTGAGCTGTCAGCACAGAGCCCAACGCGGGGCTTGAACTCATGAACCGCAAGATCATGACCTGAGCTGAAGTCAGATGCTTAACCAACTGAGCCACCCAGGCGCCCCTCTCTTAAGTATGTTTATTTTTGAGAGAGAGAGAAGGAGCACAAGCAAGGAAGGGGCAGAGAGAGAGGGAGAGAGAGAGAATCCCAAGCCGGCTCTGCACTGTCAGCACAGAGCCCAACTTGGGGATTGATCCCACGAACCATGAGATCATGACCTGAGCCGAAATCGAGAGTTGGACGCTCAACCATCTCAGTCATCCAGGTGCCCCTTGAGGGGCTCTTCCCACCAAAAGGCAGCAGCTGGTTGCAACCTTCGATGCCATGTTGGCCCCAGACTAAGAGGGGCCATGTTCAGAATCCTTCACAGGAGACATCTCTACCCATTACTGCACATTGGTATCTTCCATTGTGTCTTCTGAAATACCATTCATTTTCCTTGTTTTTAGCAGATCCATTAACAACAACAACAACAACAAAAAGACCTGTGTGGAATTGAATTGAATTTCTCTGGGCCTTGGCTTCTCCATCTCTAAAATGGGAGCAATCGTTGATTGTTGTTCCTCCAACAAACATTCATAGAGCCTCTGCAGACTCTATGTGCCTATTCGTGCCTACGGTGGACACCGAGCCTGCAGAGATGGACGAGGCCAGAGCTCTGCACGTGGAGAGCTCAGAGAACAGCGGTGCCACCAGCCTAAGACTCCATCAGCAATGCCCGCCTCTTCTTTAGATCGGTTGGGCCTGTACAGAAGCCCTCACACGGTGCTTTGGAGAACACAGCTGAAGAGCTGTTTATCGGGCTCGGGGCAGAGTTAAGGAAACTTCAGAGAGGATGTGACATTTGAGCTGCCTTCTGAAGGGTAACTAGGTGTACCAAGTTTATTGACCTTGCTCTGTTTATAGATTTATCTTGGCTGACGATGCCCTTTATATGACAGGCCTTGTTGGGAGCAGATACAGAGATTATTCAGGAGCTCAGGGCTTTGTACTTCTTTCTTTATTTTTATTAAAAAATTTTTTTTTAATGTTTATTTTTGAGTGAGAAAGAGAGAGCATGAGCTGGGGAGGGGCAGAGAGAGAGGGAGACACAGAATCTGAAGCATGCTCTGGGCTTTGAGCTGTCAGCACAGAGCCGGACGCGGGGCTCGAACTCACAAGCTGTGAGATCATGACCTGAGCCGTAATGGATGCTTTACTGACTGAGCCACCCAGGCACCCCAGGGCTTTGTACTTCTTTGATGTGATGATGCTTCCTTGAGCTGAGCCCTTGCAACTCCCCTTTCAACTTCTGTCCGCAGTGTGGGAGTGCCAGATTTAGCAAGTGAAAATACAAGACTCTAATCAAATTGGAATTGGAGATAAACCATATTTGTTTGGGACGCAACTGATACTAAAAATTTATTTGTTGTTGTTTATCTGAAATTCTAGTTTGGGAAACCTGTGTTTTATCTGGCAAACCTACCACAGTACACACCACAGAAATCTCTCTGCTGGGGTCCCGTTTCTTTCTTTTTTTCTTTTTTTCAATGTTTATTTATTTTTGAGAGACACAGAGACAGAATGCGAGTGGGTTAGGGGCAGAGAGAGGGAGAGGGAGACACAGCATCCGAGGCAGGCTCCAGGCTCTGATCAGATGTCAGCACAGAGCCCGATGTGGGGCTCAAACTCATGAACTGTGAGATCATGACCTGAGCCGAAGTCAGACGCTCAACCGACTGAGCCACCCAGGTGTCTCTGGGGTCCCTTTTCTTCAGCAGGTTGTCTTCTGAGACACAGAAAATTTGGGATGGCTCATGCCCTGCTGCTTTCCTCAGCACCCATATCGTTCGGTGAGAAAACAGACACATCTTTGTGATTCTAAACATTGAGAGAGAAGGCTACCTCACTGCTGCCTCAGAGGAAACTACACCAACCCTCTTACTTCCTGCCGGTGTAACCCACCCACCACTTTCAATGTTCTCCAGATAGGAAGGAGACATCAGTGTCTGTGTTTGCTGATAGACTCAAACTTCAGGAGATAAGCATTCCAAGAATGCTAAAGTTTGGGACGCCTGGGTGGCACAGTTGGTTGAGCGTCTGACTTTGGCTCAGGTCATGATCTCACAGTTTGTGGATTCGAGCCCCGTATTGGGCTCTGTGCTGACAGCTTGGATCCTGGAGCCTGCTTTGGATTCTGTGTCTCCCTCTCTCTGCCTCTTCCCCTACTCAACACTCTGTCTCTCTCAAAAATAAATAAACATTAAAAATATTAAAAAAATAGAATACAAAAGTTTGTCAGTAAAGCAACCCCATCCCCTGTAAGCTGGTTTAATAGCATGTGCTGGTGTGCACACATACATTTCCTAGCTCTCTTTGCTGAGAGGGTCTGGAACAGTGACACTCCAGTTGCAAGGAACATAACTCGAAGCCCAGTCTTCCTTTCTAAACACCATTCTCCAAAAAAAGGAACTAGGGCTTGATAAATGGCTGATTCCAGGATTGGGGCAGGGGAAATACAAGACGAGCCTGGAGCATTGTGTCGTGACAGCAAGTAAAGAAGTGATTAAAAAAAAAAGAAAAGACTAAAACAAAATGAAACTAAAAACGAACAATGGATGGGGATGTGTCAAGAGGACTTGGCCAGTCTGAAAGAGCTCCCGATGGCCAAAGGGGGAACAATTTGAGCAACAAAAGAAATAACCCAAATAAGTGATTATGAACAAATGATTGAATAAATAAATAAATAAATGGGAGAGAAGGAATACATCTTCCTTACAGGATACTTCCAAATAACTTATGTAGATCCCCCCTCTTGCCAAGAGATAGGGCTTAAATTTCTCTCCTCAAGTGTGGGCTGGGATTGGTAGTCACTTTTAAGCAAGTGAGTATGGAAAGATAACAACTTACCAGTGAAGAAACCTGGCAGACACCCCCTTCACCAAGTGATCCAGGTTAACATTACCACGGATAAATCGTGGTGATCTCCCGTTACCCCCATGTGATGCGTTGAGAAGGGCTCTTTCACCATCTATGTATTCTTTCTCCAAACCCTTAAACCCACTCTATCACGAGAAACCATCAGGCAAAGTCAAATGGAGATACATTCTTTTTTGTTTGTTTTTTTTAAATATATTTTTTTAATGTTTATTTCTTTTTGAGAGAGAGACAGCACATGAGCAGGAGAGGGGCAGAGAGAGAGAGGGAGACACAGAATCTGAACTGTCAGCACAGAGCCCAACGTGGGACTTGAACTCATGAGCCATGAGATCATGACCTGAGCCTGAGTTGGATGCTTAACCGACTGAGCCACCTGGGCGCCCCTCAAATGGAGGAACATTCTTAAAAATAGCTGAGAAGTATTCTATAAAAGGTCAAGGTCGCGAAAAGCCAGAGAAAAGACTGACAAACTCACTGGCCAGAGGTGAGTAAGGAGACATGGTGACTGAATGCAGTGTGGCATCCTGATGGGATACTGGAATGAAAAAAGAACATTAGTGGAAAAGCTGGTGAAATCCAAGTGTACAGTAAATGTACCATCATTTGTTTCTTCACCTTGACAAGTGAAGCACAGGAATGTAAGGTGTTAACCTTCAGAGAAACTGGGTGGGAAAATATGGAGAACTCAATGTATTATCTTTGCAACTTTCCTAGAAGTCCAAAGTAAAAAAATGAAACAGACAACGGAAGGTGGTTTAAATACATAAGAGTTCAGTTTCTTTCATGTAAATTAAGTTCAGAGGTAAGTAGTCCGGGACTAACATGCTGGCTCCATGGTCATCGGGGATCTGGGCTACTTCTACAGATATTCTGCTATTTTTAAGCCTTTCTCTTCATAGTGCAAGATGGCTGCCAGAATGCCAGACATCCTGGCTATATTCCAGGCATCAGGAAGCAGGGAGGAGGAAGGACAAAGGAAGATAGGAATCCTTTCAGTTGAGCCTTTTCCCTTTAAAGAGCTTACCCAGAAACCCTACTTCCACTACATTGGCTGGGGCATATCTAGTTGCAAGGGAGGCCGGGGAATGTCATCTTTCTCTGAGTGCATTGTGCCCTGAGTAAAACCAGCAATCTGTTACTAAGGGGAAAAATGCATACTGGCTAGGCATCTGGCAGTTCTTGAGCCTTCTGTTCCTATGCATAACGTGGTCTGTGACTTTCTTAGCTCAGTTGTACATGGAGGAAGGAAGACAATCTCCCTTGAAGGCATCTTTTCTCTATAATGATTCTCTTGGCTTGAAGAAGGGGAAATGTCACAGTACTTCCTACCAGGCTGACCACTCACCTCCCTTTATAGATCTCTCCATTAAAATCTTAAGTTTCCTGGGGCACCTGGGTGGCTCAGTTGGTTAAGCATCTGACCTCAGCTGAGGTCATGATCTCACAGTTCGTGAGTTCGAGCCTCACGTTGGGCTCTGTGCTGACAGCTTGGAGCCTAGAGCCTGCTTCAGATTCTCTCTCCCCTCCCCCCCTCTGCCCCTCCCCTGCTCATACTCTGTCTCTCAAAACTAAATAAACATTACAAAACATGAAAAAAAAACCCACTTCAGTTTCCTGCTTCTCTTCACTGGTGAAGATTGGAGGTGAGCACTGAAGGACAGTTTATCTTCTCTTTAGTCAGCCGTGTGCGTAATCTCAGAGTCTTTTGCTCTGGGACTCCAGATCTTCATCCATTTATGATGGATACCCATTCTTTGCTGAAAATATTGTAAATTGAAAATACAGTTAAAACACCTCATCTACCAACCATCACAACTTAGCCTAGCCGGCTTTAAATGTGCTCAGAATGCTTGCTTTAGCCTACCGTTGGGCAAAATCATCTAACACAAAACCTATTCTATGATAAGGTGTTGAGTATCTCATGTAATTTATTGAATACTGGACTAAGAGTGAAAACCAGAATGGTTGTATAGGTACAGAGTAGTGGTAGGTGTATCACTTGTTTATTCTCATGCTCCCGGGGTTGACCAGAAGCCGGGGCTCTCGGCTGATTGCCGGCACCATGAGACAGTATTGCACTGTGTGTGGCTCGTCCAGGAACAGATTACATTCAAAATTCAAAGTATGGTTTTCACTGAATGCATGCTGCTTTTGCAACATTGTAAAGTCGAAAAATCAGAAGTCAAGCCATCCTCTGTCAGGGATTGTCTGTAGAGGTAAAATTTGGGGGTGATATTACATAGGGAAAGCCTATGTAATATCCTGTTAAACAGGTTTTCACTGAGAAGGTTGAGAAGCAAGATCCATGGGGCATACATTTTATACGATCTGGTGTTAGGACAGATTGGTACCTCTCCCTTCCCCAGTAGGTAATTTGGCAGATATATCCAAAGTCTTCAGAATATTTATATCCCTGTAATGTAACCTTCTGGAAATTGGTTTGTGTCTCAGGGAAGAAATCTGAATACAACAAACAAGAAACTACTCAAAGTGGGGGTGGCTCAGTTGGTTAAGTGTCTGACTTCGGCTCAGGTCATGATCTCACAGTTCATGGGTTTGAGCCCCGTGTTTGGCTCTGTGCTGACAGCTTAGAGCCTGGAGCCTGCTTCGGATTCTGTGTCTCCCTCTCTCTCTGCCCCTCCCCCGCTCGTGCTTTGTCTCTCTCTGTCTCAAAAATAAACAAAACATTAAAAAAATTAAAAAAAAAGAAACTACTCAAAGATATTAATTTCAGTGATATTTATAATGTGAAAAAAAATAGGAACCAATTTAAAGGCCAATGATGGACCTTTCATTAGGTGGGATTTTATGTAGCCAAAATAATAGGGTTCATTTTGATTCAAGAATAACATGGAGATGTGTTTATATTATGAAGTTAGGTGGAACTAAATGGGTTTCGGGGTTGCGTATACAATATGATCAACCTAAAAAATTTAGGGAGAATACATGCGCCAGTGTGCCACTTTAATTATCACTGGGTAATAGGGATTTTAATGTAATAGAAATGTTAGAAAAAAAACCCAAAAAACTTCTGGATAAAGGCAGAAAAACATAAGGAAGAAAAGGTATGTGGGTGATTTTATTCTTTGTTTTGGGTTATCAAAAAATGCAATTTGATAACTTAGAGTCAAGACCAACCAGCAAGTAGGGGCGCCTGGGTGGCTCATTCAGTTAGGCGTCAGACTTGGTTTTGGCTCAGGTCATAGTCTCATAGTTCATGAGTTCAGGCCCCACATCGGGCTAAATGCTGATAGTGTGGAGCCTGCTTGGGATTTTCTCTCCCCCTCTCTCTGTCCCTCCTGCATTCTCTCTCTCTCTCTCTCTCTGTCTCTCAAAATTAAAAAAAAAAAAAGAACTGTCCCCTGCCCAACTTCTCCCTGCTTTCCTGGGGACACCTGTCCAAGTCTTAAATTTTTCCTCTGGGTCAAAATAACATGCTCAGGTTGCCACTTCTTGATTTATTGATTTTAGGCATTATCTGTTGGCTTCCTGATAAGGTAGATGAAGATTTAGGTCTCTTATACCCCTTAGTGGGTAAATAGTGGCCTTCCAAAGTTCATGTCCATCTAGAATGTTGGAATGTGACCTTTATTTGGACATAGGGTTTTCGTGAAGGCAATTGAGTTGAGGATCTTGACATGAGACCATCCTGGAGTTGGGTGGGCCGTAAATCCAGTGACTGGTGTCCTTGTTAGTTGAGGAGAGGACCCACAGAGACATGTATAGAGAGAAGAAGGCCGTGTGAACACTGAAGCAGGGACCAGAGTTATGTAGCCCCAAACCCAGGACTTTCAAAAGTGATTGGGAGTCACGAGAGGCTGGAAGAGAAGCATGGAATGAATTCCCTCTCACAGCCTCCGGAGGGAACCAACCTTGCCAACATCTTGATTGCAGACTTCTAACCTCTGGAATTGGGAGAGAATAAATTTCTTTAATTTTTAAAAATTTTTTATGTTTTTATTTTATTTTTGAGAGAGACAGAGAGACAGAGTGCGGGCAGGGGAAGGGCATAGAGAGAGAGGGAGATGCAGAATCTGAAGCAGGCTCCAGGTTCCGAGCTGTCAGCACGGAGACCGACGCAGGGCTCGAACTCACGGGCTGTGAGATCATGACCTGAGCTGAAGTCAGACGCTTAACTGACTGAGTCACCCAGGTGCCCCTAGAGAGAATAAATTTCTACTTTTTAAAAAAAAATTTTAATGTTTATTTACTTTTAGGGGAGAGAGAGAGAGACAGAGCACTAGCAGGGAAGGGGCAGAGAGAGATGGAGACGCAGAGTCCGAGGCAGGCTTTAGGCTCTGAGCTGCCAGCACAGGGTCCATTGTGGGGCTTGAACTCACGAACCGTGAGATAATGACTAGAGTTGAAGTCCAGAAGTGGAACCTTAACCAACTGAGCCACCCAGGTGCCCCAACCTTTTTTGTTTTTAAACTTCCCAGTGATCTTTCTAGTACTAAGCATGCATTTCGTTTATAATGGGAGAAAATAAAGTTTATTAGGAAAGAGGGCTAGGATGTGAAAATGTAGTGTTCGGGGAAGAACAAAGGCACTCAGAATCTGGCTGAGGTTGGGTAAGCGTGACTCTGTGTTGAAGACAGATGCTGGTGGCTCAACGTGACCAAAGACAGAAACCACCTGTGTCAGCACAGCTACCATTTACTCCAGAAAGTTCTTGCCCAGGAAGATAAGATTGTAAACCATTAAATATTTGACCATTTGCCTTGGAAATTCCTGAAAGCCAATTTATTCAAACAAGAGATTGCACAGTTGTGCGCATAGCTCTTTTCCCAGAACCATTGGCTGTTCCCCTGGGCAAAAACTCCACTTGCCAAACAACTGTTGACTGATAAAGACTTGCTCTAAGGCTCCTGCCTTGCTGTGGCCACCACTGATCCTAAACTGTAGTAACAGACCGGACTTAAATCACTTGAGCTCAGACACCAAAACCCAGTAGGTATCTGCCTCTGGACTCCCCCTTCTGAGACGCTCCCAGCCTTGATCGAGGTGGAGCTCCTGCCTCTGACAGCAGTTAGGTAAAAAATCCGGCTTATTTGTTGCCCAGGATATTCCGGTGGCCTTACTGAGCAGCCACGGTGTACAGGTGTTTGAGTGTGTGTATGTGTGTGCTCGCTTGTGTGAGAGTGTCTGCAGGAGGAAGTGTGTGTCCGTGTGTGTGTGTGTGTGTGTGTGTGTGTGTGTGTGTGTGTGCATATGAATGCCAAGCTAGGGAATTGGAATTCTCTTCCACAGACAGTGGGAACCTTGAAGACAAGCATAGAGAGGTGACGACATGCCCAGGCCTGGGTTTTGGAGAGATGTGTGTGATACCAGGCTCAGGAGGACTCTCAGGGCCATTGCTAAAGGTTTAAAAGACACCCACGCAGTCGGGGCATAGAAGCAGACAAGATTGCCAGACAACAGTGAAGTGGATTAAAGCTGGCTGCTGATTCTTGGCCATTCTCCCATCAGGAGAGAATCTGTGCTAGCCTTGGGCCTTGTTTTGACCAAAGGAAGTGACACTGAGGCTAGGCCTTTGGAGATTGGTGGCTTCTGATATTCCTCTTTGGAATGCTTCCTTTTGCATCAGACTGTAAGAAGTCTGATACCCTTGAGAACACCATGCTGGAAGGAAGCCCAAGCTTGCCTTGTGAATAGAGAGGGGCTACAGGGAAATAGGACAGAGGCCCCCACAAGAAGCAGTGAAGCTTTCTTGAAAATTCCACTCCAGTTCAGCCGGTAGCTGAATGCAGCTGAGTGAATGATGCCAGCTGATGCCATGTGCAGCAGAAAAGCCACCCAGCTGAGCCCTCTCTGAATTCCTGTCTCACAGACTCTTGAGCAAGACAAATGGCTATTTTAAGCCACTGAGTCATGGGGTAGTTTGTTATATAGCAATAGACAACCCAGATAAACAGCTAACATCTCTTGGTTACTCGGTGCAGGTCAAGGATAGGGGTAGGCAGTATTGTTAGGATGTTAGTTACCCATGATTTGTTTCACGGATTCGGTGTAATCCTAGGCACTTAGATTTTCATATTCATGATTCTCATTAGCTGTTTGCCTGAAAGTTTTGCCCATCATACATTTAACTTTTCTTCTTACTCGTAAGTAATTGCTGAGTCAGAAATACTTTTTCAGGGGTGCCTGGGTGGCTCAGTTGGTTAAGCGTCCAACTTCAGCTCAGGTCATGATCTCACGGTTCATGGATTCGAGTCTGGTATTGGGCTGTCTGCTGTCATCGGAGAGCCTGCTTTGGTTCCTCTGTCCCCCTCTGTCTCTCACCTGCCCCTCTCACTCGCTGTCTCTCTCTCTGTCTCAAAAATAAACATTAAAAAAAGAAAAAGGACTACTTTTTCAGTATATGTTAAAGTCAAATAAGATGTGAACCAAGAGAGTCCAAATTTGTATCCTAAATTATGTCACATAAGCTACCTTTCAATAAAACTTTGGGGAAAAAAAGTACAGCGCCAGGCTTCGTCTCGTTAATCCTTGAGGTGGATGCTACGGTTACCTCTGTTGTGCAGAGAGGGGGCAATGATGTGAGGGAAAGAAGGATGGAGCTAAAGGGAATGCAGTTGTGGGTGGAGGGGGGTCAGACAAGGAAATCGAGAGGGAGCACTGGAGAGAAAAGGAGCCATGCGGCCCCCGCCCTTGGTCTGGGCTTCCTGCGTAGGATCTGGTTCTCAAAGAGGGATGCTAACCTGGATGTCGGCTGGCTCTTGGCTTGAAGTGTGTGTCGTCTTGCATCCTTCCCTCAGATTCCCCAACTAACGTACATCCAAGTTAACCCACCCTCCTTACCCCCCACTAGCATTTCCAGGTAAAACCTTGGTTTGGGGTGAAGCCTTACTTACTGTTATTTTCTTTCGAAGGGGAGAAGTGGGTAGCAGAGAGAGAGAGAGAGAGAGAGGGCCTAGTCCTAATCCATTAACTTGATTGGTTCAAAATATTTGCCTTCTTGGATTTCAGTGGCCTGGAGAAATCCACCCCTAAATGAGGAATTTCACCAGCTATAAATTAATATGCAAATCTATGCAAATAATGTGCAACTCTTCCTAGGCCTCTCAGACAGGCTTTTGTTTGCAACAGGATTACTTCACCGGGCCAATTCAATTGGGTAGAAAAAGCCCTTTGCAAATGGGATTTTCATATTAACAAGAGCTGTGGAGGATTAAGTGTCTGGCACTTGATGTGTCTATTTATAACCCTCCATCACAGAACTGGGCAAGCTGCAGACGGCACCTTGGAGCTGGAACCCAGGTTTGCCTACAAAGCCAAGGACTATACAAAGCTGTCATCTTAACTAATGTTCTGCCTCTACCTTTCGGCTGAGGTGTTTCACCATAAGAGCCAAGCTCAAATGCTAAAATATCAACACCAGTTTCTTAATTTCAGTAATAGGAAGTTTAGAGTATGTGATATTGTTAACATGGTGGTTTTTTTTTAGGATACAAAATAATACCTACTGACTGGCAGATAAGAATGGAAGTTAAGCGTGCACATTCTGCGGCGGGGGGCTTGGGCTTGAGCTGAGATCCACCCCTTCCCAACCACAAGAATAGGGCCAAGTGGCTTTTTACCTCTCAAGTGTCTCAGTTTACCCCTCTGTAACTCTCAGGGTTGATAGGAGGGTTAACCGAGTTCATTAAGAGCACTCCATGCCTGGCACTAAGGAACTGCCTGGTAAAGGTTATCAAGTGCCAGGTAATTAATGAAGATTTTAATGGGAGGGAACGTCTTGATCGGTCAGAACAACCGACGAAGTAGCAGCATGAGAAAATCAAAATTTGGCCATTGTTTTTAGCCGTGTTTACAATGTGACATCTAGCCCCCAGCAGATTTCAGGCACACTGGGGGTGCCTGGGTGGCTTAGTCGGTTGAGTGTCCGACTTCGGCTCAGGTCATGATCTCATGGTCCATGAATTCGAGCGCCATATCGGGCTGTGTGCTGACAGCTCAGAACCTGGAGCTTGATTCAGATTCTATGTCCCCTGCTCTCTCTGCCCCTCCCCCACTCATGCTCTGTCTTGCTGTGTCTCTCAAAAATAAATAAATGTGAAAAATTTTTTTAGATTCGAGGCATGTTGAAGAATGGGGAAAGCAGGATTTTTGGAAGACAAGCATGCTTTTTTTGTGTGTGTAAATTATTTTATTGAGATATAGTTGACATATAACATTATGTAACTTTAAGATGTACAACATATCTATTTGGTACGTTTATATATTGCAGTAGGATTATCACCTTAATTAAGGTTAGTTAACACCTCTGACAGGTCACATAGTTACCATTTCTTTTTTGTAGTGGGAACAATTCAGATCCACTCCCTTAGCAACTTTGAAGTTTATAATGGGCTCTCTGTGATCACTGTGCTTGGAAGGCAAGCACTCTCCTTACAAAAAATGTTTGCTGCGATCCTTCCACCCAATTTTTAAACTTCACATTATGACATTTTCTAATATTCGCAAAACTTGAGAATGTTTTCACGAACCTCACATGCTTATCATCTACATCCACTTACATTTCGTCATGCTTCGTCTTCTACCAACTTTTCTTTTTTTCTTTTCTAATCTAGTATTTTTTCTTTTTTCCTTTTCTTTTTCTTTCTCTTTTTAATTTTTTAATTTACATCCCAAGTTAGTTAGCGTGTAGTGCAATAATGATTTCAGGAGTAGATTCCAGTGATTTGTTCCCTATGTATAACACCCAGTGCTCATCCCAACAAGTGTCCTCCTTAATACCCCTTCCCCATTTAGCCCATCCCCCCACCCACAAGCCCTACAGCAACCCTCAGTTTGTTCTCTGTATTTAAGAGTCTCTTATGTTTTGTCCCCCTCCCTGTTTTTATATTATTTTTGCTTCCCTTCCCTTACATTCACTTTGTACCAGATCTTGGTTTCTAACACCATCCTCCAAAAAAAGGAACAAGGTTGATTCTACGACAGGGGAAAGAAATACACAAGATGAGCATCTTGCAGTGCCTGAAAGTAAGAAGTGCTTCAAAAAAAAAAAAAATGCAAACAAAACAAAACAGAACACAGAGAGCCTGGGTGGCTCAGTTGGTTGAGCGTCCACACCTCATTTCAGCTCAGGTTGTGATCCCAGGGTCATGGGATCAAGCCCTGAGTCGGACTCTGCACTTATGCACTTAGTGTGGAGCCTGCTTGAGATTCATTCTCTCTCTCTCTCTCTCTCTCTCTTTCCCCCTTCCTCAGGCCCTCTCCCTCACTCACACTCTCTCTCTCTAAAATAAAACAATAAAAAAAAGCCAACAATGATGGAGGCATGTCAAAGGAACCAACTGAAAGATTTCCCAGTGGCCAAAGCTGCACCAATTTGGGCAACGAATACTTTTATTTCTTCCTTTCCAATCTGCATGCTCTTTTATTTCCCTTTCTTGCCTTGCATTGGCCATCAACCCCAGCACGATGTTGAATAGCTGTGGTAAGAGCAAACATTCTTGTTTTGGTTCTGATCTTAGGGAGAAGGCACTTAATTTTCACTATTAAAAAAATTTGTTTTAAGTTTATTTACTTTGAGAGAGAGCGAGAGCACACACGTGCTCAAACTGGGAAGGGGCAGAGAGAGAGGGAGAGAGAAAACCAAGCAGGTTCCTTGCCGTCAGTGCAAAGCCCAACCCGGGGCTTGAACCCATGAACCACGAGATCATGACCCAAGCTGAAATGAAGAGTCTGAAGCCCAACCGCCTGAGCCACCCAGGTGTCCCACTTAGTTTTCATTATTAAATATGATGTTAACTGTATCCTCGTGTTGAATGAAGATAATTGTTCACAACATTTGAGGGCCGTGAGCCCTCTTTTGGTCATTATGACCTTTTAGGATCTTGAGAGATACTTAGGAAAAACCAGGGCATGCTCTGGCTGGTGGTCACTGTCTCAGGGCAGGTCCCCGAGAAGCAGACTCTCAGACAACAGTATACTTAAAAAAGTTTATGGTGAGCGCTCTTGGAATTAACGTGTGGGACTGGGCAGGGGGAAGATATTGAACTGCAGTGCAATCTTAATGAGGGTCAACAGATTTAATTAGAAGATGTGGAGCTGGGATGACCTTGTGTAATTGCCAAATTGAGGCCAAAGACAGCCACTTGATGCAAACACATATGCTTCTTCATTGAGCTCCCTTTGCTGTGCACCCTGGGTATCTTGTGACACATTGGAGCTGGGTTTGTCTGGACGTCTTGGTACTTGGGTTCATGTTTTATGTCTTGTAGCAAAGATCAACTATTCAGTTGTAAGGAGTCTAGATACCATTTAATGACAAAGTGAAAACCCTTTCAAGACTTTTTCATTGCATGGCTTTCTTTAATAGATGATGAGGGACAGATATCTATAATATTCTCAAGGCAGACTGGTGCAGGGCTGAACACTGCATTACACTGAAGCAGCTAAGACTTCAGATTCATAGGTCTGAGTACGTTGCTCAGAACTCCCATCTGGTTCCCACTGAACTTATCCTGACATCTTTCTCAGGAGGCTGTTTTGAAGATTAAATGAACTAATTCTTACAAAATGCTGTGTGCTGCCTAGCACATAAGCATGCAATAAATGTTAACTATTATTATTATCATTAATATTTATATCCTTAGACTATTTTTTGCAGTTTGTACACGATGAAAACATATTGATTGCACTTATTTTTATTTTTATTTAATGTTTATTTATTTTTGAGAGAGAGAGAGAGAGAGAGAGAGCAAGCAGGGGAGGGGCAGAGGGAAAGGGAGACAGGAGATAGAATCCCAAGCAGACTCCGCACTGTCAGTGCAGTTGGTTGAACTCGTGAACCGCAAGATCGTGACCTGAGCCAAAATTAAGAGTCAGATGCTTATCTGACTGAGCCACCCAGGTGCCCCCATGTACTTATTTTTAAACAAAGTTAACATGGGGTGATAAGGTCTTAGCTGAAAGACAATACAGGCATTCAGGGTGCCATGAACTTCGCCCATTTAGAACGGCAAACTTAATCGGTAAATATTGCGTGTGTTCTGACTACTCTGCCAAGCAGTTCCCTTGCCTCCTCTCTCTCTGGGCCTCCTTGTTATTCCCTGAGATACAGCAATATTGACAATATTGAAAGAAGGCCAATTAACAACCCTACGATGGCCTGTAAGTGTCCAAGTGAAAGGACACTGAGGACTTCTCTCACTTTAAGTCAAAAGCTAGAAATGATTGAGCTTAGTGAGGAAGGCTTGTCAAAAGCTGAGATAAGCCAAAAGCTAGGCCTCTTGCCCCAAACAGTTAGCCAAGCTGTGATGCAAAGAAAAAGTTCTTGAAGGAAATGAAAAGCGCTACTCTGGTGAACACATGAATGGTAAGAAAGTGAAACAGGCTTATTGCAGATATGGAGGAAGTTTTACTGGTCTGGATAGAAGATCAAACCAGCCGTAACATTCCTTAAGCCTAAGCTTAGTCCAGAGCAAGGATCTCTTCAATTCTGTGAAGGCTGAGAGAGGCGAAGAAGCTGCAAAGACAAGTGGGAAGCTAGCCGAGGTTGGTTCAGGAGGTTTAAGGAAGGAAGCCAGCCCCACACATCCAAGTGCAAGGTGAAGCGGCAAGGGCTGACGTAGAAGCTGCAGCAAGTTCTCCGGGAGATCTGGCTGCGATCCTTAATGAAGGTGGCTCCCCGCATGACAGATTTTCAGTGTGGTTGAAACAGCCTTATATCAAAAGAAGATGCCATCCAGGACTTTCATAGCTGGAGAGGAGAAGTCAGTGCCTGGCTTCAAGGCATCGAAGGACAGGCTGACACTCTTGTTAGGGGCTAATGCAGCTGCTGACTTCAAGTTGAAGCCAGTGCTCACTTACCATCCTGAAAATCCTAGGGTCCTTGAGAATTGTGCTAACTCTACTCTGCCTGGAGAAAGACATATACCATGTGTTTTCACTCATGTGTGGAACTTGAAAAACTTACCAGAGGACCATGGGGGAAGGGAGGGGGAAAAATAGTTACAGAGGGAGGGAGGCAAACCATAAGAGACTCTTAAATACAGAGAACAAACTGAGGGTTGAAGAGGGGGGTGGGGAAGAGGGAAAAATGGGTGATGGGTATTGAGGAGGGCACTTGTTGGGATGAGCACTGGGTGTTGTACGTAAGTGATGAGCCATGGAAATCTACCCCCAAAACCAAGAGCACACTGTATATGCTGAATGTTAGCCAACTTGACAATAAATTATATTAAAAAAAAAAACTACTCTGTCTGTGCTCTATCAATGGAACAAAGTCTGGATGACAGCACATCTGTTCACAACTTGGTTTCCTAAATATTGTAAGCCCATTGTTGAGACCTACTGCTCAGAAACAAAGATTCCTTTCAAAATCGTACTGTTCATTGACAATGCACTTGGTCACCCAAGAGCTCTGACACAGATGTACAATGAGATTAGTGTTTCATGTTTGCTAACACAGCATCCTTTCTACAGCCCGTGGATCAAGGAGTAATTTAGACTTTCAAGTTTTATTACTTTTAGAAAAATGTTTATTTATTTATTTTTGAGTGAGAGAGGGAGAGAGAGAGTGTGTGAGTCGGGGGGAGGGGTGACAGAGAGAGAAGGAGACAGAGAATCCCAAGCAGGCTCCGCACTGTTAGTGCAGAGCCTGACCTGGGGCTACATCTCAAGACCCTGAGATCATGACCTGTGCCGAAATCAAGAGTCAGACACTTAACCGACTGAGCCACCCAGGCGTCCCAATAAAGTATTTTTAAATTAAGGTATATACGTACCTAGGTGGCTCAGTTGGTTGAGCGTCTGACTTTGGCTCAGGTCATGATCTCGCAGTTCGTGAGTTAGAGCCCCTGCATCGGGCTCCTCCTGTCAGCCTGTCAGCACTGAGCCCACTTCAGATCCTCTGTCCCCCTCTCACTGCCTCTCCCCTGCTTGTGCTCTCCCAATAAATAAATAAATAAATATTAAAAAAAATTAAGGTATGTATGTTAAAAAAAATAATGGTATGGCGCACCGGATAGGCTGTGGTATAAACAGCTGTTCTATGCACTGGGCAACAAAGAAATTCATTTGACTTGCTTTGTTGCAGTACTGTTTGACTGTAGTGGTCTGGAACCGAACCTGCAGAATCTCTGGGGTACGCCTGTAAACAGTGACGCTTGATGACGGATAATTTCTACCACCGGTGGATAATTGCTCCTCAGCAGCTACAAATACTTGTGATTAAGTCCCTTAAAAATAGTGTTTTCAATTTTATCTCACATTTTAAACTATGAAAATGTACAAACATATACAAAGATAAGGAGAATAATTCAATGAACCTCATCACATTTTCCCACATAAACATCTATTTCTTTTTTCTCAAAACTATTTTTCTTAAAGTTTATTTTTTTAGTAATCTCTGCACCCAACATGGGGCTTGAACTCACGACCCCGAGATCAAGGGTCTCGTGCTCTTCCAGTTGAGCCATCCCCTCTTTTTTCTTAACAAAATTTTTTAAGTGTGTTTATTTTTGAGAGAGACAGAGACGGTGTGAGCGGCAGAGGGGCAGAGAGGGAGAGAATCCCAAGCAGGCTCTGCACTGTCAGCACAGAACCCAGTGTGGAGCTCGAACTCACGAAACCATGAGATCATGACCTGAGCTGAAACGGAGAGAGTTGGGCGCTTAAATGACTGAGCCACCCAGGTGCCCCTCTTTTTTCTTTTAAAGCAAATTCCAGTAATCATATCATTTTGCACTCACATACTTTGGTATGCATCTCTAATAATATGGGCCTTATTTATATAGCCATAGTACATAATCATACATGAAGAAATTTGGTATCATCCAGTTCACAGTAAAGTTTTCCTGATTATCTAAAAATTCTCATATTTTAGAGGAATTGTTTAAATCAGGAAAGAAACAAGGTCAATACATAATATTTGCTTGTTGTCCCTTAATTCTTTTAAAATATTGACTAACCTGCACCCCTTTCCTCCAGTTGTCATGTTGCAAAAACTAGGTCATTTGTCCTAGAAAATATCCCATATTTTAGATTTGTTCGTTTGTTTCCATGTGGCGTTATTAAGTAGCTCCTGTATCCCGTGTATTGCATTTTATTTTAAAATTATTTATTTTAAAGGCTTTTCTAATTAAAGTATATGACATGATAGTTGTAAAAACTTAGAAAAATGATAGAACTCCAGTTGGTAATGTGGAAGGTACAAATTTGTCATAATCCTACCCCTAGAGGTAATCACTGTTGATTGTTTGGCATATATTACATCAGAAATTTTTCTTCGCCATTCAATAAGAAAGTAATTTCTTAACTCATTTTACGATGAAGTTGGCCATCGTGTGATTCTCTATTACTACGAGGTTTTTGTGGCGATGATTCAACGGTTCTTTGCACGGTGTCCCAATCCCGTAAAAAATCTAGCCGTTGTTAGAAAGTATTGGGTCAGGACAGCACAGTTATTGTTTTAAGTTAATCACACATGGGGTGTTTTGTGCGTGTTGCAGGGTGAAGAACGTAGCCCTGGGGAAGGTGCAGATACAGAATGGGACCAGTTGAGTAGGGCCACACCTTACTCTAAGCTGCTCATACTATCAGATAGGACATGATCTAATGGGACCAGTGAGTTTGGTGCCCAGTGGCGGAAGGAAAGATCTTTTAGGCCAGTACCTAAATAACTAGGACAATTCCTTTAATTGTCTGTCTCAGTGGGGATTCTGAGCCTCCCATTCTGTCCTCTCATGCTAGGAATGGACTGTTAGTGGAATGCATACTATAATTTGTCCTAGTGCTTGCCAATTGCAAATGAAAAAGAAAAAAAGAATATATCACTCTAATTTGCATGCCCCCCCTTGCCCAAATTGAAGAATTACACAAATCTTTTACTACAAATTCCCAGTTTTTGAGTTCTTAATTTTGACTTTTCTTTCAGTTGGTCTACTAAGACCAACTTCAAATAGTCTTCAAATAATTGTTTCTAAAAGTAATGTGCAGGATGTTTTCTAATCTTTGGACATCTGAGAATAATTTAATGTAAGTTTTGCACATGAAAAACATGTTGACTAGATTTTAAAATATGTGATTACAACAGTTCTCAAAATTTAATAGCTATTACTTTATTATCTTTTATTTTTATTTATTTATTTTATTAATGTTTCTATATTTTTGAGAGAGAGAGAGAGTGCAAGTCAGAGAGACACAGAGATAGAATCTGCAGCAGGCTCCAGGCTCTGAGCAGTCAGCACAGAACCCGACGTGGGGCTTGAACCCATGAATTGCAAGATCATGACCAGAGCTGAGGTCGGACGCTCAACCCACTGAGCCACCCAGGTGCCCCACTTCATTATCTTTTAGAACTTGGTGCTGCAAGAACTTTGGGCCAGTATGGATTTTATTAATTTGTAAATGACCTAGGTTTTAAGATGGGGCTTTTTGCTTGTTTTTGTCTTTTTAATCACTTCCTAGGATATATTTAGGGGTGTGATCTAGATACTCCCTTTTTGTCCCTCCATTCTTCATAATCTCCACCCTGCTGCGGGCTGTGGGATTCTTACAGATTGAGCCAATTAGCTCTGATGCCCGGTAGCTTCTGACTGATTGGGCCAATGGGAGTCACTACAAGATTAGGAGCTGGAGGAGGTAAAATCAGGCCTTTTTTTTTTTTTTTTTTTACAACTGTCTCACTCATTTCTGATACTTTACCTTCTTCTTGCTTTTTCAGGCCTAGTGCTGGTAATAATGTCGACTAAATTCTTGACTGATTCTGTGCAGACCTCCTATAATTGATTAGTCCAGGTACTTGGTGAACATGGTCAAACTTCAGTTGGTATGGTTTCTAATGACCTGTCCTCAAGGTCACTGATTATTCCTTCTGTTATTCCACTCTAGACTATGGTTTTTGTTTTGGTCTTTTCAATTTCAGATATTGTATTTTTCAGTTCTAGAATTTTCTTTTTGGTCATTTTTTTGTATTTTTAAAAATTTTATTTTAATCCATTTATTCATTATGACTGTGTTGCCTTTAAGTCTCTGAACATACTTAAAATAGAGATTTTGAAGTTCTTGTCTGCTGATTCCAACTTCTGAGTCATCTTTTTTTCTCCTATGGGTCTCCTTTTCCTTTGTTTTTTTCATATCTAGTAACTTTTTAAATTATATACTGGACATTGTAGGAGATGGGTTTTAAAAGGATCTCAAATCTGTTTTCTGTCTTCGGAGAATACAGAGTTTTGTTCTAGAATGTAGTTAAATTACTTTATATCACCTGAATCATTGCTAAGGCAGATCTATTTTGGTTTTACTGTTACTTCGGAGGTGAGTACATTAGCCCTGGGGAGGTCTTTACTCCTAAGTGTAGCTTTCACGGAGTTGTAACGGAAAGGCTGTAATGGAAAGCCCCTTTAACTTGGAAGGATTTGATCTCCTCCCTCCGTCTTCCCTGTGGTGGGCAGGTGCTCAAATCTCACTTCAGCTCTAGTCTTTCCAGCTCTTTTCCCCTTGGGCTTTCTGTAGTCTTGCCCTGCAGATGTGGACCATGGGGGTCAGCCAATGACACGCGGGAATTCTCGGTGCACATTTTGAGCTTACTTCCTCTGTGGCTTCCTCTGTTTTGTGGAATTCTGCCAATGCTCCTCTGGCATGCTCGAATTCTTTTTTCTGGCTCCACACACCAGTATGATTCCAGACTCTGCCCAGCTCTATCTGCCATATTCCTATTTTTCACGTATCAAATCCTCTTCTGTTTCTGTCTGCTTTGGGTCGCTCTGCAGGGTCTTCAAACAGCTTTTTTTTGTAAAGCTCCAGAATTGGCAACCGTGATCGTCAGGAGGAATACTCTGATACAAGTTATTCTGCTATAACCGGGCCATTATTATTTCTTGCCTGTATTTTTGTGGTATGCCTCATGTACAGTCTGTACAGTCTCTGTACAGTCTCTTCTCACCTCAGCAGCCACAGTAATCCTATCAGAATGTTGAGTCTGATGATGCTTTCTTTTCCTTACAAGCCACCACTGGCAGGTCCATCTCAGACCTGAGCACCACTGGCAGGTGCCTCAGAATGAAAGCCCAAATCCTGGCAATCAGCAGCGTTTTCCTCCAGTGTACCCCCCACCCCTCACTCTGTCTTTTCTGTCTGCCTTGCTGTCTGATTATTTTCCATTTTAATCACTCTGTTCTTGTCCAAATTACTTTCTTTTCTTTAAAAAAATTTTTTTAATGTTTATTTATTTTTGAGAGAGAGAGACAGAGCGTGAGCGGAAGAGGGGCAGAGAGAGAGAAGGGGACAGAAAAGATCTGAAGGGGGCTCTGCGCTGACAGCAGTGAGCCCGATGCCGGGCTTGAAGTCATGAATCGTGAGATCATGACCTGAGCTGAAGTCAGACGCTTAACCTCCTGAGCCACCCAGGTGCCCCCTTGCCCAAATTACTTTCTTCTTACTCCTTGCTCTTGTCTCAGGGCCTTTCCCCTTTCTATTCTCTTTTCCTGGAATTGGCAGCTCCCACCCTGTTGAAAATGATAAATTCCTACATCCCTACCTACTCTTATAGCCTCTTTCTAGCTTCCCTGGTTTACTTTGTCTCCGTAAGGTTCACAACCACCTTGTTCACTGACAGCTTCTCCTTACAAGGATGTAAGTTCAGTGAAAGCAGGGATTTTTGTTTGTTTTGTTCCCTTGTATAGTCTCAGATCCCAGAATGGATAAACCCTGAATGAATCAGAGTCTCTTACTCTATGGAGACTCATACTGAGCCAGTTCCTTAATACCAAAAAATGTATGTCCAAGGCAGTTCCCAGCCATATTATGAAGCTGACATATTTTATCTTGGGCCCATTTATCTTCACTCCTGCGTAGAATCTTTCCCACATAGCTCCTCCCTTGTAGTGCTCATCTTCTGGGATACAACACTGTGGTGTTTGATAAAATGTCACTGGATTAGGTGTCTGTGGAGTTTTAGAAATAACCTCAAGAAAACACAGTATCCTTTAAATTTGTTACCACTGCATAAAATATACCAGTGTTCTTGTGTTTATAGAGTTAATAGGATAGAGATAAGAAAAAGAAGGGGATGTTGGTTTAATTGTCATTTATATAATACATTTTATGAGCCTACATAAATTATGCATCATTGACCTTTAAATGAATTTAGGCTTAATGAGATTGCTTCATCATGTTTAAAGATGTAATATAATTATTTTATTATGTTTTTTTATTATTTCCTAAGCTTATTTATGCTCCTCCCTCCTCATCAGGGCCCAAATGCGTTGCCTTCTTATCTAATATTTTTAAGCTGTTTTCTGGTTTGAGGTTTGCAGAAATCTGATCTCACTGAATTATGGCGTCGCTTAGTTGTTTAATTTTCCAGGGTGCTCTACCACAACCTTAGCTTTATCAGAGACCTGTGTTTCCAAAGAGTTAAACTTTGTGATCTGAAAATGGATTCTTTAAAAGTGTGGTTTGCAATAGGAATCTTTATCATCCTGCACACACATAGAATAATGAATCTAGAGCTTAGGCTCAGCATTTTGCCCTCTAGTGTTGGATCTTGAAAACGCAGATTAATATTGAACATGACTTTGTGTCCCATGGAGTCCTAGGGTCTCCAGAGGATCCCAAGAAATCTGAAGGGAGGGAGGAGGAGGCTGTACAGGCTGGACTCTGGCCTCATTCCTTTCAGATGCACAAGTATCACTTGGGGCCACTGCTCTGCTCTTGACAAAACAGTTGTTTTCGTGCTTCAAAAATAAAAATTTAAAAACCATAGCTCTAGAGTGTAAGCATATGAAACCTAAGAAGTGATTGTAGTGCACATGTTCACTTATGTCATTAGATATTGGAATTTGGGCTATATTTCCTCATATAAAACATAAATGCTTGAGCTAGCCCCAAATAACTATTTAACGTATGGTGCAATTTAACATCTATCTATCTATCTATCTATCTATATTTTTTAACATCTATATATTTTAATTAAAAAAAATACACAACAGAGGGGTGCCTGGTTGGCTCAGTTGGTTAAGCATCTGATTGTTGATCTCAGCCCAGGTCTTTGGGGTTGTGAGTTCGGGCCCCACATTGGGCTCCATGCTTAGCAGGGAGCCTACTTAAATAAGCAAACTTGATTATCACTGATAATCAAGGTGTCTTTGATCTTTTTGCAGGGAGGCCCTGGTGGAGGCCTCCTGAAAGCAATTCTGATGTTTCTATGCTGTGGCTTGTGGTGAAATGTCCTCCTTAATCCACTGAAACAAAATTTATGCTGTTTCTTTTTGTTTTCTGGGTGGGAGTCAAAGCATATGGGGATGGGAAGTGGATTTTCTTGGGCACTGGAAGGGGCCTGAAGTCCCTTTGGAAGGGAAGCGGAGATGGGACTTAGGGGATCAAGCCTTTTCCAACCTTCCCAGCTAAGGATTCAGGTATCTTTGGTAGTTTTCTCCTAAGGCTCTGCTGGTCCTCCTGGTTTCTGGGACTCTAGCCCAATTCTCATAGTTCAGAATTGGGGTTCTTGGTTGCTTCTCCATTTGGCTGTGTGGAGTTTTGATAACCTCCAGTGACTCTGAGATCTTGTTTCCTGTGTCTGAACCTACTTTAACAGGAAAATAGAGACTTGGAGAGATCAAGGAAAAGAAGGCATGGCGCAGTGTAGCAGACTAGAAGGATGGGTAATTTCCGGGGGCCCCCTTTGGAGGAGGGCTGTGTGTGTCCTGGGCCTTCTGCAGGAAGGTACATATAGGAAATTGGTGTTGATTTGTTCAGTCTTGTCATACTGGCCAGGAATATGCTGGGGGTACTTCCAAGCTACTTGGGACTGGGTAAGCTGAGTTTTTAGAGGTGTTGGGGGCACCCAACAGGCTAAAACATCTTCCCAGCCCAACAGTGTAAAGGGGAGAAATTCATGAAAAATCTTATGGTATTCTTCAGTGAGCTGGAGAGACAAGAAAATGTGCCTGTGGTAGGCAGCATCCAAGATGGCTTCCAACGATTCTCTGCTTCTTAGTATTCATGCTCTGTGTAATCCCTGTCTGTGTGGGCTGGACCTAGTGATTCTAATACATAGATTATGGCAGAAGTGAGGAGGTGCCACTTCTGAGACTGTGGCTTCCATTTTGCTTGCACTCACTCACTCTGGCTCTTCTTGCTTACTGATGAAGCCAGCTACCATTTTGTGAGCTGCTCTGTGGAGAAGCCTATATGGCAAGGAACTGAGGGTGCCTCTGGCCAATAGCCAGGCAGTGGGTTTGAAAGCAGATCCTTCTCCAGTCAGGTCTTCAGATAAGATCCCAGCCTTGGCTGATACCTTGATTACAGCCTTGTGAGAGTCTCTAAGCTGGAGGAACACAGTTAAGCCATGCCCAGGTTCCTTATCCACAGGAACTGAGAGAATAAATATTTGTTGCTTTAAGCTAATAGATTTTGGGATAATTTGCTTTGCACCAATGGATAACAATATAGCACCGTTGGAGTAGGAGTGTCGGAGGCTATTGTTTTATGTAGATGATTGTAATGAGTGGCTTCTTTCACTCCACCCTTTCTGGTGATTCCTGAGCCAAGGGTGGGAGTTGAAGGCGTGTGGAAGAGGTTAGCCAGAGTTAGGGTCATGTTGTTGAACTGTGCAGGACCCCTTCCCCCAACGAAGAGCTCCCACATCATTCCATAAAATAGTCATAATTAGCATTTGAAAACCTGTCATGCAGAGATCAGGAGAGCCTACTCAGGGCTGGTCAGAGAAGCCATGTCAACCAGTATAGGAACTGTGACCAAATCTAGTCAAGTAAGGAGACACTTGTTCTTTATCCCTTTTCCAAGTTCTCAACACTAAGTAGCCAGAGCCTAGAAGAGGGGATGGGTGAGAGTATGAAGGGGTAGGACTCTTGAGCACATCAAAATGATAGGTTTTCTGTGTACAAGGACATAGCCCATCACCCTCCAAGAGTGACCTGGTGGTCAGCAGAGGCAGGGGACACCTTGTGACATTCAGTAGGTGAAAAAAAGGTGGCCCCAAGGGTCATAGGTCAGCATACTTTAAAGGGGTTTTGTATAGAAGGTACCAATAACAAGCATTTGAAAGCAGTCTCTATTTTTGTCTAGTAAAGCATTACAGTTCTATCATTTTCTTGAAAGTTTAACTTTCCTTCTCTAATCACAGGAAACACTATTTTATTATGGAGGAACTGCTTTCTCCATCAGAGGGTCCAAGAGATGTAAGAGTAGGATCCATAGGACCTGGGATCCTTGGAGATCCTTGGATCTTCACTGGATGCCTCTGGGGCCCATTAAGTGAAAGAGGGAAAGCATCCTTTGCCAAATTTTTTACTGTTCCCTCTGAAAAATCTTTTTGAATTATTCTCAGTACTCTCAAAAAAATATGTATTCACTGTAGGAGATTAGAAAGAAGAAAATAAAAACCATGATCCCAACGCTTAGCATCATCTGCGAACGTTTTGGTGTATATTTTCCCAGCCTCTTTTCTAAGGTGTTCATGTTGTGTTGTACACAGCATCTTTTGAAATTTACCGTGATAATAACTTGAGCATCTTTTCATGTTTCCAAGTATATGACCATGACATTATTTTTGAGGGTTCCATAGTATTCCATTTAAAAGATACAACATATTGAAGGTATCTAGTGTCCTCTTGGTGGGCATTTAGAAAGGTTCTAGTTTTTGATATGCAGAGATGACTATTCTTCCTTGATGTAACCAAGTGAGGTCAAGTTGAGAAAGGGCATAGACTTAGTGTAATGAGACCAGGAGAGACATAGAATGTCCAGGGGTCTGGAGAACTCTTGATGATCCTTCCCCTGTGTACTTTCATGTCCACCACCAGTGAGAGTCAGACCATGTGCAGGCCATGGTTATCTTGTATGTAAGGTGAGGGTGTTGGTCCCGTGATTTCTTTGGTCATTCCATGTTTGTGAATTGTTGACCAGTTGACTATCTTCAGGTTCTCATCTGGTGCACCTTAAACCCCTCCAGTGTGCTTCCTCCTCTGTGAAATGGGAATATAAATGTCCTTCTTAAGAGGTCTGGGGGATTAAATGAGATCATGTATGTCTGTCATAGACCCCAGCACTTAGTAAGCCCTCAACAAGTCTCCTGTTATTAGGTCGAACCATACGAAATTGCCAATTTTTTGTAGGTCAGACATGACTAGTACTGGCGATTTCATTTTTCTTCCATAGTAAAATGTCATCTGTACTTTTTGCTTTCTTTGATATATACACATACACACACACATTCATGCATACTGGTTTATTGAAGCAGGAAAAGAGAATGGAGGCATTTTACAAATTCGAGGGCTGCAACAAGTTGGAGATGTTCTTTGCAGACATTCCCATGCTATGCTCTCCACAGTAAAGGACCTGGATGCAGCTGAGAGGTTATATTACAGGTAGCTAGAAACAGAGGTCACATGTTGTCTGCAATCGCTTTGGAAAATTTTGAGAACAGGTGTATCGTCGTGACCATTTAAATGTTGCTGAAACACCCTGAAATGAATTCCTATAGGGCAGCAGTGTCCCTGGAAACTGAACAATTAAGACATCCTGTTACTCTTCAAGACCTTCAGGCAAGTGGGGTTCGACAGTGGACAAGAGGCACAGTGAAGGGTGGATGGAAGGACCCAGAGGTCACTGAGGCCATATGTGGCTACAGGGGAACTCGCACAAGTCCTGGGACCTGACACATCCCCACCAGGAATCCAACCTAAGCTTCTGGCTCTTAAAGCCATTGGACATAGGGAGAATAATTTCTGAATTGAGAGGATACCAGGAGAGAAATGGCATTTTTTCACTGAAGGGATGAGAAGATGAGCTACAGCTCACCTTTTCTCCCCTGACTTCCTTTCTCGTTCAGTCTTGAGAAGCCACGCAGCAAAGGGGCCGCTGATCAGCAGCGGTGGCCGAAGGGGGACAGTAATAGGTCAGAGCCGGATGGACTGCTGGTATGAAGCCTTGCGCCACCCTTCCAGAAAGAGACACTTCAGATACCTCCAGGATTTTAAAGTGAACCATAGAGATCCTTTTGATTCTTTGGAGTTTTTGAAATGCTGATGTGTAATAGGGGGGCGGCCAGGGGCTGGCAGTCCTGTCTGAGATCCCCTAGGCAACTGTGTGGAATTCTCCCTTCGAATGTCAAGCAGCCGCACATCCTTGGTATTCTTTTATTGTCTGGGGGAATATGCGGTTGAGAATATACTGAGAAAGCTGGATAGGAGGCCCTGGCTCATTCGCAGGGAGGGCCCGCAGCATGCATTTCCGCTGCCCTCGGGGGACCAGAGGACAACACCTACAGATAGAGTGTCTGGCCACCAATGAGCATTCGGGCTGGCGGGTGGGGAGTGTGTGTGTGTGTGTGTGTGTGTGTGTGTGTGTGTGTGTGAGAGAGAGAGAGAGAGAGAGAGAGAGAGAGAGAGGGAGAGGGAGGGAGACCATAAAGGAGGAGGTGCACTTGTACATCCATGCAAGGAAGAAGAAAAACAGTTTGGGGGAAGGGGAGTTGGGGAAAGAAATATATAAAAACCCTTGGGGAGAAAAATATTCTGTACTAATCAACCTGAGCCAACCTGTTATTTGGGGAGCGTTTTAGACGTTACCATAAAAAACAATCATCGGGTGATCACTGAGCACAAAATCATTTTGCAGTCACCCAGCAGTCTCTCTTCTAGAGCTCCAGAATTACCAAAATATTCTTGTCTACCAGCAGAGGGATAAAAAAAAAAAAAATTGCACATCTCCCTGTATGTTTTTTGGTTTTTGTGTTCCCACACGCCCATGTGATTTCAACTCTGAGGCTGTCCCCTAGCACAGTTCCCACCTGGTGGCTGCTCACAGGTGAGCATGAGCAGCAGGAGCAAGGGGCAGGTGCCAGAGGCTGCAAAAGAACAGCAGCTGGGGGGCACCTGGGTGGCTCAGTTGAGTGACCGACATCGGCTCAGGTCATGATCTCACAGCTCGTGAGTTCGAGCCCCGTGTCGGGCTCTGCTGACAGCTCGGAGCCTAGAGCCTGGCTCGGATTCTGTGTCTCCCTCTTTCTATGCCCCTAACCCACTCACATTCTGTCTCTGTCTCTCTCAAAGATAAATAAACATTAAAAAAAAATTAAAAAAAAAAAAAAGGAGCTCTTCTGGTCCACATCCATGTAGAACCAAAAGCCAAGGTAGGAAATATACAGGTTGATGGGGGGCTGGGGGTGGGCAGGGAGATGATGGGGAAGGTCCATGTGGTGACATCCAGGACGGGGGCTGCCGAGGACAGTGTGATCAAGGCCAGGCGGTGGCACAGGGCAGTGCGCCTTCGCAGGACTGGGTGGGTGACTGACATCATATGGGAGCCTTGGGAGTCATCTGTGCAGAGGCCCCAACTCAGTGTGTTGAAATGGGGAAGCAGGCAGGAGTAGAGGATTCCTCCCAGGAGAAACATTCCAGCGTCAAGGCTTCAGGTTGCTGCTGGCCAGCCCACGACAGGTGGTGTGGCCCCAACAATGGCCCCGACCCATGTGTCGGCAATGCTGATCCTCTTTAATGGGGTACAGCAACAGGTACACAGGAAAATGTGGAGGACCCCCAGCACTTCCGTGAGTGGGTCCACCCCCTCAGGTAAGAAGGGCAACTTCTGGAACCGCACAGCTCGCCACGGGCTCATCCGTCCACGAACCAGAGGTCTGTTTTTTGTCGTATTCATGTTTGAATCCACTGACGCTCCAAAAAACCGATCGACGGAGTTGGTGGCACTGAATGCGAGGGCTGTTCTGGTAAAAGTAAGTAGGAAACAGTGAAAAGGTCCTGGAGCCGGCTCAAGTCCGGCTGAGAGCTGTGAGTTTGGCATTGGGCAGTCGAGCCACAGTTCCTGGGAGATCTTCCAGATACAGCTTCGTTTCTCCCCACTGCTTTTCATCTTTGGTCTCTCCCCACATCTCCTGAGCCTGTAGTTCTGGAGGCCGGCCCTGGTTTCTAGCAGTTCTTTCTTACATTTGGCTTTCTGGGCAAAGAAAGGCTGGGACGCAGAAAAGGTCTCATTTCAGAGATTTCTGCTTTGGCCTGACCCAAAGATGTTTTTTTCAAGGAATGGAGATTCCACTGATTCTGGCTTCCATTTTACTTGCTGGCTGAGGCTTCTGTCCAGTTCTGTGACATACATGCACGTGAGGAAGGTCACCCACTGCTTACTGAGGCTCCTGAAAAGATGCAGACATGGAGGGGATTCCTGCACTGCCCTTTTTTCTAGAGACCAGACACATCCTCCGACCCAACCTGTCAGGAGGCGTGAGGAGAGAGCGTGTGGGGATGTGACTGTAACGCGTGAGTCTGGCTGCTCCCTGGCGTCCCTGTCTCCTCTCTTCTCTTGGCTGCTGGGCACTGAACTTTTTCTTTCAGAATTAATCTTCTGTACCCAGGAAAGGCACACGATGTAGGGGAAACAGCATGAGCCACTCTCCAAAGGCAGGCAGCATCCCGGCCTCTTTGGCAACGTTTTCACAAACCATCTTTAGGGTCTGTTTTACCCGTAATCCCAGCCCCCTCCGTAGTGTTATTTTCATATGTGCAGGTGGGGCTGACCCCGGTCCCTACTCATCCTCGAAGAAGCTGGCATAGTGCTTCGAAGAGGACAGTTAGAGGCGGTCACTGAGGCCACTGGCTTGTTCCTTCTTGGAACAAGCCTCAGGGACCTCTAGGATCTGCGTAGCCACCCAGCTTTACCACGTACCCAAGGAGTCTCATTTCCTGGCAAAGTCAAGGGACAAGGTCACAGAGGTCATTGGGGCTTAGTGATCAGCAGAGGGTGCATCATTAAACATTTTTTGTCTCGATTGTAGAAGTTACAAAGTTTAATTGTGAGCAATTTTTATTGTGGGGAAAAAAGATCAAATAGCACAAGGATAAAAATAAAAAGGTGGTATAAAGAGATTCTGGAGGCTTTTCTCCCAAGTAATAGGGTCTTATGTGTGGCTCGGACCCATGACCCTGAGATCAAGACCTAGCTGAGGTCAAGAGTCGGATGCTTAACTGACTGAGCCACCCAGGCACCCCAGTAGGGTCTTAAATAAATTCCTCTTCCAGATACTACTACTGTATAACAAACCACCCCCGAAACATACTGGCATCAATCAGCCATCTTCTTATGTTCACAGATTCTGTGGGCCAGGAGTTCCCAGACTGGGCAAGGCCATACGGACTGTCTCTGCTCCATGATGTCTGGGGCTTTAGCTAGGAAGACTCAAAAGCTGGCAGTAACTTGACTGTTGGTTGGAATCATCTGGAAGGGACTTCACTCACACATCTGATTCTAGATGATGATTCTAGATGATGGATGGGACCTCTCCCTGGGGTTAGCTGGAACAAATACACATATCTCTTCTTATAGACTAGCTTGGGCTTCCTTACAACAGGGCAGCTGGATTCCAAGAGTGGGTGTCCCAAGAGATACGCAGTAGAAACGTGCCAGTGTCTTAAGAGCCTGGACATGGTCATAGTGTCAGTGTCATTTTTGCTGTATTCTGTTGGTCAAGAACTAACCAAACGCAGATTCGGCATTGACCCTACCTCTTGATTTGATGAATGGGAAAGAATTTGGGAGCTCTGTTTTAAAACCTCCACAGTTCCCCAGATGACAGTGTATGTAGCTCAGTGATTAGGAGATGAGAACCTGGGTTCATAGTTCACTTCCATTCTTACTGGCTGTGTGATCTTAGGCAAGTTCATCGAGATAGAGACTAGTGCTCGCTAGAATCTGTTTCTGTTTTCGTCTTCCTGGGAGCACCAGTAGGCTATGCCCCAGCCTCTTGCATTGAGCTGGGGCTGAGAGGCTCATTTTAGCCACACTTTAGCCCAGTGCCGTGTGTCACACTGGGTTAAGGGGATAAAGAGCCCCTTGCTCTCTCCTTACTTGCTATCTAGATGCAGGGAAATCAAGTGGCAATTCATTGTGGGGGGGGGGGGTCACAATACAGAAGGAGCCTGGGTCCCTGCATGACTGCTACAGTGAGTCCTTCGTTTCATGCCCTCTGCCATCAGGGATGTGGGGAAGAGGTAGGCTTGGAGTGTGTTAAGTCACTGAGGTTTTGGGTTTTTTGTGATAGTGGTTGGCGTACCCTGACCAATGCGTTACCCAACCTCTTTGAACCTGTTTCCTTGCCTATAAAGTGGGGTATTAACCACGGCTATCTTTGGGTGCCCTGAAAATTAAGTGAAATAATTTATTGTACAGCGTCTGGCACATAGTAAGTGCTCAATGGATGTTAGCTACAGTTATTAAGTGAATGTGACTGCCAGTTAGAAGAGGGGCAGGTTTGTGTGTGGAAGGATTGTGGTCCAGGGGGAGTTAAACGGTAGGGTTGCCATCATCGTCGTTGTCTTCATCATCATTATCATCATCATCAAGATGGCGCCCACCATTACTGAACACCTGCTTGGGCCAGGCTCTGGCCTGGGGATGCTTCACCTGTCTTTATTTCAATTCACTGAGGCAAGATATTTTTAGTCTTGATGTCGAGATGAGGACCTGGGGGCCCAGAGCTTCTGCTAAAGCTGTCTGAAGTCACAGGCAGGCTTGAAACTCAGAGCTCTCTGACCTCAAAGCCTGACTTGTTTTACTGCAGGGATGACACCTCATGCATTTTGGGGAAATGTGACACGTATTTAAAGAAAAAAAAAATGAGGCCCTGCCTGGCTTCTCACTGGAGAAGTGCTGTGTTTTCCTTTTGAGATTTTTCCTCTGCTTCAAGTTGTAGGGATTTGCTTTTGGTAATTAATCTTTCAGCAGATAGCTGGACCAAAAATGTGGAAGGCCCCTGCTTCCTTCCCTTCCCCCAGGTCCTCTTGCTTTGCTGTTTTGTTTGAACTCTGTAGGCTCTATGTGTAGTGGGTCAGTGGAGACCGAGACTGGATCTCCAGAACAAAGCCCATGTCTGAGTCCTGAAAGTCTCTCTTCAGCTTGAGGCCTCCTGTGAGAAGAGTGGATGTTTTAAAGCCCTCTCAGTGACATTGATAACCCGAGGTGGGATTATAACACCAATGTGGCTGGCTCCTGGGTCTGTCTGTCTTTCTTTCTTTCTTTCTTTCTTTCTTTCTTTCTTTCTTTCTTTCTTTCCTCCCCTCCCCTCCCCTCCCCTCCCCTCCCCTCCCCTCGCCAAAAGCAACTTGCAACTTGTGCAGGAGCTAGATTTACTACATTACCCGGTGATTAATGCCTCTGAATAATCGTGTGTAAATTGTTGCCTCGCTCTCCTCTTTATATCAGTTTTAGTTTTAGCAACATAACCTGCCCCAAAGACCAGTAGATCTATAGGTTTTGATTCAGTCATTGGCATTGTGGGATCTCCCTGGATGACATTTGTGTTTTCATTAAGAAGGCAGTTCTAGGTGGCTCAGTGGGTTAAGTGTCTGACTCTTGATTTCAGCTCAGGTCATGATCTCGTGGTTGGTGAGATAGAGCCCCACATCGGGCTCTGTGCTGTAAGCGTGGAGCCTGCTTGGGATTCTCTGTGTCCCTTTTCACTCTGTTCCTCTCTTGCTCTCTCTCTCTCTCAAAATAAATAAATAAACTTAAAAAAAAAAAAAAAGAAGGCCGTTCCATTTGCCACTGTTAGGTTGTGCCCACCTTCAGTTGCTGAACTGAGACAGGCAAAGATGAGGGTTTATGACATATTTTACTTACACTGTTTCTGTCCTGGCTCAGATAAAACTTTAAACACAAGCCATACCTTTCTTCATTTTTATGTATATACGTATGTATGTATTTATTTTTAATGTACATTCAAGTTAGCATATAGTTGCAATAATGATTTCAGGAGTAGATTCCAGTGATTCATCCCCTATGTATAACACCCAGTGCTCATCCCAACAAGTGTCTTCCTCAATGCCCCTTCCCCATTTAGCCCATCCCCCCACCCACAAGCCCTACAGCAACCCTCAGTTTGTTCTCTGTATTTAAGGGTCTCTTATGTTTTGTCCCCCTTCCTGTTTTTATATGATCTTTCTTCATTTTTATCTCACAGGCAGTTTTTCTATCAAAGGCAATACTAAGGGCCAGATGGATAAAACCAACATCTTCCCTTCAGAGTATCTTTGAAATATTTATAAACGTGTTGGCGGAAAAATTCTTGACCACTCAATGCTAGAACAATGGGTAAAGTTGATTTCCTTCTAGAATATTATTAATATCATATTATTAGTATAGTATTATAGAATATTATAGACATTCTTCTGCAGTAAAACTTTGAAAACTGTTTTGTTCTTTAAAAATGCTTTTAGAAATTAGAACAAAAAAAAAAAATCTTTGTGGCTATTTAAAAAATAACACTAGATGGCGCCAGAGAGCCAGAGAGGACGTGGATTTGCCTCCAGAAACAAGATAGACCTGAATGAAAGGGGCGGCCTGTGGGTGACAGAGGTTATTTCTGAGAGAAATGCTGCAAAGCAGGGGCTCTGGCAGTCACTTCTGCACATCCTCGCAGCGTGATCTGTCTTCACCAAGCCTTTGCACAACCTTTTCAGCCCAGGTACCATCTTCTGGCTGAAGTGTATGCAAGAGGCAGGTTGGTCTTGAGCAGTGGAGGGAGAATAAAAGAAAAAGGCAGAAGGAGCGGAACCGTGCAGTGAGCATGTGCCCCAGCAGTGCCTCTCTAGGGTGCACGGTCACAGCCAAGGAGAGGGAGAGCTGGATCATGAGGGAAGGCGGAGACCAGAAGACCAACTACCGGCAGGTGGCTTCTGCTCTCTGGGCCCCGAGTTTTTCAAGGAAAGAATGGAGAACTTGGTGATTAAGAAATTATGGCAAAATTTACGTAATGTAAAACTTAGCATTTTAACTTTTTTAAAAAACTTTTTCACTATGGTAAAATATGTAACATAAAATTTACCATCTTAACTTTTTTTTAAAAAATTTTTTAAAGCTTATTTGTTTTGAGAGAGAGGCAGAGAGAGTAAGCAGGGGAGGCACAGAGAGAGAGGGAGAGAGAGAATTGCAGTATGAGCCAGGGGGCTTCATCAAGAGGCAAAGTGTGTCATTACTGAGGACAGGGAAGGATGTTTGGAGGAAATGCGATGTCTTGAACTTCATTCAATGTGCTCGCCCTTTCCAATTTGAACAGAGCAAGGATTTTGCAAGAGAGTACAACAGATGCACCAAGAAGTCAGGAAGCTCGGGAGGAGAGAGAGAGGCTGGGGCGGGACACAGGTCCCTTTTCCTTCCAAGGGGCTGGTGGTGACTCTGCAGGATGACTGGGTTTTGGCTCCCCACCAGGAGTTTCTGTTTGGTATGCAGGAGTGAGCCTTGCAAATGGCGATGGTATCTGCACGGGGCAATTGCAGAGCTGCAGGAACAGGCCGGCTCACCGAGGAGGCTTCAGCTGCCGCTGGTGGAGGCGGGCGCAGACTGTGGGGCAGGAGTAGAGCAGTGAAGGGAAGGAAGGGCAGAGACCAGGCCTGAGCTGCTATTTCAGATGGTTCCAGAGCTGCCAGGGGTGGTGATACTGCAGAGAAATTCTTCCTGGGGGAAGAGTTGCAGACAGTAATTTCCTCAGTTATCTGCTGAGGAGTGGGGCCTGGAAGGCTCTTTCTGGCATGCAACAGGGCATGGTTTATTGAGCACTGTTTTGGTCCTAAAAGGCCCAGTAGTGAAGCACTTGGCCTAGACTCTAGTTGGGGTCATGGGGACTCAGGCAAGCCTGGTCAGGGAGTACAGCCTGGAGGAGGTGATGTGTGAGCTGGGCCTTGAGAGATGCATAGGAGTTTAGATGAACCATGGGGCAAGGGGCAGAGGTGGGGCAGAGGGCGGCTGGGGGTCTAGGTCTAGGCAGAGGAAATAGGCCTCCAGGCCAAGCTCTGATGGTGAGCAGTGGTATGGAAGGTTCTGACAACCTCACGTGGTAGGAATATTAGGTTGCCTGTGGTGGTTGTGTAGGTATAAGTTGCAGTTGAAGAAGGAAGCAGGGGCCAGATTGTGCTAGGCCTTTTATGTCTTCTAACCTGGTGAGGGAGTTTGAGTTTTATCTTGAAGACTGTGGCAGCCAGTGGAGGGTGTGAAGCAGAGGGGTGACATTGTAAGACACACCTTTTTGATAAAGGACTCTGTGGAGACTGGATGGGTGGGGGCAAGACCTGAATCGAGTGCCCATAGTGCCCTCCTCCAGACCAGGCTGACTCTATTCCAGGGTAGAAGTGTTGGTCAGAGCCTAGGTAACGGAAGCAGAAAGGAGAGAAAAGGAAAGTGCTTTTTTCCCGCTGTACAACTTTAGGGGCCACCAGTCTCACAGACCATGGTGCGAAAAATAGGCCTTGACAGTGCACATTCTATGCAACCCTATATGGCATCCCTGAATAAACAGATTGAAGACTAAAGAGGATCAAGAAGATAAACGATGGTGGTTCATTGAATGTGAGGGAAGGAGTAGAGAGGGTTCAGAGATGACCCCCAGGCTTCTGACTTCGCTATGGGATTAGGGGATATTGGTGTCATTCATTGAATCAGAGGACACAGAAAGAGCGCAGATTTGGGAGACATGACTGGGAGAAACTGGGAAAACCGTTGGAAGCAAGAGACTTTGTGGGTATGGACACAAAACCCTGGAAAGCAGGGACTTTTTCCACCTTGCGGTTCCTGGCTCCCAGCTGGGCACGTGGTGACCTTTCCTGACTCCCCTGGGGGCTCATCCAGGCTCCTTATGGCAGTTAGCATTAGTGTTCAGAATGGTGGATGGCTTTGGGGTCAAGAACTAGTAGCAAAGAGAATAAATGCTGTACAAGAGCCCTCCAGGGACATCCTACGTTGTCTCCATGGTGACCGCAAACAAACAGAGAACCCAAGAGGGTGCTGGGTCATTATGAGGTCACTCACACCACTTCCAAGACAGATGCCTAAAAGGAAAACCCAAAAAAACCTGGTGGTGGAACTGAACTCAACCACTTTCTTTTATTTATTTATTTTTAACCAAACGCAGTCAATCTCATTTTGTGTGTAGCTAGGCATCGTGAGAAGACTCCAGGATGAGCCACCCTTGTGAGCCTGGGGTTTGGTTTGTGCCTGGGCAGGGTCCCCTCATGAGAGACACAGTTCCCACCTCTTGTTTATTTGTTTTTATTTTATTTATTTTGAAAGAGGGAGAGAGAGAGAGAGAGAGAGAGGGAGAGAGAGAGAGAATCCCAAGCAGGCTCCAAGCCGTCAGTGTAGAACCTGATGTGTGGTTTGATCTCATAAACCCTGAGATCATGGCCTGAGCCAAAATCAAGAATTGGATGCTTAACCAACTGAGCTACTCAGGTGCCCCCCAACCTCTTGTTTTTATTCAGGGAATTTGCTCAACCCCATGCTTTCCCCAGGGTCACCTACTCACTGCTCTGCAGAGAACATTAAAAGCATCCATGAAAGAGACATGGCAGATTTTGTTGGCCATGAACCTCAAAGATGAATTTTCCTATCACATTTTATGAGTATGGGTTTTAAAGCCTCCATAATGCAGGGCTGCCCCTCTCCAGTACCCATGAACTTCCTCTTACGGTGATGATTTGTGTTGTTAATTTGGCCAGGAGAAGACCTTGGACAATACTGGATCATGTAGCGTATGGAACTGATAGAAATGATTATCTTTTTTCTTTTTTTTTCCCTATGGATAGCAAAGGGAAGATTTTGCTGTCTTCCTTGAACTTCTTAGCTCACAGATGGGATCCTTTGTGAGGAGCTTGGGTGGGGATCCCAGGCAGGCAGAAGATAATGTGGTCTCCAACAGTATCCAAAGACCCTGAGGGTTAGGAAGAACAGATTAAGGCATGGATTTATTTTGTTAATGATTATTTTTGAGAGAGAGAGACAGAGTATGAGCTGCGGCGGGGCAGAGAGAGAGGGAGACACAGAATCCGAAGCAGGCTCCAGGCTCTGAGTTGTCAGCACAGAGCCCGATGCGGAGCTTGAACCCACAAACCGGGAGATCATGACCTGAGCCAAAGCCAGACACTCAACTGACTAAGCCACCCAGGTGCCCCATAAGGTGTGGATTTTGAAGGGACCTCCAGGAGCAGTAGGTGGTGACATGAACAGAACCATAGATTGTTGGAGCTGGACAAAGCCTTTGGGATTGTTTGCCCCAGTTTGTTAAATTTGTGGATTGGGCACCAAAGCCTGAGGTTTTACTCAAGGTTATCTGGAGGCCTCTAACACTTAAAAATAATTCTTTAATTTACAAAGCGGAAGGTTTTTTTTTTTTTTTTTTTTGGTTAAGTGGGGCAGTTAAATGAAACACAAGCCTCCATTTGTGGTCTAATAATAACCCAAAAGTTTTCTCCTGCCCTAAATTAAGAATCCTCATTAACGAATTGGGCTTTTGTTTGCAAGAAGGCACAGAGCATGGCCTGTTTTCCCCCTGCCTAGGACAGCAGCAATTATAGCTCATAGCTTAGGCAATGATTTTCTGGTGCCTTCTCTGTGCTTGTAAGAGATTAGAGTCACTAATGAGACATTAATGATCCAGCTCCCAAACTTAACTAGAGTTCACTCTTGCCTTTTCAGAAAGAGGTGGCGAGATTTTCTTCCCCCTTTCCCCAACCTGTGGTGGTAAATTCAGGCAAAACCCTGGTGCAAGGAGCAGATTTGCAAAAGTGGGGCCCCCAAATGCCTGACCACTGTGGAAAATGACTTCTCCAAGCAAAGGGCACAGGACCCTAGACAACAGGCGTGCATTTGATACATTGGAAACCTGGTTCTCCCGCCGTTGGCCTGGCCGTGTGTTTTTCTGTTGGAGAATGCATCACCTGAACACGATCTGCTCAGTCACATTTCTGTTCACCTGGCTTGGCCTCACTCTAAGAGTACTCTTCTCCTTGTCATCATGGACATTTGTTTTGAAATGCCCTGGGACTTGCTGCCCACCTCAAGCATGCCTTCAGGAGCTTGGTGGGCTTCTACTTGGAGAGTCGAGAAACACTGGTCCTGACCCTCCAGGGTGGGTGGCTCGGGGGAGAGTGGGGTCTCACCGAGGCTCTCTCTGAGCATGTTCCACCTTAGGCCTGACAGAACATCTATGACCAATGTGTAAATGGATGCTGTTCTAGAACCTGAGAGCCACAAAATCTGGCCTGGGCGGTGGCTGTCTCACCTGCACATCTCTGTGCTGATCGCTGCTCTCCCCTCATTTGTCCGCTTAGCCTCCCCTCAATGATAACTGTCTTAGATTGGGCTCCCTTAGAAGGAATTTGAGTCTAAATAGTTTACTTGATGGGGGGGCAGACTTGGGGGGTACGAGAGAGAAGGGGAGTGACTCCAGAGGGCAGGCTGACAAGCCGCTGTTGCTGTGGGCACTTGGGGCACCGTGCCCCTGATGACCTCTGGGAGCCACCAACCCCCTCCCCAGGGGCAGAGAAGCTGCCTTCTCTGTCACCAGCTCCTGTCCTGCATTGCTTGAGGGCTGTCCCACATTCAAGGATGGAGTGGGCCCCTCACCCTTGGCAGAGAGCCCAGATAGTCACAGGGGAGAGGCACTTGTGAGTTCCGGAATGGTGGGCGCTGGGCCCCTGTGTCTGCCCCGTGACCGTGACTGGGGTTTGAGCCTCTGCTGTGTGACAGGTGCTCCACGGGTGCACACCTGTCTGACTCTTCTCCTGGAGGAGGAAAGGAGAGAGTCAGCAGCTTGCTCAAGGTCACGCAACTCATACAGCAGCCTGTCTGGCTGCAGAGCCTGAGCTGCCTTGCCGGTGTCTCCTTTGAGGTGTCCTGTCTGGCCTCCGGCTCAGTGCAGGTGGCCTTTGGGACATCTCTTGTGAGCTGCTTCCCCGGGGGAGTCGCGGTGCTTCTCACCTTGGCTCCGAAGGGCTGTGTGTTAGACGCTCCAGCGGCACAGGGCAGGGTCCCTGCTAAGCCCACTCTTCTCGTGAGGTCCTCCAAGATGCGAGGTCGAGAAGTCTGCCCAAGCCCTCAGTGGAGCGAGCTCCAAACTCACTTGATTCTCCAGTGCTGTCGTCACTGTGCTGGGGTGTGGTGAGATAACCACTCCATCTACTGCCAGGCGAGTGTGAATCAGGGACATCTCAGTGGTGTACAATATGGTTAATATCTATCAAAATTACCGATCCACGTGGCCACATCCCCAGTAATTCTACTTCTGGGAGGTTATCATGCAGCTACACCTGCAAGTGAGTGAAATGGTGTATGCATTTGGTGGGTCCCAGCAGCATGGTCGGTGCTTGTAAAAGGTTGGAAATCGCCTAAATGACCATCAGTAGGGGCCTGGCTAAAGCAGGTGTGGGACATCCATGCAATGAACTCCCAGGCAGCCATGGAAAAATGAAGACGCGGGCTGTGTATTTGTTTGTTAGAGAAAAAAAAAACCCCAGGGGTGGAACTGTGTGTGTGCTGTGCTGTAACTTGTGTGAAGAAAGTGTGTGTATTTGATTGCTTTTGTGTGTCTCTGGCAGGAGACCCAGCATTGATTGCTTCTGGGAGGGGTCCTGGGAGGCTGGAGTCGGGTGGGAAGGAGACTCTTTTGGTCTACCGTTTAGTATCTTGTGAATGTCAAATCATGTGGATATTGGCTGCCTACTCAAAAGTAAATAGCATTTAAAAAATATTTAAAATCAGTGTGTTCTTTTTGTTATATCGCATTGAACTCTGAAATCCCCACCTCCCCATCTGTAAAATGAGAGAAGTCATATTTGTCTTAGAGAGTGCTGACTGCTCTCTACGTGTCTGTTCCCTTATAGTGCTTACCACCACTCTTACACGTTTAGTTTTAGGAGCGTTGACTTGATCTGTCTTGCTGCTCGAGAAGAATCATGAAGGCAGAAATTGGGTATCACTTGTTTACCCTGCTCTGTCTCTGGGACCTGCATTTGGTGGGGGCTAAACAAAAATATTTTTTGGAATAATAAATGAGTGAAGGCACTCTGTTCATCAGAACATGCTCTTTGTCTTTGTTACTATTATTTGTTGCATCAAGAGGCAGCCGGGCATACAGGCTCAGGTGGTCGAGGTTCAAATTCCAGCTCTACCACGTTTTAGCTGTGTGACCATGGGCAAGTCCCTTAATCTCTCTGTGCTCCAATTTCTTCATGAGCAAATTGGGAGCTGTGGAAGGACCTACCACACAGGATGGCTGTGAGGATACATGTATGCAAGCACTTCAAACAGCACCTGGCACTCTGTACATGTGAGGTATTTAAAAAAAAATTTTTTTTTTAACGTTCATTTATTTTTGGGAGAGCGAGAAAGCAGAGGAGGGGCAGAGAGAGAGGGAGACACAGAATACGAAGCAGGCTCCAGGCTCTGAGCTGTCAGCATAAAGCCTGATGTGGAGCTTGAACTCACGGACCAGACAGCACAGAGCCCGACGCCGAGCTCGAACTCACGGACCGTGAGATCATGACCTGAGCTGAAATCAAGAGTCAGATGCTCAACCGACTGAGCCACCTGGATGCCCTGAGGCAAAACTTCTTGTAGAATTTGGGAAGACCTTGAGATGAGTAGGAGTACTTGCTTGTTCCCCCTCTCAGTTCTTCCTTTCCAGTAAAGTGGCTCATTCTCTGAGTGGTCTCTCTTATTTTTCCAGAAAGGACCATTGGGGAAAAAGGCTCCCCAATTTAGGGGAGAGTCGGCCTCCAGGTCGTACAGGGATTATATATGTGTGTGTGTGTGGGGGGGCTCTTTTGTTCTTTTCTTTCCCAGCACCTGAGTCTGCACCCAGTCCTCATGAACCCCCTGGGCCCTGCACTAGCCTTCCGGGTGAGGCCGTGCCCTCCGCCTGTCCCCCAGGTGCAGCTGGGTGGGGTTTGTGAAAGTCCCGGCTCTGGTTCAAGTGGTTCAGCCTCTCCCTCTATGGGTCTGGGGGAGTTGAAGTTGGCCCGGGAGGCCTGGAGAGCGGCAGGATGCCTTGGAAACCCTCTGCTTTCTGTTTGACCGGTGTGAAAAGTGACTCTTCTGCTGCCAGCTTACTGATTATCATTGGGAAAAACTGTGCCTTGAGGCCTTGACGGAGATGCACAAAGGATGTGGACCACTGGGGCCTGACCTGCTCGGGGCATCTCCCTGGGGAGTGGGTCTGGATCCATGGGGAGCTCGGCCAGGCCGATCCAAGTGCATTGGGAGAGTGGCTTTCAGGACATTTTTTCAGCATCTGTCTGCATCCTGATGGGCTCCTCCAGTGCTCTTACCCCTCTCATTCCTGAGTGATCACCCTCCTCTCTGAAAGGTGGGGGAAATGTAGGGGTGGCCTGTTGCGCTCGCCCTCCTGAGCACCTTTCGTTCCATGGCTTGCAGTACAGCCACTGTGCATCAGGGTGATGCTGGAAAGTTCTCTTGCCGCTGGGAGGCTGGGTGCTGGTGGGAGATGGCTCATTAGTGCCAGGCATTCTCCACGGAGTTGTCTGCCCGTTGGAAGTGTCTCCCTGAGATGGTGCTGGCTACCTTGGGTTGGCTCATTGGAACTTGAACAGGTGGCCGTGACAGCCAAACTTGAAAGACGGCAGGAGCGGTGCGCTCCAGTGCCTGGGCTCTGAAATTAATTTCCTTTCTTCTCAGGAATCTCTAGGCACATTTGTTTTTCATCTTGTTTCCTGACACAGGATAGCATCTTATCACAGTAAAATGAACCCTCAGTGTTCACACCCCCCTCGTTGCTCGGCCATATGGAAACAGCAGTAAACAAAATCACCACTGTGTTTCAAAAACTGAGGACAGGGACAGTAGGTTGACAATAGCCTGAAGAGGAGAGAAGAAGCCCAACCTCTCCTTATCTGCTGGGTCTTGGGGGGCAGGATGGAGTAGGAGCCAGAATGTCTAACCATGCTGTTTTCCTTTGTTTTGAAGTTCTGCATCCTGCAGGGGTCATAAAAAAGAAAGAAAAAATTTCTAGTACTTTATTTTCCAGCACTCTAAAATAGGAAACCAACCAACCAAACAAAAACCCCTCCCAGTCTCCCTTCTCTGCACCTTACCTCCGAAAAAGCAAACCGGACGTAAAGGCCACACACTGCCAGACTGTAGGCTGTCTCTGGCTTGCTGATGTGCTTTGTTTGGCCCACACAATATATATGCTATTATTATTTTTAATTTGGGCCAGCAGTTAAACATTGGGGGATTTCAAATAACTATGCAGAAAATCCAGAGTCCCTGACCACACTCAATTGCAAAACCAGATGGAACCATGAAGTTGCAGGGGGCTCGTCAGGCCTCTGTTGTCTTGGCTGGTCTCTGACCCCTGTAGGCATCTAATTGTACCATTTCTGGTGTAAAACACCTGGCAACCAGCTGTTGTCAGAGTATTTTTCTGGATTAAGCTTTCTGGAGCAGTGGGAGCATGGTGCTAGTATTCTTAGTTTCTTCTCCAGATTTGTCTCACCCACTCAACTTTCTTGATTGGCTTTATTAACCCAATTTTTCTGTATTCACGTGAAGCCTGGCAGGTAAGCTTCCATTTGAGTCTCCCTGGCTTTAAGAACTTTGCTATTTGATTTTAAATTAGGAGGCTTTGTAAATTTATGAATGTTCTGATTTGAATGATTTTGAGTTAGTGGGAAACTGTGAGTTTCATGTTGAGCCATGTTGACTTAGTAACTTTTTTCCAGGAATGTGTCTATTTCATCCAAGTTGTATTTATTGACATAACTGTTGCCCTAACATTTCCTTGTTATCTTTTTACTGTCTGCAGGATCTGTAGTGATGTCCCCTCTCTCATTTCTGATATTAGAATTTGTGGGTTTATTTCCTTGTTTTCAGTGTTCAAACTAACTTAATGATTCTTTTTAAAAAATATTTTTAATGTTTTATTTTTGAGAGAGACAGAGAGAGAGAGAGAGAGAGAGAGAGAGAGAGAGAGAGAGAGAGAACAAGCAGGGGAGGGGCAGAGAGAGAAGGAGACACAGAATCCAAAGCAGGCTCCACACAGGGCTCGAACCCATGAATGGCGAGATCATGACCTGAGCCAAAGTTGGACTCTTAACCTACTGAGCCACCCAGGTACCCCTTAATGATTCTTAATATAGCTATGCTTTGACTATGTCCATGTATTATTCTATGCCTGTCTATACTCTTAGATTCCCCAAGTTGCCTCCTTTTTTTCTGAAGGCACCAACCACCTCCTGGACCATACTGCAGCCACCACTGGGGCCAACCAGTCACCTGCCCTGAGAAAGCTGGGCCATCCTCTTCCCTGTGCTCTGCAGCTAGGCCAACCAGCCATGTGCCTGAAGTTTTCTGGTTCTTCCTGCCACTTTTGGACTTGGATAAGCAGAAGCTCCATGCAGTTATGGAGTCTGGCATCTGCAGGTTCAGGGGAGGGTCACCCTATGGGGTAAACATTGACTAGTGGGAAACAGGAGATAGGAGTGAGCTTGCCAGGACCACAACTAGGCAGAGTTGAGTAAGACATTGAAGATGCAAAGTAAGGAATTGGCAGATATGCTTCTGTCCTTCTTTTCTCCCGTGGACTGTTCTTGAGGGTCAGTTTCCCCTTGTAGCTCACCTGTGTCTTCATATGTGGAGTGAATCCACCTGCCTGGTGTTCTGTTGTGTCTCTTTGTGGCTTGTAGTGAACAGAGGCAGCACTCTGTAATGCTCCTCTTTCCTCTGACCCTTTCCCCTTTCCCTTGTTCTTAAAGTCTGTAGAAAGTATCCCCCCAGTAAAGTATAAATGTCCTAATCCTTGTCTCAGGCTCTGTTTCTTAGCGGATATGGGCTAAGATGGTACGAAAGTCTAAAGACAGGACACTAGATGAATTTGACTTTTATTTTGAATTTTCACCCTTTAATGAGTTATTGTAATAGGAAAAAAATCACTTAATTCTGGTTTTTTTTTTTTTGAGAAAAAAGAACAGGCCATTCATTGATATTCATAGGCTGAATTTGTTATGTTTTCTTTGATATATATGTCTTAAAAAGTTGAGCAACCATTTAAGAATCAGGAAATTTTTACATAGGAATACAGATTTTTTTTTTTTTACTTCTTTTGGAGCAGGGGAAAATCTGCAATATAGGCCAATAATCAGCTGGTTTGGGCATAGGCACACTTTAATTTTTTTTTTTTACATTTATTTATTTTTGATAGAGTGAGACAGAGCTTGAGCAGGGGAGGGGCAGAGAGAGAGGGAGACATAGAATCCAAAGCAGGCTCCAGGCTCTGAGCTGTTAGCACAGAGCCCGACATGGGGCTCGAACCCACAAACCATGAAATCATGACCTGAGCCGAAGTCGGATGCTTAACTGACTGAGCCACCCAGGCGCCCCTGGGCATAGGCACACTTTAGATGGCACACCGGCTGAATGTGGTCCCAGCACTCCACAGTGACAAATATACTCCTGCCCATCCCCCCCTCCCCTCCCCCCCCCATCTATGGAACGTGACTGTCTCCTCATAGACATTTGAATTTAAAATCTCTAGGGTAAAGGGAAATTCAGCTAGAAGTCTTGTTGGGATAGGAATTCCTTCTCAGAAGACTTCTATAAACTGTGGCTAATGACTTCTAGATTGCTGAATCATCTGGCTCAGTTAGAAGTGCTCTTTGATCGACGGTGGGAGGCAGATCAAATAATACAGAACACGTGCCAAGATGGCTCTTGCATATGCTGGGAGAGTTCTCTCTAACCAAATGACAGTGTTCTTGAGAGCTCCTGAATCATGAACGAGAGGGAACTGTCAGCTTAGCATCAGGAACGCCGTGAGGAAATTTGGCAACAGAGCCTCTGAGAATTAGAATGTGTGTGTGTGTGTGTGTGTGTGTGTGTGTGCACGCGCGTACTATACACTAACACGTATATAATATTGTACTACATATTATATAGTATATATACACTGTATCTTACATCCAGAGTCACATATGTCTCTGTGTGTATATAAATTGCATGAATTTTGTACGCCTCTTGGAGGAAGGCAGGGAGCCCCTGGTTCTCGGTAGCGGGTGCTGGTTGTAAATCGCTGGCCAATGCAGTGATGCTTGTTTTGGGATTTGTCAGTCTCCTTCATTTCCTCCCTCTTCTTGGTTTCATCACTAGGTTCTGGCCCTCTTCCACCTCTGCCAGAGCTCCGAGGAACCGAGCTGAGTTGTAGAGAAACAGCTAGCCGGTTATTCTGACGCATCATCCTTCTCAGTGGCTGCCGCCACCCCCTTGGAGTTGAATGGTTCTTTAATATTTTCAAAGTGTTTTCACATCTCTCATCTCGTTAGATCCCTCTGATAGGCATGTGAGGATTTAAGATGGAAAGTGAGTCATAGTGAGGCTAAGTGGTTTGTCCTCTACTGTCAGCAAGGCAGGAGAAGAACAGGGATTTGGCCCAGGTCTCCAGTGGTTCCCCACTTGACTCCCAGCCCGTCAACTGGCAACATTATCTGGCTTTAATGCTTCAGCCAGACTGATGGAAGCAGTGTTTTTACCAACTGTGGGATTCAACCCAGTTGTAAAATCAGTTTAATGGGTAAAACTAGTTTTTACGAATGAAATGGAATAGAATAGATATCAAAGAACATCACATGTAAGGATGAGGGTTGTTTAGTAAAGCTTTAGGTGTAAGTCTGCTGCTATTTGGATTACCTGGGCTCTGGCTGTTGTTTGGTCAAGAACAGATTCACATTCCTTTCCATGTGGATTTTTGGATGCTGTGATGCCTGAGGTTTTTTTGTTTTTTGCTTTTTTAAATTTTTTTAAATGTTTATTTATTTATTAAAAAAAATTTTTTTTAACGTTTATTTATTTTTGAGACAGAGAGAGACAGAGCATGAACGGGGGAGGGGCAGAGAGAGAGGGAGGCACAGAATCGGAAGCAGGCTCCAGGCTCTGAGCCATCAGCCCAGAGCCCGACGCGGGGCTCGAACTCGCAGACCGCGAGATGGTGACCTGAGCTGAAGTCGGACACTTAACCGACTGAGCCACCCAGGCGCCCCTAAATGTTTATTTTTAAAAAAGAGAGAGAGAGAGCTAGAGAGAGCGTGCGCAAGTGGGGGAGGGGCAGAGAGAGAGGGAGACACAGAATCCTAAGCAGGCTCCAGGCTCTGAGCTGTCAGCACAGAGCCGACATGGGGCTTGGACCTGTGAACCGTGAGATCATGATCTGAGTCAAAGTTGGATGCTTAACCAACTGAGCCACCCAAGCGCTCCTTGGGTTTTAAGGAGGTTAGATTTTAGTGATATTGTTCGGACGTGCTTCCCTTGCACATCTGATAATTCAAGGTAGGAATGCCCCATGCAGATGACAGAACTTCCAACGTACGTGTGATATTGGACTAAAAAAAACCCCAAAACAACCCCAACCCCCCAACTGGAAGACTGTATATTCCTGCTTAGAAAGGCTACAACCAAAGGCACCTGGGTGGCTCAGTCAGTTAAGAATCCAACTTTGGCTTAGGTCATGATCATATGGTTTGTGAGTTGGAGCCCCATGTCGGGCTCTATGCTGACAGTTCAGAGCCTAGGGCCTGTTTTGTATTCTGTGTCATTCTCTCTCTCTCTGCCCCTCCCCGTTCATGTTCTGTCTCTCTCAAAAATAAATAAACGTAAAAAAATAAATAAAAAATAAAAAGAGAGACTAGAACTGAAAGTCATATACCACTAGCTACTGGCACTATGCTAACATACAGTTTCAAAAAAAGAGTAACTTTTTAATATTCTGCTCTGAGCATTTGACAAATAAATGCATGGACCTCAGAGCAAACAGGTGGAAGAAGAGGCTATGCCCAGCAGAAACTTGGGGGCAGGAAGTGGACAGAAGTAGATATAATTAAGGAAGTAAATGGGACTTACAGCTGAGAAGGAGGCCAAGGTCAGTCCTGAGACGGTGTCTCATGACCAGGGGAGTCGGGAAGGAGCAGAGGAGTGTAGGACAGATCAGGACACAGTGACCACGAAGAAGAAGGGAGGTTATTGAGGAACTGTTCCTAACAGGTGTTGCCCAGCGAGCTTACAGGCAGTTTCCATCGAATGTCTGGACCAATGATTACAAGTGTGAATGATTAAGTAGTCAATTTACACTGGGTCATTGAGAAAAACCAGTAAAACGGAAGCCAATCAATCAAGAAAGGTGGTTAATAAATAATAAATAGACTTTTAACATGGAGTACTCTAATTGATTGCCTGTTTGCCTAACTTTTCTTGCAGATGTCCAGGGGGAGAATCACATACTCATAAATCATACTCAGTCAAAGGCAGAATGTTCTTTGAAGGCTATAGTAGCTTCCATCTGTGGTTTTTACTATGTATGCCAAGGTTTTTTCCTCTGTGGGATCATACTTCTGAAATAGCAATGGAAGTCAATGGGAAAATGTGATGATTTACAAACATTTGTTTTACATAAAAAAAAAAAAACACTCAACTGGCAACCTAAAAAACCAGTGACAATGAAGTCAATAACAATGGAGGAATGATGATAGATTGCTTCTGCGTGTGAAGGAAAAAACAGTAGAGGAAGAGACAGAGTGACTTGGGAGCTCTAGTGAATTGGGGCTGGGGTGTGGAGACAGGAGCAGGCAGGGGAGAGACAGAGACAGACACCTGCAGGCCAGAGAAAGGGCATGACTTCCCAGCACTCTCAACCTTCTTCAGTCCTTCTGGTAACTTTTCCTCCCTCCAGCATCGAACTCCCCTACTTGAAACTCCAGGGCTCCCCCTAAAACCTTGATTCCTCTTTGTCCAACCTGACGTAATAAGCCCAGATTCACATAAATAACATGAAGTATTTCTATAGACATGAAATATATTAAAACACATACATAAATATGTACATATAAGTATATAAAATACACAGATGCTCTACAGACCCCAAACCAACCCAGGTCTCTTACCGAAATGACAGTAGTGGTGTTGCTGGCCACATATGCACACGTGGCCCATGGTATCAACCTCTTCTGCTCTCAGTTGTATTTTCTTTCCCCTGTTGACCCTCTGGCTGGCTTCACTTCCTTCGGCTATGCCGAGCCCTCAAGATGATGATGCTGGAGTTGACCAGGAGAAGGCCATGGTCATGTTTGGACTGAGGAGAGGGTTGGGGGAAGGCGGGGATGGGAGTGTTGAGTTATCCTAACTGGTACAGTGGTTATCCTAAGTAATGGACTTTTACTGGAGCTCCTGGGTGGCTCAGTTGGTTAAGCGTCTGACTTCGGCTCAGGTCATGATCTCACAGTTTGTGGGTTCAAGCCCCGCGTCAGGCTCTGTGCTGACAGCTGGGGGCCTGGAGCCTGTTTCGGATTCTGTGTCTCCTTCTCTCTCTGCTCCTCCCCTGCTCATGCTCTGTCTCTGTCTCAAAAATAAATAAACATTAACAAAATTTAAGTATGAAATCTTTGTCCTTGAGCTGTGCTTCATCATGGCATTCAAAGACAAGATAGCTGAGTATGGAGATGGCCAGATTCATGGTCTGTGTCATGTATCCATGCCAACTGTCCCAAATTCTCTCAGCATTCACTGTCTTCTAAAGACAGTGTCCTGACCAAGATTCCAAGCCTCTTTTAGTGAACAGTGAGCCCTTGATGCATAAAAAATGTCCAAGTTAATTTTCTTAACATCTACCTTCAGCTTTCTCAGATTGAAAAGCCATTCCCTGCTGTACAATTCCTTTGGCTAAATTCAAATCTTAGCTTTTATTTTGTTTGCTTCCACCCTTTTCTCGTCAGTTTGGTTAGGTAACTCAATCACTTATGGCTGAAAGCCCTCATTTGCTTGCTCAGAAGGCTTGGAACGAGGGGAGAGAAGAATGAGTCCAGGAACAGTTTGTGACAGGTATTAGACCTCTGAGCTGCACGATTCCAACATTGTTCCCAACAATACAAATGTGGCTCAGTGGTCCAGATACAAGACAGTCTAATCCTAACCTGTCTATGGGGGGATTAATGATTTGGGATGTAGTCTGTGTCCAGTGGTAGAAGGCAAAGCTTCTTGCCCATGTTCCTGGATGATTCTGTCAGTTATGTGCTCTGGATAATGTGCACAGGGGCACCTGCTCAACATAGCACTGGATTCAAGAAGCAAGGAGCTGTCGAATGTAATTCATCCATTTCCCACCCCAATGTGGAGACACCTGCAGAAGACACCTTAACTCCTCTCTCATTTTCCTTTTTCTAATATATGAGGAGTTGGCTGAGTGAGGGTAGGGCTGGCTCCTGCCCTGGAGCTCCAGAGGGCAGGAGGCCCAGTGAGTCTGGGGTTCCCAGGCTGCTACTGCAGAGGGCTGGTGCCAGAAAAGTGAGTGCCAAGGTAAGTCACCAGGGGAGGATTCTGTGTAGATAATGGCATTCGGGTATTTGCAGAATTCAGGCTTATCAATAAAGGTGGGAAGGGTAATCCAGACAGAGTTGGATGCTGAGTAGTTATATGGTTACTTGGTTGTACTATCTCACGTTCTGTATAATTTTCTATATTATATCTCTCACAAGATTATTACAGTTTTTTTTTTTTTTTGAGAGAGAGCATGCATGAGTGGGGCGGATGGGCAGAGGGAGAGAGAGAGAACCTTAAGCAGTCTCCACGCTCAGTGTGGAGCCTGATATGGGGCTTGATCCCATAACCCTGGGATCATGACCTGAGCCAAAGTCAAGAGTCAGATGCTCAACTGACTGAGCCACCCGGGTACCCCTATTATAGTTTTGAAAGCAGAGGTCTCTTAGAGTGAGTGACTCTTACTGTTTTCTATGGAATATGCTAGATAAATACATGTACACTGATTGGCTAGGTTTTATTCAGAAGGCAACATGTCCTTCCCTCTGATTACAGTTGACCTTAATTTTGACCTGTTGGGGCCAACCTGCAGCCAGGAACACTGCTAATTGATTGCTTTTCATTCCAATAGCTCCTATGAGATGGACCGGGCACATTTATCTATTATAAACCAATGTAGAATTCTGCTTCTTTTCACCTTCAGCTGCTGAGCAGTTGTCAGGCGCCACTGACTCCCAAGTCAATTGCTGGGCCTCAAATTTATTGGCTGAGTCATTGGCAACCTCTGGATGATTCCCAGTGAGCCAGTCACCCAGAACATGATTTTGAATTAAAAGTTTATATATTGCTTGGAAGGAACATGGCAGTCATGGCCATAGAGGCCGGGAAGGAGAAATGGTAGAGGTTGGTTTCTGGTGGTGATTGGGGTGGGGCATGAAATAGAAATCTTTCCAGCTAGATAAAGAGCAAAGCTCAGCACATAAATATTTCACTTTGATGCTCATCTGAGATCAAGCTGCAACCTGGAGTTCTCTGATTCCTGGGATGAGCTAGTAGGTGGTGTGCTTTTTAGTGTTGATGTGTTCGATTTAGAAGATGGGGGACCCAGAACACCACTCTGAAGAGTTATGGGCCTATGGGCATATCTGTGCCCTCCTGGAATCATCCTTGCATTGAACACTATTGGCCTTCTTGTTTTAGAGTATGGCACAAAGGGAATGGAAATTTTGGTGGTGTGCAGGAATTTCACTTAGTGAAGATTAATTTCTTAAGTATTGGCCACCTTGGAAAGCCTCTCCTGAGGAGACATGAAGTTGTTAACAGAGCTTAGTATCTTAAAGTGAATTAACTTATCTGATCATTTTTATTCCTTGGCAGGGCAAGGAAATGGTGGGAGGTAGAGGGAATGAAGGGAAATTAATATTTGTTATGATTTCTGATGTGCTAGGCCCTGTGCCAGCAATAATACCCATGTACCTCATTGAATCCTCACAAATATGTGAAGGAACTTTCTTTGACCTCAGAGGCAAAGGGTTGAGTTAACAACACCTCCCTGTTGGTCGGTGTAATTGTCTTTATTGTTTCAGTTATTTTTATACCCTTTAATCTTACCCTCTATGTCCATTCCCCAATCTTCCTAATGGCAACCATTCTAATATGCTTGACATACGTCATTTTATTTGTATTATTATTTTTTGGTGTTTATGTATGTATGTATGTGTGTATGTATGTATGTATGTATGTATGTGTGTATAGCGTGAGGGGCAGAGAAAGAGAGGGAGAGAGAGAGAATCCCAAGCAGTCTCCATGCTGTCAGTGCAGTGTCTGGTGCGGGGGTTCATTTGTGAGATCATAATCTGAGTTGAAATCAAGAGTCAGGCATTTGACCAACTGAGCCACCCAGGTGCCTCTTGGTGTTTATATTTTAATTTTACATTAATCATGCAGTATGTATCCTGTTTCATTCTTTTTCTTACCACTGTTTAAAAAACTTTTTATTGTGCAAAAATTTCAAACAGTTTCAAAAATTGAAGTGTGATGAACTTCATTGTGCCCATCACTCAAAGTGAAGTGTGCAATTTGTACAGAGTCAAGTTCAACTTGTAGCTACTATTGTTTCATCTGTAATTACCACCCATTCCCACTGTTCACAGATTACTTTGAAGTAAGTTCGAGTACCATACTACATACTCTTCCACCGATAAATATATTGTATGTACCTCTAAATTATAATCATTAAATTACATAATCAATATATCATATTATCATACCTAAAAATTAGAAATAATCAACTCTTCGGTCATTGTTCAAATTTTCCCAAATGTCTCATAATTTTTAAAACTTGTTTGAATCAGAATTCAAAAAAGGTTTATACATTGTGATTGGTTGATGGGTCTCTTGTCTCTTTTAACCTATGGTTCTCCCCTCTGTTCCTAAATAGTTGTTTGTTGAAGATCAGAATATTTATCTTCATGAAATTTTCCAAAGTCTGGATTCTGCCAACTGTATCCCTGTAGTGTTGTTTCCTATGTTCCTCTGCCCTCTGTATTTCCTGTAAATTGGTAGTGAGATCTAGAAACTTGATCGGATTCAGGATAAATATATATACATATCTATATCTCAAGAAATACTTCATAGGGGAAGTTATGGACTTCTATCAAGAGGCACCTAGTGTCTGGTTGTCTCTGTGATGTTAGTGGAGTTGATGATCAATGCCTAGGTCCATGATTTCATTAGGGGTTTCAAAATAATGATAATCTAATTCTATCATTCCTTTATTTATTAGCTGGACTATTTCTATAAAGAGAAACTTAGTTGCCTTGAGATACAGTTTATATAGGAAAAGCAAGACAGTGCTTGACTCTTTCTTTTTATTTATAAATTTTCAAAATAATGAGCCAGTTTCCCTAAAGATAAATCAATAAAGTTGAAAAAAAAAAGCTTTTTAATATTTATTTATTTTTGAGAAAGAGAGAGAGCACAAGCAGGGGAGGGGCAGAGAGAGAGGGAGACACAGAATCCAAAGCAGGCTTCAGGCTCCGAGCTGTCAGCACAGAGTCCGATGTGGGGCTCGAACCCATGAACTGTGAGATTGTGACCTGAGCCAAAGTCAGTTGCTCAACCAACTGAGCCACCCAGCTGCCCCAATAAAGCTTTAAAAATAAGATTATAAACTCATATATTTAAACATATTTGAGGGGCACCTGGGTAGCTCAGTTGGTTCAATGTCCGACTCTTGATTTTGACTCAGGTTGTGATCCCAGGGTTATGGGATAGAGCCTCGCATCATGCTCTGCACTGAGCGTGGGGCCTGCTTACGATTCTCTCTCTCTGTCTCTCTCTGGCCCTCTCTCCCACTTGTGCGTGCTCTCTTTATTTCTCTCTCTCTCTTTCTCAAATAAATAAACACATTTGATTATTTCAGTTGTTTGCAGTTATTTATACTGATATGTTTAAATTGCCCCATCTTTGGCAAATGGGAGCCTTTGTAAGGTTTTATTTTGTTTTTTGGTTATTTTGGACACTATCTCATTAGTCTTTGATAGATAGCTTCCTTGCTTCCTGGTATGATGATCTTTTCCTGGATCATAATACATTTATTGCCCTAGACTGGAGTCAGCCATTTCTTTAAGGAGCCCTGGTTCTGCTTAGTGGGAGATTGTATTCAGAGTCCAGAGCCTGGGTGCTACGAGCACTATGTTTCTACACTTCATCCATATTGCTGTGCACATCCAGTCTGCTTTTTCTAAGTGCTGTGCCATATTCCACAGTGTGCATTCTCTACATGGCACAAATCTACTTCTCCAATCTTGGATGGCTGTCCCCTTCCTGCTACCACAAAACAATGAACATCTTTGAACATGTCCCCTCATGGACCCGTATGAGAATTTTTTTTTAAAGGCCAATGTTATTATGCCCATTTAATTGGAGAGATTGCCAAGCAACTGGGATTGAGAAAGAAAGTGGGGAAATAGGAAAGAGGGAGGGTGCAGAAAGGGGAGATGAGGCCTAAGGCAGAATGGAACAGCTTAGAGACCATGTTCACCTGTGTGTCTCTTGAGTGGAGGCTTCTCATTTTCCTGCGGTCCTGGTGTCGTGAGTTCTGGAGGAAGGACAGGGCAGGAGATGGTGGATCCGCATTCTCCTGGCTCCTCACGGCTGCTCTCCCACCCTTTCTTCATGAGTGAAGAACTCTCAGTACTCTAAAGTTCGTGCCACTGGAATATCTCACAGCTCTATGACTTTGTTCATTGTCTACATTTTGGGGTTTCTTCTACACATCCAGTAAGGGCTTTGGTAGGTGACCCCAAGTCTTCTCCATTCCACTTCTTGCCATAATCCTGGTCAGCTTCATTATCCGTATGGATGATGCATTCTGCACCACAGGCTCTCAACAACTTGGTCTCCTCTGTACCAACTCCATTCCGAGGACAGAGAGAACAACAAGGTCTTGGTGACTAGAAAGAAGGCCATTATGGCTACAGCATGGAATGCTGAGCCCGTAGTGCTAGATGAGGACCCAGTGCTAGGTAGGAACCCAGCGTTCAACTTTGTAGGTTATATTACAGATTCTGGCCTCTGTCCCAAGAGAAATAAGAAGCTACTGAAAGGGTTTTTTTTTTTTAATTTTTACTTTTTAATGTTTATTTATTTTGAGAGAGAAAATGTGAGCAGAGGGAGGAGCAGAGAGGGAGGAGAGAAAATCCCAAGCAGGTGCTGCACCATCAGCTCGGAGTCTGATGTGGGGCTCGAACCCATGAACCTGTGAGATCATGACCTGGCCTGAAATCAAGATTCTGATGCTCAACCAACTGAGCCACTCAGGTGCCTCCTATAAGATTTTAATGCAGCATACAGGGTGTTCTGGGTTGGTGATGGTGATATGATCAGATTTGTATATTGAAAAGATCTCCACAGCTACTGACTACCTTACAAGTAAAACAGCCGGTTATTTTACCCACAAATGAGTTTAGCAGAGCAATGTAGCTCAGGACAAGGAAGCTATAGCAAAAGCCGTAGGTAAGTCTGGAGATCAAAGGAAAGGAAGGTTACTTTATAGAGAAAAGGAGGAATTTGGATGGACTATTTTGAATAAAGGTCCATTGAAGGAAAACAAGATTTCAGGGTTGTGACTATTTCTCATTGGCTGAATTTGTTGCTAAGCAAGAAGAAATTCTTCCTCCTGCTGGAGAGTGAATTTGATTTCCTTCTTGCTGGGTCTGCAGTTGAGTGGTGGGGGCATGAGAGCTCCCCCTTCTGGCCTCCTGACTCCATTTTATTTATTTTTAAAAATTATTTTCTATTATTATTTAAAATATTTAAATTCCAGTACAGATAACATACAGTGTTATATTATTTTCAGGTGTATAATGTAATGATTCAACAATTCTATACATTACTCAGGGTTCAACAAAGTAAGTGTAATCTTAATCCCCTCCACCTATTTCCCCCATCCCCCCACCCACTCCCCCTCTGGTAACCATCAGTGTGTTCTCTGTAGTTAAGAGTCTGTTTTTTTGGTTTGTCTCTTTTTTTCCCCTTGTTTGTATGGTTTCTTAAATTCCACGTATGAGTGAAATCATATGGTATTTGTATTTTTTTTTTAAATTTATCTACCTATTTATTTATTTATGTTGGAAGAGAGAGAATGAGCAGGGGAGGGGCAGAGAGAGAGGGGGGCAGAGGATCTGAAGTGGGCTCTGCATTGACAGCAGAGAGCCTGATGTGGGGCTCAAACTCACAAACCTCAAGATGATGACCTGAATCAAAGTTGGGCGCTTAACCAACTGAGCTACCCAGGGCCCCTGGTATTTGTAATTCTCTGACTTATTTTGCTTAGCATTGTGCTCACTAGTTTCATTCATGTTGTTTCAAATGACAAGATTTCATACCTTTTTAATGGCTGAATAATATTCCATTACGAAAATACCACATCGCCTTTATCCATTCATCTGTGGATGAACACTTGGGCTGCTTCCATAATTTGGCCATTGCAGATAATGCTGCAATAAACATTGGGGTGCATGTTTCCTTTTGAGTTAGAGTTTTTGTATTCTTTGGGTAAATACCCCCTACTGTGATTACTGGATCATATGGTATTTCTATTTTTAATTTTTTGAGGAACTCACATACTCTTTTCCACAGTGGCTGCATGGCTGCACCAGTTTGCGTTCCCACCAACAGTGCAAAGTGTTCTTTTTTCTCCACATCTTTGCCAACACTTGTTGTTTCTTGTGTTTTTGAGTTTAGCCATTCTGACAGGTATGAGGTGGTATGGTTTTGACTCGCCTTTTCTTGATGATGAGTGATGTTGAGTATCTTTTCATGTATCTGGATGTCTTCTTTGGAAAAATGTCTGTTCATGTCTTCTGCCCATTTTTTAATTGGGTTATTTGATTTTTTTGGTGTTGAGCTTTATAAACCCTTTATATATTTTGGATACTTTATTGGATGTGCTCCCGACTTCATTTAAATGAAGTTTCTTTATTTAGTTTCACACCACCATGTAGAGAATAAGACACCATGTCTGGAACAAGACAGACAGACATAGGCTGGTCAGTGAGGAGGCTATTGCCATATCCCAGTGAGAGATGAGGGTGGCTTGGGGCAGGATAGAGACAAGTTGGTGAATGTGGGGGATTTTTAGGAGATTAAGGCTCTGGGGCCTTTTGCTGGTTTGAAAATGGAAAGAAAGAGTGAGGGAGCAGTCAAGGATGATACCCAGGTATTTAGTTTACCAGACTGGATAGTGGACGGGCCATTCCCTGGGCAAGACACCGTGTGGAGAGGGCCAGGCTTGAAGTCTGGTGGCATGGAGGGGAGTGCTTAGGGCCTAGGAGACCGTGGGCGCTCTCTGGGATATTTTGAGTGCAAGAAGTCTTTGGAACAAGCCATGAAAATTTGGGTGGTGACTCGATGCTCAGGTCTGGAGTCAGAGGAGAGGTCTGGGCTGCAGAGGGGAAGTTGGGCATCAGGAGGGTGCAGGTGGAAATTAAGCTGTGGACATGGCTGAGGCCACCTGATGAGAGAGATCGGGTGAGTCAGCAGAGGGTCTGAGCCCAGCCTGAGGACACCTGCACTTTGGGGTTGGGTTGAGGAGAAGGAATATGCTCAGGGGACAGGAGGAGCCACCAGAGATACAGGAAGAGAAGCAGAGAGCAGGGTGTCATGGACGCCACAGGAAGAACATATTTCAAGGAGGGAATCTCACTCCACTGGGAGAGAGAGAGAGGTCAGGAAAGATGAGGAATGAAAAATGTCTGCTAAATGTAGCCTTGCGGAGTCATGAGTAAGCTGAGAAAGAACCATGTCAGTGAGGGGATGGGCCAGACCTGTGTGGGAGGTGAGGAGCCCAGACACTGAGAAGATTCTGGAAAGTTGCACGGAGGGTGTGTGACTAGAGTGAGGCCACGTCCTTTTGTCCTGCCTTCGCCCACCTTCCTACTCCCTGCCGGGAATCTGACCATGACTGCTGGACAGCAGCAGTGGCCCCTCAGGACCTCAGTCCCAGCACCCTCAAGCTGCCGAGCCAGTGCCAGAGGGCGCCCCCCTCTGGGTGTCTCTTTGCATGAGGAAAGTACAACCTTATGGGTTGTTCCCAGACGAAGACAATTTGTAACCCACAGAGAGTGTCACCTACATCATCTCACTTAATTTCCGTGAGGCCTTTTGAGGTAGTGCTGTTACTCCTGTTTTACAGACAAGGAGACCAAAGCACAGAGAGGCTGAGGAACGAGGGTGACACGCTAAAGTGGCAGAGCTGGGATTTTGTAAAAAATTTATTTGAGAGAGAGAGGTAATCCCAAGCAGGCTGCACTGGCAGCACAGATCCTGATGTGGGGCTCGAACCCACAGACCGTGAGATCCTGACCTGAGCCAAAATCAAGAGTCAGATGCTAAACTCACGGAGCCACCCAGGAGCCCCAGAGCTGAGGTTCGAGGCAGGGTTTCTGACTCCAGACTATACTCTCAGCTACTGTGATGTGCTTTCTCAGTAGCCATTATCGGTGAGTTTGGCATTGTTATTGCTGTCAGCCATCTTCAGGGCCCCTAGGAGATGTCGTGGGGAAACCCCGTCCTCCATGTATTTCTCCTGCACTCTCACACACGACCGCACTCACAGCATTTCTGACACCAGATGTATGGGGTTCCCTCCACCAAGCAAGTCTCTGTGACCCCAGTGGGGTGTCTACGATGCAACTCAATCCTGACTCTGTGCATCTAGAGACAGATCCTGCGGGTCAAGGGCTCAGTCCTACAAGACTGCCCCCCACTTCAGATGCCAAGCGGAAGTGGTAAGTGCTGGGGTGCCCGGCTGGCTCAACTGGTTTAGCGTCTGACTCTTGGTTTTAGCTCAGGTCATGATCTCACAGTTGTGAGATTCAGCCCCAAATTGGGCTCTGCACTCAGTGTGGAGTCTGCTTAAGATTCTCTCTTTCCCTCTCCCTCTGCCCTTCTCCCTTGTTCACACTGTCACGCACACTGTCTCTCAAATAAAAAATAAATAAGAAAGTGGTATTTCCCAGGTTACCCACAACTTCTGCCTGACTTAGCTGCCAGCCAGAGGCCTCTTCCCTCCTCGGATTTGATTGTTTGCGAGAGTGGCTCATAGAACTCAGGGAAACACTAATGGGTACCAGTTTATTAAAGGACACGATAAAGGAAACAGATGAACAGCCAGATGAAGAGACACAAAGGGTAAGGTCTGGGAGGGTCCAGGGCACAGGAACTCTGTCCCGGTGGATTTGGGGTGCACCGCCCGCCCATGTGGATGCGTTCGCCAGTCTGGAAGCTCTCTGAACCTTGTGCTTTTGGGGTTTGACAGTGGCTTCATCACATAGGTATCATTTGACTCTCATTTTCCCTCCCTCCGCCTTCTCAAGAGAATGAAAATTGCAAGCTCTTCTAATCATGGCTGGGTCTTTCCAGTGACCAGCCTCCACCCAGGTGCCATCCAGGAGTTCACCCAAAGTTAACCTGGTTAGAACAAAAGACGCTCCTCTCATCACCCAGGAAATTATAAGGGTTTTAAGACCCTGTGCCAGGAACCAGGGGCAGAGACCAGTATATGTTTTCTAGTATCTCACAGGAGAATTAATGATACAATGATGCTACGTCCCCTTTCAGTGAGGTAGGCATACAGTAGGTACTGAATACAAACTTTGAAATACCTACCAAGTCTTCGTATGCCTCATCCGTGACATGTTTTGTGGAGATGGTGTATGGGGTAGGGATACAGATAGTTGATAGGACAGGCAATTTCTAAAACGTAAATTCTACAGTTCCACTTGAAATGCACTGTGGTAGCTCATATACAAAACAATTTTCCAGCTTAGGATCACAGGGGAAAAGTGCTGAGATCAGAGAATCAGGACAGTCAGTGTAGGGAAATCAAACTCCATTTCCACGGCGGTAACCGCCCGTCAGCCACGGTGAGGTATGAGCACACTGGGAGGGAATTGTATTTCTTGCTGTTCAGTTCACCATGATGTCACTAAGGGGGATTGCAAAAACCACCCAGTTCCAAGCAGAATAGAAAAGCTGTCCAAGTGGTGCAAATGTTGTTTAAAATCCTTGTCATCAGCCGTGAGAAATTCCCTGCAGTCACATCAAAGAACAGAATAGTTTTCAGAGATGGTTTTTATTGCTAGGCTGTTATACAAACATGCTTTCACCCAAATAGAGCAAAGACTCGGCAATTTCCTGAAAATCAGAGCTTGGAAATCACGTTCCCCAGAATATTTATAATTACTGTTAGCAATCCACTTATCAGCATTTCAATACGCGTCTGAAGGGGGAAAGACCAGCCAACCAGCACAAGCCCGTATCAACACTTAGTGGAGCTACTAGTTTTTCTTAACTTAATTAAAAAATCTGACTTAATAAAGAAAGTTGCCTGATGGCTTGTACCTTTTTTAAAGATTGGATAAAACTTAGAGTTTATTTATGCCTTTACATTATCTATCGTATTTTAAGCCCTGACCTACTATATGGAAATAAAACCTGAGATGTGATAAGTAATAGGTTATCGTGTTTTCCTCACCAGAATATTTGGGTTGAATAAAAAAATTGACACGCTGTTATTTTTTTTTCCTGTTTTAATCATCGCCCGTCTGTTTAGAACGTATGAAATTCAGTTTATTCCAGAGTCTCTACCACCATCATGCTCATCATGAGAGCTTGTTTTAGAACATGTTGATAACAAGTTTGCTGACACATTAACTTTATGAAATCAGAGTGAAAAGTTGGGGTGATCTATGCATCTGGTGCTGATACTGCTAACTTGCTGTGGTTATACGTGGTTAATACTTCCAGTGGACAACTTTGCAGTTGGTAGGGGGCTGAAATCCTTTCCACCAGTCTTAAAAATAATTCATTTTATTAAAAAAAAAGTTTTTAAAAGTTTATTTATTTTGAGAGAAAGAGAGAGGGAGTGAGCAAGGGAGGGGCAGAGAGAGAGAAGGAGAGAGAAAACCCCAAGCAGGCTCCAGAGTGTCAATGCAGAGCCTGACATGGGGCGGGAACCCATGAACCCCGAGATCATGATCTCAGCTGAAATCAAGAGTCAGATATTTAACCGACCGAGCCCTCCATTGTAGATTCAAATAAAAATTACCATCTCTCTACTTTAGATATCCTATGTATTAAAATTTTTTTAATGTTTATTTATTTTTGAGAGAGAGAGAGAGAGAGAGAGAGAGAGATGCGTGGGGGAGGGGCCTCCAGGCTCTCAGCTATCAGCACAGAGCCCGATGCGGGGCTCAAACTCATCAACTGTGAGATCATGACCTGAGCCAAAGTCGGATGCTTAGCCGACTGAGCCACCCAGGTGCCCCTAGATATCATATATATTTTAAATGGTACAACTCCCTGTAAGTGGGATACACAGCATACAAAGAAATGGACAATTCATATGTTTATTAGGGGCATTAGTAAAGCTACATTCTATGCTTTTAGCACCGACTGGGTGCCAGGAACTTTGGGTTTATTATCGTGATCCTCACAAGTCCATGGGGATGGTTTATTGGCTGGGGAAACGGAGGGTCAGGAAAGGAGAGGAAATTTGCCCAAGATTTCACCGATACTCCTATGCTGCTGTTGTTTGACACAGAGAAGCTACCCATCAGGGTGAAAAGGAAATAAGAGAAGAAAGGATTGGAAAGGAAGAAATAAAACTGTTCACATATGATCTAAATATCTACTTGAGGGACGCCTGGGTGGCTCAGTCGGTTAAGCGGCCGACTTCAGCTCAGGTCATGATCTCGCGGTCTGTGAGTTCGAGCCCCGCGTTGGGCTCTGTGCTGACAGCTCAGAGCCTGGAGCCTGTTTCAGATTCTGTGTCTCCCTCTCTCTGACCCTACCCTGTTCATGCTCTGTCTCTCTCTGTCTCAAAAATAAATAAAACGTTAAAAAAAATTTAAATATCTACTTGAATAATCCAACAGGATCAACCAGTAGAAGTAATAAGTAGACTCAGCAAGATTTTGCTGGATATGAGATCACTTAAAAGAAATCAATGGTAGGTGGGGGGGGGGGGCGCCTGGGTGGCTCATTCGGTTAAGCATCTGACTCTTGATTTTGGCTCAGGTCATGATCTCATGGTTTGTGAGTTCGAGCCCCGGATCAGGCTCTATGCTGACAGTGTGGAGCCTGCTTGGGATTCTCTATTCTCTATATCCCTTTCTCTCTCTGCCATGCTTGTATGCTCTCTCTCTCTCTCTCTCTCTCAAAAAGAATTCACATACGTAAAAAAACATTAGAGTGGTTAAGAGTGGCAGAGGTGTGTGTGCAAGTGTGTTTAAGTAGGAAAAGGGATCAAAAAGGAAAAAACAAAACAAGAAAGGGTTTTGCAGTAATCCATGATGATAGTACATCTTAACTGGGGAACAAGAGGGCATTTCTCTAGTTACAGACTCAGATCTTTGAGACCAGATGGAGAAAGGCCTTGGCCCAGACAAGTAGGGAACCAACTACTCTGGAAAGGAGAAGCTTAGCAATACAATATCTGAGATGAGGAAGGTCTGACAAAGCAATCAATTAATCCATTGAGGAATACTTAGAATTTAAAAGAGCCAGAGGGACTGGCCATAGGAAATGAAACCAAAGTTCCTTGACTGTTTTCTGTGTGTCAGACACTACTAGGCATTATTTCATTTAATGCTGACGCTAACCGCAGAAGGTGCTAATGTTTGCTCCTATTTCATAGGTGAGAACACTGAGTTTGGGAAAATGTCTTTTTCACTTAGGATTGGTTTTAGTGACAGGTACCAGTGGCTTGGACCCACAGGACATTTTAAATTTCATTAGCAAGATTTCTGGAAGTAGGTAGTCTCAAGATTGCTCAGAAGCCCAACAAGATCATCAAAGACACTGTCTCTGTCTTTCTGCTGCTGTCCTCAGTGAAAGGGCTCGTGTCCTAGGCTAGTCTCCCATTATACCTTCTGGTGTCCCAGGCTTACCTGAGAGCCTCCAAAGCAAGATGTCAGAGAAGGGGTCAAAAGCTTTTTTTTTCTCACAAGCCCCTCTGTTATCATGGAGGGAGAGAAACCTTTCTGGGAAATCCTCAACGGCCTTTCCAGAACTAGATCATGTGCTCACATTTAAACCAATTGCTGGAAAAAGAGAATACTGGCCATGATTATTTTAGGAATGGGCGTGTGACCTACGTTTATCTAATGAGATACAATTTGGGGACTTGTGTTAGAGCTCTTGGGTACTAAAGAATTGCTCTTTCCATTAGTTGCTGAGAGGGTAGGATCTCCCAGTTTGACGCTGGGGCTTTGGCCCACCATCTTGCCACCATGATATGCAGAGAGAACCTGCCAGAGAATGCATCTAGTGTGCAGGAAAGCAGAGGTAGGAGACAGAGTGGGATCTCAATGGTGACACGTTCCCTCCCTGAGCGAGGGAACTGCTGTCACTTGCTACTGGACTTCTTATAAAAGAAAACTTACTGTGGATATAATCCCATGCTAATGTAATCATAATTATTGCAATACAGGAGTATTGGAAATGAATATCTGTATTAGTTAGGATTCTTCTGAGAATTTAAGATGAGACATATATCTTTCCTGTTGAATAGGGCAAGAGAGACAGATTTGTTGTAAGGAACTGGCTCATGACATTGTGGTGGCTGAAAAGTCTGACATTTGCAGGGCAAGCTGGAAGGCTGGAAGTTGAGGCAAGAGTTGATGTTGCAGTCTTGAGTCCAAGGCTGGAAACTCGGGGAATTTTTGTGTTGCACTCTGGAGGCAGAATTCCTTTTCTTTGGGGGACCTCAGTCTGGACTTAAGGTCTTCAACTGGTTGGATGAGGCCCACACTATGAAGGTTAATGCGTCTTACTCAAAATCTACCGATTTAAATGTTAATCTCACCTAGGGGTGCCTGGGTGGCTCAGTCGGTTAAGTATCCGACTTCAGCTCAGGTCATGATCTCACAGTTCGTGGGTTTGAGCTCTATGTTGGGCTCTGTGCTGACAGCTCAGAGCCTGGAGCCTGCTTCAAATTCTGTGTCTCACTCTCTCTCTGCCCCTCCCCCGCTCACACCGTCTCTCAAAAATAAACATTAAAAAAAATAATAAATGTTAATCGCATCTAATACCTTCACAGCAACATCTACACGGATGTATGGCCGAACAGCTGGACACCATAGCCTAGTCAAGTTGATGCGTAAAAGTAACCATCATGGGGCACCTGGGTGGCTCACTCAGTTCAGCGTCTGACTTTGGCTCAGGTCATGATCTCACGGTTAGTGAGTTCTAGCCCCGCATCAGGCTCTGTGCTGACAGCTTAGAGCCTGGAGCCTGCTTCGGATTCTGTCTCTCTCTCTCTCTCTCTCTCTCTCTCTCTCTCTCTCTCTCTGTCTCTGCCCCTCCCCTGCGCACGCTCTGTCTCTCTCTCAAAAATAAACACTAACAAATCTTTTTAAAAAGTAATATAGGCTGTTATAGGCTGAGTTGTGTCCCTGCCCCTCCAGCCCCCAACTCATATGTTGAAGTCCTAACCTCCTGTACCTCATTATCTCCAACCGTACTTGGAAAGAATGTCTTTAAAGAGGTAATTTAGTTAAAATGAGGTCTTTAGGGTGGGTCCTAATTCATTATGACCGGTGTTGTTATGAGAGGATTTGGAATAGACCTGTGCACGCACAGAGGAACAACTGAACCCCAAAGTGAATACAGAGTGAGGAGGCAGCCATCTGCCAGCGAAGGAGAGCAGCCTCAGAAGAAACCAGGCCTGCTGAAACCTTGACCTTGGACTTCTGGCCTCCAGACTGTGAGACAGTACATTTTTGCTGTCGAAACCTCCCACTCTGTGCTACTGTGATACAACAGTGAACTAATATAATATCAGACAGAACTGAGAAGAGCTGATCTTTTATGCAGGATTTCTTGGAGCAGCTAGGAGGAGGTGAGGAGAACAGAAAATGGGGTTTGATATTCCAGACCCACTGGGTCCCCTCAGGGGTCCAGGTGACAGGAACTCTCTGCCAGGGAGGAGGGCTCACATTCTGGAGGTTCTGTGAATCCTGGCTGAATGGGAAGCCCCCTCCCACATGCCCACCAGGTACTGGGAACCTGGGCTTGGAAAAATCTGGGGTCTCTGGGCTTAAGGCTGGGGCAGCCTCTTGCTTTCCAGAGTGGGAGTTGCCTCTCCTTGCTGGGAGCGTAGGAGCAAGGGGCTTCTCCCCAGTCCAGGGCTGACCTTACGTGGGGAGGGACCCAGTAAATATTGCTCTCCCCACCCACGTTTCCTGGGTGGGATTGGAGTCCACTAATTAGTTTCACATAGGTAAACAAGCATGGCAGATGTGTGTACGTTTGATTAGTCATTTACACCTTACTGAAATAAAAATGCAAATCTAGTTTGCTTAGTTACAACTAGCTAAAAAGTGCACAGGAAAGGAGGGCCTCACCTCCAATGGCCTTGTGATGGGAGAAGTCCCTATTCCTGAGGGGAGGATGCTGTCTCTCTGTGCAGCAACAGGGCCAGCCCTGGGCCCCACCATTCCCCAGCCTCAGCCTGACCCCTCTTGCTCTGTTCCCCAAGGTTCCCCATCTCCTCTTGTGCATCCTGTGGTGAGCTATTCAGAAATCTAGAGAAGATTCAGGATGACCTTATATGGACGAAAAGAGGTTATGGGCTGAGGTTAAAAACCAAAGCCTAAAAAACATTCTCCTTCCCGGCTGGCCCAGAGCCCCCTGGGGGGATTTTGTGGGAACTCTAATGGCGGCATGGAATGTTCCCTGAGCAGTCCCCGGGAAGGGGCATGTTCTGTGCCTCCTAGAGAGTTCTCATCTTGTTTAGTCTAAGAAACACCTCGTGACAACAGCCTTCTTCTCTCTGTTCTGCATTAAGGAACCTGAAGCTCAGAGAACTTGTGTTCAAGGTCAGTGCCTGGATCAGAATTCTCAGTCGGGTCTGCCCCCAAACCCTTCTGGGCTTCATCCTCTACCTAGAGTTGTTGTGAGAGGATCACAGAGCCACTGGAAGGTGGAGTCAGAGGATGGTACACCTCAGGAAGGTGAGGTCTGGTGGGGATGGGGGGGGGGGGAGGAGAGAGGGCTCAGTAGTGATGAAGTGACTTGGCCGAGGACCCATAGCTGTTAAGTGACAAAGTAGGCTCTACCTGTGTTGACAAAGCAGACTTGCAGCCCAGGGAGTGTCTCCCACTCCAAACTGCTGTTACTGACCTCTGTATGACCAGGGCAGGACCTGACAGTGCCCCCAGATGATTTCGATCTATCACCACAAGTTTCCAAACCAGGAAGGAAAAGATCATGGAGGACAGACAACAAAGACTGGAATTATTTTTGTCATCTCTTAATTAGGTATAAAATAAAACCAGATAAAACTGTTCATGCTTACAGCTCTTATACACCTATAACCTCCCCCACCCCGCTCCAAAGTTATAAATTAAAAGCAAAAGAAAGTGCATAGGCACAACATCTAAATAAACGGTATTATTTTGATGGGATTTATGGTCAGGCTCTACTAAAAATAAATCACGATTGCTGGCTTAATAATGGAAAGATGTAGCCTCGGGTCTAGTTTCTGTATTTCCACTTCATATTACCAATGCAGAGACTCTCTCTTCTCATAAGAATAGTTACAAATGGTATCAGTCGCACCCAAGCTGTATTTTCTAGTGCTGGACAATCAGACACTGTATAACCACCAGTGAGCCAGTGAGCAATTCTCAATTGCTGATGGTAATGAGGTTTTAATGAAGTGAATCATTATTTTAATGATCTGTAGATCACTCACGTTCACTAAAAGATATGGTTAGCCTTACTAAAGTCTATTTTATTTTAGAGAGAGAGGGCATGAGCTGGGGAGAGGGGCAGACAGAGAGCATCTTAAGCAGGCTCCCTGCTCAGCTCAGAGCCTGATGTGGGGCTCGATCCCACGACCCTGGGATCATGAACTGAGCCGAAATCAAGAGTCAGATGCTCAACCCACTGAGCCACCCAGAAGCCCTAAAATCTACTTTAAATGGGAGGGACACCTGGGTGGCTCAGGCAGTTAAGCATCTGACTTCGGCTCAGGTCACGATCTCACGGTTCATGGGGTTGAGCCCCACATCAGGCTCTGTGCTGACAGCTCAGAGCCTGGAGCCTGCTTCAGATTCTGTTGTCTCCCTCTCTCTCTCTGCCCTGCCTCCACTCGTGCTCTGCCTGTCTCTTTCTTAAAAATAAACATTAATGAAAAAATTAAATGGGCTTTCTCTACCTAGGGTTTTGGAATGGGAAAAAAAGTATCCTAAATGTATCTTCAGTGCTAATTAGCCGCTGCGAACATTATGAAAAGCCACACACAAACTGGCTTTGTTTGTACAGCTGATTTGACACTAAGGCTACTTCCTGATCACTTTGAGTCTGTTTTGCTTCTACTGCCTGGTGCCATAGCAGGACTCAGTTTTCTGCCTTGCTCCCTCTGTTAAGACTATTCGGAATCTGTACGTGTGCACGGACTTTATGTTACAAAGCACAAACCCGGGCACTCAGTTCCTGCAGTGGGTCTCTTAAGACCGGCCGACCAGAGGATGTGCAGTAGTCACATTTTAGATTATCAGCAAATTGAAAAAGCCAACAAAGCTTTTCTCACGCCAAACTGGTTGGTCCCTGAGAAGATGTCTGTGGAGCCCCTTTTGAGAAATGCTGGCTGGAAAAGAAAACCATCTGTACCCTTTGGGTAGACACAGATAAAGTGACCTCTTTTCATTTCTTTCTGTTCCTGAGAGATCATGAAGCTGTGAGGAGGCTGAGGGGAAGGGAGCAGCAGGGGCCAGGCCAAGGCTTTAGAACCAGGTAGGGTACAGCCTGGGATGGGTAACAGGAGAGGCCAACGCCTGCTCCCCTCAGGTCAGCTGGAAATTCTCCAGTTCTTGCCCTGAGGACAAGGGAGGGGGACAAAGGGAATTAAGCCCTTTTGACTGCTGACAACAGCTACATTAGGGATAACTATTTGGAAAGACCCAGCCCAGCAATTAAGAGTTAAAGAGTGAGGAACCTGGTGCCCTGAGGCAGAACTTCTCAACCTGGCCGCCTATTAGAATCTCCAGGGGAGCCCTTTAAAGGGGCTGATGTGCGGATTCATCACTGGAGATTTGAATTAATTGGTAAGGGGTTGGGCATCAGTCTTTGTAAAAGTTCCCTAGGGGGTCCTAATGTGCAGCCAAGGTGGCTGACCACTGTTTTAAGGGCTGCTTTTTTTTTCTGTGGCATAATTACACTTAAGGCCACCTGCATTCATTTATTTAATGGCAGGAAGGGAGCAGCCTTTATTGAACGCACTGTGTTAACTCTTTAAATAATAATACATAGGACAATAGTAATAGCAGTTAGCATTTACTGAAAGCTTGTTATGTGCCGGGAGTTATTTGAACCACTTTACATCCATTTAATCTTTGCAACATCTCTATGAAATGGATATTATTATCTTCCATTGTACAAATGAGCAAACAGAGGCTCAGCGAGACCAAGAAATTTGCCTCGAATCATTTGGGGACAAACAAATAAATATATAAATGAAAGTAATAACTTGTCCAAGGTCATGCAGGAAGGGGGACAGGATTTGAGCCATGGCCAATAGCTCTTCTGCTGCCCCAATTAGCTGTTATCTCAGTGAATACGTTTAGCAAATATTTATTGAATATGGACCATATAATTATAAATGTGCCTGACACTAGGTTAGATGTTGGGGATATGAAGATAAGCAAGACAAAATTTGTGCTCTACAATCTTATCAGAAAGACAGCTAATTCCTAAACAATGTGATCGATGCTATTAGGGTGACCAAACGCCCCATTTGCGTAGGACTCTCTGGTTTTAGCACTAAAAGTCCTGCATTCTTCAAAACCCCTCAGTCCTGAGTGAGCTGGGAAGGTTGGTCACCCTAGCTGTCATAGAGGAGTGTAACTGGGCTGTAGTAAGTTTGCATGGGATGGTGGGGGGGGGGGTGTGTGTGAATGAGAGATGAGGAAAAGCTTCACAGAAGAGTCTGTCTTATTTGTAGAATGATTAGGAGGGGAGAAGGGTAGAGAACATTTCTCCTAGAACTAGAGAATAGCTCAGACAATAGCCTGGAGGGGAGGGACAGCAAGTGGTTTACTAGAGTTTAGGGTCCATGGGGTTGAGGGTAGATGAAGCTGGGGGTGGGAAAGCTGAGGCCAGACTATGGGATTTGGACTCTAGAGGCGGAGTTCACCTACAAGGTTTCAGCAAAGGAGTATTATGCTCTATTTTGCATTTGTGAAGACCACTCTGGTTCTGAGAGTAGGATTGAGGACTCACCTGAGGGGAGGAGTCTGGACTCTGAGGGACAGTTTGGGAGATGATATGACACAGGTGGGGTCTGAAGACAGGAAAGAATGACAACAATCATATCTAACGCCTTCACGTGTACCTGGCACCAGGATGAGTTCTTTACATGTGTTTTCTCATTTCATCCTGACAATGAACTCTTGAGTCATCTGCTATTTTTATGCCCACATTAGAGATCAGGAAATTCAGACTCAGGGTAAGTTAATTCAGTTTAAAAAGTCACACAAAGAGTAAATGGCAGAACCAAGACTCAAACTCTTGCCTTCTGAATTTAAATAGATATGCTTAACCATGATGTTACCTGACATAAACTCAGTCATTATGTATTTGTTCATTCAGTGGAGTGACATTTACTGAATATTCACTCTGTGCCAGGCATATTTCTGTCTGGTGGGGATATAGCTGTGAACAAAACAGTTCTGATTTGATGGCTATTGCATTTGTGTGTGTGTGTGTGTGTGTGTGTGTGTGTGTGTGTGTGTGTTGGGAAGACAGATAAGCAGATGAATGTGGGTGGTTTTGGACTTCATTTTGAGGGAGTAGAGACAGGGTTTGGCAATGTGGCAGTGAGCACGGGGAAGAGTATGGGAGCCCCCCAGGTTGCCAGTAGAGCTAGGGCGTTCCGGAGCCAGGAGAGGTTGGGGGTGGGAAGATGAGAATCCAATTTTGCACATTTTTGAGGTTTCTGGAATCAGAAGATCTTTTATTTTATTTTTTTAAGTTTAGTTAGTTATTTTGAGAGAGAGGGAGAGAGGGAGCATGAGCAAGGGGGGAGGGGCAGAGAGAGAGGGAGAGAGAGAGAATCTCAAAAAGACTCCACACCATCAGCTCGGAGCCCAACGTGGGACTTGAACTCATGAACTGCGAGATCATGACCTGAGCCCAAATCAAGAGTCAGACCCTTAACAGACTGAGTCACCCAGGTGCCCCCGGAATCAGAAGATCTTAAGAATGGTCATGGGGCACACGGAGAGGGTGGTTTAAAGCCGGGGCCATGGTTGAGGACCCAGGGAGAGGGTGCGGAATGAGGAGAGGTCTCGGGCGGAAGCCCTGTGGACTGAGCTACAGGCAGAGGTGCCGGATGCAGAGAGGAAGACGGAAGGTCACAGGGAAGATGGGACATCCGGAGAGAAAGAGGGCCAGTCCCTCCAGGGAGCAGAGACTTCCAAGGCAGGAAGCCCCAGCATCATTAAAGGCCACCTAGAGGTTCGGGGGAGGAATAGCAAGAGATATTGAGGGACGAAGGAGACAAGCAAAGTTCAGGGATTTTTTTTTTTTTTTTTTTTTTTCGAAAGCAGGGGTGTCTAGCAGAGGACTGAAGATCCTGGAGAAAGTAGAGGCGGTTGGTGGAACAAAAGCCTTCGAGGACACAGAGGAGACGGGATCCAGGGTCAAGGTGGAGGCGGGCCACAGCCCTGAGACCCCAGGGGAGCCCGGAAAGGTGGAGAAGGATGCGGAGTAGCCCTTCTTGGGAAGCAGGTGGCAAGGTCATTTTGGAGAAAGAAGGGTCCAGAGTGGAGCCGGGGAGGCATCCACAGAGGGCTGCAAGTTGGGAATTCGCAGTGTGGGGTTTGGGAGAGATGCCACCCGGGACTGTCTCAAAACTTACACTTCTCTGCCCCAGTCCTTCAAAGAGCTCTGCCTGGGAATCAAAACATGAACTTTCGCAAACGTGCAACCTAATTCGGGCCTCCGGCGGGAGGCTGATGATGCCAGTTGTGGGAATCACAGCAGGACAGGCCTGGAGGGGTGTCTCTGGACACAGGTGGGCGGGTTGGGGGGGGGGGTGGCTCCCGCTTGGAAGTGCAGACCCTGAAACACAGAGACAATAGCTGGTGTGTTCTCGTCAAGCAGGCTGGATTTGGCCTCACGATGTTCGCTATTTATTTTACCAACAGCCCCCCAGAGGGTGAGCTGCCCCCCTCCTCACCCTCCACTTGGCTGGAGAAAGAAGTCTGTGGCTTGTTTAGTTCGGCCCAGCTGGTCTTCCCCTGTCAGAATCTTCATTTTGAGAAGAAAGCGAATGGATGTGACCTTGACGTGTACGAGACCAGCACGGCAGTGCAAGAGGAGCCGTGGACAGACGGTGCAGCCCGGGCTCAGGGGTGGGGGCCCCCCCACATCACGCCCCCCCACATCACGCCCCCAGGGCTTTGTGTCCTGTTGAAATCCCGTAGAAAGTTTCTCGCTGGGTGGTGCCTTCTGCCGCAGCGTGATTGGCCGGGAGGGCACCATCAGCCAGTATTATGTCATCACTGGTTGTTGGGGGGTCTCCTAGGGGACACTGGAGAAACTTTGATAGAAATATTTCTCTTTGGCAACGGCCCACCGTTTCCATGGTTTGACAATACTAACCAGATGGAGGCCAGCAAATGAGAGGCCGGCCTCGGGGAGAGAAGGCCTGCAGGCACCCGTGTCCAGCCCCGGGCAAGTTACATGACCTCATTAGGCCTCCGTTCTCTCTCTCTTTTTTTTACTGTTGATTTTTGAGAGAGAGAGAGAGAGAGACAGAGCACGAGTCGGGGAGGGGCAGAGAGAGAGGGAGACACAGAATCGGAAGCAGGCTCCGGGCTCTGAGCTGTCAGCATAGAACCTGACACAGGGCTTGAACTCACGATCTGTGACATCGTGAGCTGAGCCGAAGCCCAACGCGTAACCGACTGAACTACCCAGGCGCCCCTCTAATCTTTGAAATGGAATAACCACGAGAGCCCCACTTACCTTCCGGTGTTGTGAGAGTGAGTATTACAGAAGTTTGCACAATTTTGAGTTCTTTGGGTGAATCATGGTAAAGTCCCTTGGAGTATATATTTTAGGAACTAACGGAATAATAAACGAAGCAGAACTTAAATGTAATAATGTTAATTTTGCACGGGTCTCGTAAACTATCGTTGGCCATTTGTAGAGGTCTAACTCATTTTAGTAAAGAGCTCTCTCACCTGATAGTAACAGCACATTTTTAAACATGCTATTAAAACATTTTTATCGCACGTCCTGGTAGCACAGACTGCTGTGTGGGGGAAAGTTGGATGTGAAATAACCTTTGCTTCATTCATTTCCATAATACTTAATAGATCCAGGCCTATACTTTCATTTTCAAAATGTATCATTTTTATTGTTACAAGGCAATACATACCATTTCAGAAAGATCAGAAAATGCAGACAAGAAACAAAGATACTTTTTAAAAAAAAAATTATGTTTATTTATTTTAGAGAGAGAGAGAGAGAGACAGTGTGAGTGGGGAAGGGCAGAGAGAGAGAGAGGGAGACACAGAATCCAAAGCAGGCTCTAGGCTCTGAGCTGTCAGCACAGAGCCCGATGTGGGGCATGAACCCATAAACCATGAGATCATGACTTGAGTCAAAGTCGGATGCTTAACTGACTGAGCCACCCAGGCACCCCAGCACTTTAGTATTTTAGATTGTTTTCTGTTTCTTTTTAAATAAAAGTGAGATCAAAACATGCATAGTTTGTAACCTGCTTTTAATATATTTATTATTTAATGTATCACTTAATATATCAGGAACATATTTCAGGATAAAAGATTCCTCTACAGCATCATTTCGGGCACCTGGCTGGCTTCTGTTGGCAGAGCATGTGAGTCGTGACCTCAGGGTTGTGAGTTCGAGTCCCATTGGGTATAGCAATTACTTAAAAAAATAAAATCTTTAAAATTGTTACATATTATTCTACTGTCTGGACATTCTATTATTTATGTTGGCAAGCTGCTATTGTTAGACATTTACCTCATTTCTGTCTTTTTACAATCACTAACAATACTGCCACAGATGTTTTGGTTACCAAATACCCAAGCTAATTCTTATTTCCTTACCACAAATTCCAAGAGGTGAAATCATGTAACATTCGAGATGTTTCACCTGTCGTCAGATTTAGAGACAATGGCTTCAGTAGGTATCCGTCAGCTCAGTTGCTTTTTCGTGGTGCTGCGTTTTAGTCCTACCTAGCTGTGTGGATTAAACTTGATCAATGGAGCATATACCATGGGATGGAGTTTAATGGTTTGTACTCCTTTGGGCAGGCTCGAGAGTATCACCTTGCTGTAAAACACAGGATGGTGATTAGTTCTTAACAAAACATTTTTAACTTATTTTTTGGAACAAGTAATAAACTCACATGGTTCAGTATTCCAAATGTGTGTAAGGGTATATCGTCACCATTTTCTCCCTCGCCCAGGGTCCCAGTGATCCAGAGTCCCTCAGCATAGGTGGGATGTCCAACTGGTTCTGCTTTGCCTGGGACTTTCTGGCTTAGCCCTGAGAGTCCCGCGTTCCAGGAAAACCGTCAGTCACCAACCAAGTTGTTGGTTACCCTGTGTCACAGGCAACCAACATTATGAGTCTTTGTGTGTTCCCCTGAAGATAATATGGCGAGAGTAATCTTAGTAGTTGAAAGATCATCACAGGTGGCAAAAATAAAGATCTTGTAAAAGACATAATGTCAAGGGGAAGGGAGGACCCATGGTCACACGGACGCCCAAATCTTATTGTCTGCCAGTGGTTTCTAAACGTTTCCAACTCTGGAAATGCTGTCTCTGCAAAAGAACTCTCCCTGTCAGCCTTGGGAAAAAGGCTCACGTAAACATTAACAATCTGTGGCCCCATTTTCCATAGCTGTGGCTGACCCTAGACTCCATTATCCTTTTGTTTATGATTTATTTTTTTGTGGAGTTAAAAAAAGCATTTGTGTACCGGGGGCCTGGATTTTATAAATATGCTATTTGCCAAGTTGTCTTTTAGATTTCCCTCTGTGAATGTAACTGATTTGGGAAAGCCCGCATTCAGAGAAAGCATAACACTGCCCTTATCAAGTGTGAACTGAGAAAGACATCGGAAGGCCTTTTCCAGGCTAAAAATAGCCCCAGAACTCGGTGTATTTTAGCTTTGGGACTTTCACAAACTGTCTGGCAAACCAGCACATTATTATTTTATGAATAAGGCACCAACGTTCCTTTTAAATGTTCTGGCTTCAGGCTGTTTAACTTTTCGTGCAAAAAAAAAAGATGAATTATTTATAAAAATAGGCATGAATATCCTATGATAATATCCTCATTTCTAGCGGGGAGTAAAATGAGCTGCAGCTGGTGCTCTGTCAGCTCCCCCGGAGAGCCGAGTGGGGAGCAAGTCGAGGACGGGGACCGAGTGCCTGCTTCGGAAGGGGCTGCCCAGATGCAGCATGTTCTCCGGGAGGATGATCAAGTCTCCCAACTCTCTCCTGCTCTCTCTCTCTTACCCTCCTTCCTCTCTCCATCTTTCTTACATCTGTTCCCCCCCTTCCTTCCCTCTTCTCTTCCCTCCCTTCCTTCTGTCCAAACTTCTTTCCTTTCCTTCCTTCCTCCCTCCCTCCCATCCTTCCTTCTCCCTCCCTCCCTCCCTCCCTCCCTTCCTTCCTTCCTTCCTCCTTTCCCTCCTCCCTTCCTTCCTCCCTCCCTCCCTCCCTCCTTTCCTTCCTTCCTCCCTCCCTCCCATCCTTCCTTCTCCCTTCCTTCCTTCCTCCTTTCCCTCCTCCCTTCCTTTCCTCTTTCCTTCCTTCCTTCCTTCCTTCCTTCCTTCCTTCCTCCTTTCCCTCCTCCCTTCCTTCCTCCCTTCCTTCCTTCCTCCCTCTCTCCCTCCCTCCCTCCCTTTCCTCTTTCCTTCCTTCCTTCCTTCTTTCCTTCCTTCCTTCCTTCCTTCCTCCCTTCCTTCCTTCCTCCTTTCCCTCCTCCCTTCCTTCCTCCCTCCCTTCCTTCCTTCCTTCCCTCCTCCCTTCCTTCCTCCCTTCCTTCCTTCCTTCCTCCCTCCCTCCCTCCCTCCCTTCCTCCCTTCCTTCCTTCCTTTCTCCCTCCCTCCCTTCCTTTCCTCCTTCCTTCCTTCCTTCCTTCCTTCCTTCCTTCCTCCTTTCCCTCCTCCCTTCCTTCCTCCCTTCCTTCCTTCCTCCCTCCCTCCCTTCCTTTCTTCCTTCCTTCCTTCCTTCCTTCCTTCCTTCCTTCCTCCTTACCCTCCTCCCTTCCTTCCTCCCTCCCTTCCTTCCTTCCTTCCTTCCTTCCTTCCTTCCTTCCTTCCTTCCTTCCTAATTTCCTTCTTGAATCCTTCTTGACTTCCACCCTCCCTCCCTGTCACTCTGGCAAACTTCAGAAAGCAGAGTAAACTTGGTGGTGGGCAGAAGCTGTTTTATGGAGCTATTTGTATATACGTTGTTTACCTGTCTAAACCTCAGTTTACTCATCTGTGAAAGGAGGTGACATTGTAATTTCTCCCTGGTCCTGTGCTGAGGTTTAAATGACACAACTACATTAAGTTCCTGAGCCCGAGGAAACGGTGATGAGGGTGTTAGCTGTTAGCAAAGCCTACCCTCCGGGGACCACACTGGATGGGGCATTCGTGTGGCTGGGAAAGACAAGAGCAGGAGGTCATATTAGGAGAGGTTGGGTGAGGTGACCAACTTTTCTTGGTTTGTCCGGGACTAGCTTGACTTTAAAAGGCAAAATCCTGCCTGCTGAGTGCTCTCTGAGATGCCGGTGCCCTGGAGAGCTGGTTACCCTCCTGCATTAGTTCGGATGCCCACTTTTATGTGCCCTCTCTTCTCAGCTGGAGAGTGTGGCAGTGCCAGAGCTGTGGCACGCATGCGGCCACCTGTCCTCCTGGTGACGAGGACACTGACTGCCCTGGCAAGTGGAGGGGAGGGGGAGAGCCACCTAGCATGGCCCTCCGTCCCTCCTGGCCACTTGGTTGTGGGGCACAGGGACAGAACGGCTGGGAAGCCAGCTCCCTGTCCCCCAGCAGGCCCTCCAGGCCTCCTAACCCACCCACGAGAAGCGGGAGGAAACCGCAAGAACTCAACGGTGAGAGAAGTATGATCCCTTTTATCACATGGGTGATGAAACTGTGCATAAAAGAGCTTATTGTTGACTCTGATTTGAGCATGACATTTACTGGTATTCCAGGCGTGTGTTTTATACCATTGGCTGAGGCCTGTGCAACAGGGTTCCAGAAGCTTCTCCCACCACACCAGCATTACTCTCCTAAATGCACTCTGATGCTCACAGCACGTTGGAGGCTCACAGGACATTTCTAATTGAGTAACAGACATCTGGAGGGGGTCTCAGACTTGATTAGGAGTCGGACAGACCGGGGGTGGGGATCGGGCTCTGCCCCTTGGTACCAACTGGTGTGGCTTCAGACAGTCGTCGGACCCCTCAGGGCTTCAGGTCCCCAGGGGGACCACAGGCCACGGAGGTTGCTGCGAGGACGGAAAGAGGGAGTGTGTGAAGTGGGTCTGGCACACAGCTCGCACTCTGTAAATGAGTTTCCTGTCCAAACTTCCCTAGCAGTGATTGTGTAGTACAGCCAAAACCTATTTATCGACTCTCCCTGACCCCTTTCTCTGAGGTCTGGAAACTTTGTTCACTGGTGATTAGATTAGTGGCCGATAGGTCTTGTCTGCAAATCGGAATGGCTTTCATTAAGGCCAAAGGCCACGTGTCACATGCTTCTTCGCTCCCTGCAGCGCCTAGCTCATAACAGGAGCACACGCAAAAAAAATCCATTGCCATGGAAAGAAGCTTCCAGATGACATGAGCTCTGCTGATGGAATAAGGAAAAGTGAAAGACTGGCCGAGACAGCATGGACTGCTCCCCTGGGTTTCTGGCCGAGGAGCGCCGGGCCTTCTCCAGTCCTTTGCTATGAGTGCCCTTCAGGAGGGTAGCTGGTCGCTGCTTCCCCAGCCTACAGGGGACCCCTCACCAGGCCAGACCTTTCTCCTACTGCCCGAGCACATGTGTCCCTCTCGAGTCCCTAAATTGAGAAGGCAGATGAGCCCCGGGTTCTTCATCTGTAAAACAGGGGTGCCGATGTTTATTTACCTCTGGGGTTGGATGGTTCGGTGCCGTCATGCATGCAAAGCTCAATGAACAGTGGCCATTATTATCTGGAACTTCTTTATCCTCATGAAGTCTTTTGTTAAAAATTATTTTCAGTGCGCCTGGGTGGCTCAGTCTGTTAAGCATCTGATGTCGGCTCAGGTTGTGATCTCGTGGTTCGTGAGTTCGAGCCCCACGTCAGGCTGTCTGCTGTCAGCATAGAGCCCGCTTCTGATCCTCCGTCTACCCCTTCCTTGTCCCTCCCCTGCTCTCGCTCTTTCTCTCTCTCAAACATAAACATAAAAAACATTATTTTCACTAACAGGCACCTGGCTGGCTCAGTCAGTGGAGCATGTGACTCTTAATCTCAGGGTTGTAAATTCAAGGCCCGTGTTGGGTATAGAGATTACCTAAAAATAAAACCTTGAAAAAAGAGAGAGAAAAATTATTTTCACTAAAGAGTGTTGGGGGTTGAGCAGCCCTGAGGTTCCCAAGCCCACCTTTCACGTTTTCCTCGTACACACACTCTGAAGTGTGATCTCAGGTCATCTGTATACACGTGTTCCCAAAGTCATATTAAAAAGAATGATTGAGGGGCACCTGGGTGGCTCTGTTGGTTAAGCCTCCGACTTCAGCTCAGGTCACGATCTCACGGTTTGTGAGTTCGAGCCCCGTGCCGGGCTCTGTGCTGACGGCTGGGAGCCTGGAGCCTGCTTTGGATTCTGTGACTCTCTCTTTCTCTCTGCCCCTCCCCTGCTCATGCTCTGTCTATCTCTGTCTCTCAAAAAATAAATAAACGTTAAAAAAAAAAGAGTGATGTCATGATCAGTTTTAGACAAAATCATTAAAATATATAGTGTATATTTTAAATGTAATAAATAATATATGAATACATAATTATATATTATTACACATCAAGATAACAAAATTAATATGTATTTATTTTAGAGACTAGAAAATTCTGGTAAGGAAAGGAAGAAAATACAAACGCCCCATGACAACACCCTTAGGGATAGTTACTATTAATATGTTGGTTAAAAATTATATAGATGTATATTTTCCTTCAAACTTTTCTCTCTGGTGGCCTGAGGACTGAGCAGATCTGTCTTCTGAAGGTTTAGGGTACTTGCCTGAGACTCACTGCCTCTGGGCTGATAGGGAAATAGGTGAGACACGTCCAGAAGTTGTCTTGCTCTGAGGTCAAAGGTGGCATCCATGCTGTTACCTAAGGTAACTAGTTTTGCTTCTCAGCCCCTGACCCTGGAGGTGTCCCCAGCAGGAAATAAGAAACTCCCCTCCTTGGCTATTGGTGAGCCTTGAAGGTTGAGAAAACAATTTTCAGTTAAATATATTCTGCCATGTCAGCGTGCCTGGGTGGCTCAGTCGGTTAAGGGTCTGACTCTTGATTTCGTCTCAGGTAATGATCTCGAGGTTCCTGAGTTTGAACCCCACGTCAGGCTCTATACTGACAGTGTGGAGCCTTGGGATTCTCTCCCTCCCCCTCTCTCTGCCCCTTCCCTCTCTCTAAATAAATAAATAAACTTAAAAATTTAAAAATATTTTCTGCCATGTCAATGTTCCTTCTTCACTGCTCTGGTATTAATAATGAACATTTCTAGACATTGTGCTAAGCATGTTACAAATACTTTAGTCTCTGCAATATTCTCATGAGGTAGGTTTTCTTATTATCCCTGTATTACAGATAGCAAACAGAGACATAGCAGGTTTAAGCAAGGGCACACAGCTAGTAAATAGTATACTGGAATTAAATGACTTCTCTTGTGCTTGCTATGAATAAATAAGTAAGTAAATAAGCATAGCTTTGTATGTATATATAAAGTATGTGTATATAAATTTTTTTTAACGTTTATTTATTTTTGAGACAGAGACAGAGCATGAACAGGGGAGGGACAGAGAGAGAGGGAGACACAGAATCCGAAACAGGCTCCAGGCTCTGAGCTGTCAGCACAGAGCCCGACGCGGGGCTCGAACTCACGGACCGCGAGATTGTGACCTGAGCCGAAGTCGGACACTCAACCGACTGAGCCACCCAGGCGCCCCAAAGTATGTGTATATAAGAATCTCATCCGTGTCTGTCTGTCTCTCTCTATCCATCATCTATCTACCTTTCTATCTATCCTTGTTTGATCTGAGTTATTTCTGAAGAATTTTCATCTGTTCAAAGGGAGTACTTGTCATTTTTGGCCACCTGCATCCAGATGTCCTTATTTGGGTGGCTTTCCTCCAGGGCTGTGAGTCTTGGTGGAAGGGTCACGCCTCTGCCGTGGGAGCTGAAGGGGGTGGGACATGCCCTCTCCTGCTCCTGACAGTGACATGCGGCTTAGGTAAAGCAGTCTGATGCTCCAGCCCGGGACTTTGGATTCAAGTGATGCAATTCAAGGTCACTTTTGCCGCGGTGGTAATGGCAGTGGCATCTATGGTCCAGTGACAAAGGAGACAGTAGTTGTGGTGGAACCAGCAGAACATCTGCTGGACAGAGCCATTGGTTAGTAGCTTGCTAGCTGGATCCTTCCTGGGGTCTGATTTTGACCTTGGCACTAGGAGCCCAGCCAGACTCACGTCTCTGTTTTCCTGCCCGTTGGAATGAGAGTTGCAGCCTATGTGGCATCTACTTCTTCCCTTCCTCCTCTCTTAAGAACCTTCCCTCTCCTTTAGTTTTCCTCAAGGGGCTTCCCAGACCTCAGCTCCAAGGCAGGTCCAGTCAGATCAGTGCATGGCATTCCCCTGGTGGGTGCTAACTCATGATGGACTGGTCAGACCAACAGAAGGGTTTATATTCCGTGGGCAGCAGAAGGTTTTCTCTTTCTTGTTTCTTCTCTGCTGTATGTGGACAAGAAGACATGCCACTCTGATTGTCACTGTCATGATCTTGTGACCACCTTCCTAGGGTTGAAGCCAAAGCTGTGGGCAGCAGAGCAGAGGAGTGGAAGGGTCCCGGGTCCTTGATGTGATGTAGCTGCTGAGTCAACTAACCTTGGAGCAGTCCCATCTGGGACTTTCTTCATGTGAGAGAAAAGATTTCCTTTTCCTTTAAATCAGTTAAAATTGAGTTTCTTTTCTTTAATGCTTATTTATTTTTGAGAGAGAGAGAGAGGGAGAGACAAAGGGTATGATTGGGGGAGGGGCAGAGAGAGGGAGACAATACGAAGCAGGCTTTAGGCTCTCTCACTCTGATGCGGGGCTCAAACTCATGAACCGGGAGATCATGACCTGAGCCAAAGTCAGACACTTAACCAACTGAGCCACCCAGGTGCCCCCAAATGGAGTTTTCGGTTTCCCATAGCAGAAAGTATCCTAACTGATTCGCTTCTTTTCTCCTCCAGACCTGATTCTCTAAGCTCAGCATTTCTCAAATAGAATTTTAGTCCCTGAATGTTTTGGTTCCTTCTTGATTTCTAGTCTTAATAAAGATGAAGGACCTTAGGTTATACCCATTGATATTTACTGTATTAGAAGTTTATTGTTTAAACATTTTTAAGACATTTTAAGACATTTAAAACATTTGTTTTATGTTAAGTAATTTCTACCCCCAGCCTGGGGCTCGAACTCATGACCCGGAGACCAAGAATTGTACGTTCCACTGAGTGAGCCAGTCACATACCACGTTAGAAATTTAAAATGGAGAAAACTTAAAAATACTTATTAATTCATTTAAAAAATTTTAAAGTTTATTTATTTATTTTGAGAGAGACAGCGCAAGTGGGGGAGGGCCAGAGAGAGGGAGAGAGAGAGAATCCCATGCAGGCTCTGTCCTGTCAGCGCAGAGCCTGATCTGGGGCTTGAACCCACGAAGCCGTGAGATCATGACATGAGCCAAAACCAAGAGTTGGACAGTTAACTGACTGAGCCACCCAAGTGCCCCTATTAACTCATTTTAAAAACAAAATTACAAATACATTAATATGTTAACATTGATAACATTGTTATGGAAAAATAACTGTTTTCTCAAAAGTTTTCTCAAAAAATAGAAGAGTGGCATTGTTTAACTTTTTGTTTTTTAATTTTTTTAATGTTTATTTTTAAAGGAGAGAGAGAGAGACAGAGCGTGAGCAGAGGAGGGGCAGAGAGAGGGAGAGAAAGAATCCAAAGCAGGCTCCAGGCTCTGAGCTGTAAGCACAGAGCCTGATGCGGGCCTTGAACTCACAAACTGTGAGATCATGACCTGAGCCGAAGTCGGACGCTTAACCCACTGAGCCACCTAGGCGCCCCAACCTTTTTATTTTTGTAGATATTTTTAATATCAGACTTAATAGAAGATAAATGGGTCTTTATATTTGCTTTTGCTTTCAATCTGTTGCGAATCTGAAGAATATGAAGGAAATCCAGCCTTACCCAGATACGTGCTCAGACAAGGGAGGAGAATTTTAATAGTCTTCAAATAGTATAGACATTCTTCTTTGATACTGCATCTGAACTTGCAACTAGAAGTTTTTTTTTTTAATGTTTATTTATTTACTTAGAGAGAGAGAGAGAGAGAGAGAGTGCGTGTGTGCGCATGAGTGGGGGAGGGGCAGAAAGAGGGAGAGAGAACCCAAGCAGGCTGCACTTTGTCAGCACAGAGCCTGATGCTGGGCTCGATCTCACAAACCTCGAGGTCATGACCTGAGCTAACACCAAGAGTTGGGCTCTCCACGGACTGAGCCACCCAGGCTCCCCACAACTAGTCGTTCTTAAACATCAGTTACAATGTGAAATCTAAAACCATGACAATGGACTGCTGCACTTTGTTTCCTCAAAATCTGTTTGTTTACCTTGCACTTTGAATGGATCTGTTACCCACACATGATTCCCCCACCCCGACCCCTACCCCATGCATGATTTTGTAACATTGCACATTGGCCGTTTAGAAAAACTGGTTTGCTGATTTATGCAGAGCTTCTAAATGTTGACATATATCATTATATAACATCTAAATTCGAAAGCTAATCAGAAAAGTCTTGAAGGATTGGGAAGCGGTCTAGCTCACTGCAGAGAGCATCCTAATTGACAGGTTTTCTAAGAATTCAAATTTTCACTCGAAGGTTTGAATTTTATCATTGGCTACAATGCAGTCAGTTATTATCTGTGGAGTGACAGGCTCATCTTGTTCATTTTTGAGAAAATGCCTGCCAAAAACCAGGTTAAAAGCACTCTTTTGATTGGAAATGGTATTCTGTGAAAAAAGTGGCTTGTTCAGTTTGCAACTCTAAGAATGGCACATGTGCTTTTTCTTAAGACAAACATCATGCTTCAGTGTGCAGCAGAAGTGACTTATTCATACTTTCCATTTCATCACATGTAATATTAAAATGTTCTGTTCCCAAGGGTCAAGATTTAATAATTTCATGGCTATAGCTTTTTTTTTTTTCCCTATCGCGCATGGTTGTGAAGAATTCAATTACTATGGGTATAGTTTGTGTTGATACATGATAAGACACCATCAGTTGTCTTTTTTTTTAAGTTTTAATTTTAGTTACTTGATGGGCAGTGTTCTATTAGTGTTATATGTACAATGTAGTGATTCAACAATTCCATACATTACTCCACACTCATCATAATCAAAGTACTCTTAATCTTCCTCCCTTATTTTACCCACCCCCCACCCACCTCCCTCTGGTAACCATCAGTTTGTTCCCTAGAGTTTTTTCTGGTTTGTCTCTTTTTTTTCCCCTTTGTTCATTTGTTCTGTTCCTTAAATTCCACATGTGAGTGAAATCATATGGTATTTGTCTTTGACTTATCTCACTTAGCATTGTACTCTCGAGCTCCATCCACGTCCTTGAAAATGGCAAGATTTCATTCCTTTTAATAGCTGAATAACATTTCACATCATATATATATAAAACATCCCATTATAATATTATATATATCACATCTTCTTTTATATATATATCACATCATCATATATATCACATCTTCGTGTGTGTGTGTGTGTGTATACACACACACAGTCTCACATCTTCTTTATCCATTCATCAATTGATGGACATTTGGGCTGCTTCCATATCTTGGCTGTTATAGATAATGCTGCTATAAACATACGGGTCCATGTATCCCTTTAGTTAGTGTTTTTGTATTCTTTGGGTTAAAAAAAATAGTGCGATTGCTGAATCGTAGGGTAATTCTGTTTTTAACTTTTTGAGGAAACTCCACACTATTTTCCACAGTGGCTGAATTCCCACCAACAGTGCTCAAGGGTTCCTCTCTCTCCACATCCTCACCAACGCTTGTCGTTTCTTGTGTTGTTGACTTTAGCCATTCTGACCGGTGTGAAGTGATAGCTCATTGTAGTTTTGATTTGCATTTCCCTGGTAAGTGAGGATGAGCATCTTTTTGTGTGTCTGTTGGCCATCTGGATGTCTTCTTTGGGGAAGTGAGACACCATCGGTTTTTATCACCATTGTTTTTGCAATATTAGTGCAAATGTTAACTCAGTGAAAAAGTCAAATAATATTTTAGTATTATTATGGCATTAATCTTCACCCCATCAGTGAAATTCCTTGAAAGGATCTCAGAGACTTGAGGGGTCCACAGACCACACTTTTAGAACTTCTCCTCTAGTTACCAGTTGATTCTAGAAGCAACCCAACATGCTTCCAATAAACTCCCCTTTTCTGAAATCAGCCAGAGTTTTCTGTGGCCGGTCATCTGTGTTCCACGTTAAAAATGTCACTGTCTATGGATGGTTTAATCTAAATGTTTAAGGAACTCTAATTTAGGGCAATTTATAAATAAGTCCTTTGTTATGATGATTTATGCAGCAAATAGGAGGAATGAGAGATTCTAAAGTTTCACTTTACTAAAAATATCTAACATTTATACTTTTTACATCTTTGGTGGTAAGTCAATGTTAAATAATCAAAATAAGTCTACACAGGTCCAGGAATTATAGCAAAAGAAGGATAAGGTACTAATATTTTCTCCTTTCTTATGGATATTTCCAGTGACCTTACTGAGCTAAGTATTGTAGACATTAAAAATAACTTGGATTTGATGGTTAAACACCTTGACCGAGGCCACTCCGTGCTTAAACCTCTCATCCTGGCTGAGAGACTCCAGAGCTCAGGACCTCTCTGCTCCACTACACAGGAATTTCGGATAAGGACAAAAATATGAACCTGTGATGTCTAGGGTTTATGCCCTTGAACGCTGTGCTGTAAAGTCATGGGTGTCAGAGTAAGCTCTTTAAGGAACTTCTTTTTATAAATTCTGTCATGCTGATATGATAATGTTGGCTTTGTACCAAAGCAACATTTCTGACATGCCATAACGTGGCATTTTAGAGATGGAAGAGACCTGAATCATGTGATCTGTCCAAATTTATCACCACTGGGGCACGCCAAAATACTCAACATACATTTCAAATAGTATTTGCTGGGTGATAACCCGATTACTGTTCATCCCACTGAATCAAAATGTATCACATACAGTGGCAGGCATCTTCATGGATGGCCTCAATAATCCCTGCTTCCTGACTTTCACACCCCTGTGTAATCTCTTCCTCCTGAGTGTGGACAAGATTGGTAACTTGCCTGTAACCAACAGAATACAGCAAAGGTGCTGGGATGTTGCTTCTATGATAAGGTTTCATAAGATAGTGACTTCTGCCTTGGTAGTAGACTCCTATTGGCTTCCAAGCTTGTACATTTTGATGAAGCAAGCTGCCATATTGGAAGGGCCCACATGGTAAGGAACTGAGGGCAGCCTCAGGCCATCATCAGTAGGGAACTGAGGCTGTCAGTCCAACAGTCTGTGAAGAGTTTCTTCTGGCCAACAAACACTGATGGAGCTTGGAAGAAGGTCCTTCTCCACTTGAGCCTTCAGATAAGACCCCAGCACCTGCTAACCTGCATATACCCCTGAGAGATCCTAAAACAGAGGTCTCTGTTAAGCTATGCTCAGATTCCTAGCCTACACAGACTGTGAGATAATACATGTGTGCTGTTTTAAGCCTCAAAGTTTTGAGGTAATTTGTTAGGCAGCAACAGCTAACTGATACACTGTATTATCTTTATCTGTCTCTTTCCCTAGAAGGACCAGGAGAGAGCTGTTTAAGGTCAGGGAATCCTTGTCGTGTGTCCTTACCTGTTCAACTGCCATTAGAGAGTTTACTGCCACATTTGGTCCTCAAAGTGAAAGGTGGCAGGTCCTCAGTGTAGTTTCTAATGCTCCAGGAAAGCCCTCAGTTCCCACCTTTGGGCCTCACACTGGACCCTCCACAATGATCTTTCTCCACTTCCGCATCATGTAGCTTCCAAACCAGAGGCAGCCAATTACTTTTGGAGCCTAAAACTTTGGTCTCGGAGGAAGCCTGTTAATGTCCCCAACTACTGTTCCACAGCAAAGTTTTCAAGGCAGGAACGCACTTCCCAATCCAGTTCATAAGCAGAGATGCAAAATGTCTGAAAACTGAGAACATAAGAAAGGAGACACAGAGGTAAATTGGGGAGATACTAAAATATACTGCAACGCATAGGGCATGGGGCAAACCCTTCACCCTGGAGGTCTGTTTCCTCATCTGTAAAATGGGGGTTTACCTCGACGTCCCATAGGCTTTGGTTCTTAGTCTGACAGAATCTGGGTTACTGTGAGCTGGCTCTCTGGGTCCTAAATCAACGATTAAATGAGGATAAAGAATTACCTGCCTCCTAAAGGGGCTTTAGGATTAAATGAAATAAATAAAACGTAAACTCCGAAGCACAGGGCCGGCGCAATAGTGAGCCTGACCGTGATTGCTTCCACGCAGGGGTCCCGGGCTCCCCGGGGTGGGGTTGGCGCGGGGGGGGGGGGGAGGGATGAAGCCGCCGGTGAGCGGGGCACAGCCCGCACCGGGGCCCGGGTGGCCTGCTCCGCCCACGTGGGGCCGCGGCCCGTCGAATGACTCCGTGCAACGTGTTGGTGGCAGCGGCGGCGGCTGCGGCTCGGGCTCTTCCGGGCGCCGCAGCTTCCTGCCGAGCACCGCGCAGCCGCCTCCGCCGCGGAAGCCCCGGGTGCAGGCCTCGGCGCCGGTGCGGGACCGGGGCTCCGCCGCGCGCGCGCCCCGCGGGGCCCGGCGCCGCCCGACCGCACGATGCGCGCCGCGCCGCCGCCCGCGCCGCTCCTGCCGCTGCTGCTGCTGCTGCTCGCGCTCCTGGCCGCGCCCGCCGCCCGCGCCCGCAGAGCCGAGTCCGCCCCGGCGCCGCAGCCCCAAGCCGAGCGCCAGCCGCGGCCGTCGCCCGGCCCGGGGCCCGGCAACGCCACCCGGACGGGGTCTGGGGCCGCGGCGGCGGCGGCGGGCGGCGGCGGCGGCAGCTCCAACAGCAGCGGCGACGCCCTGGTGACCCGCATCTCCAGCCTGCTCCGCGACCTGCCCACCCTGAAGGCGGCCGTGATAGTGGCGTGCGCCTTCACCGCGCTGCTCATCGCCTGCCTGCTGCTGCGCGTCTTCAGGTGGGTCCGCACGCTCTCTGTCGTTCCCCCGCGGGCCAACCTGCCCCGCCAACCTGCTGTCACCGCGCGCCCGCCACCCCCGCGCGCACGGCTGCTCCGGGCGCGCGGCTCCGCTCGGGGCCTCGGTGCGCTCCAGCCAGCCCAGCCGAGCGTCTCCGGCCCTACCAGGCGGGCGTGCGCTCTGCCGACCGCCCCGCACCCCCCAAACGTTTTATAAATTTTCTCCCCCCTTTAACGATAGCTGTCGTGAATACTGGATTCCTTTGAACTCTCTGCTAGCGCTTAAGCTAACAGTAGCGCTCCAATTCTGGTAATTAATTCAGTATTTATTTTTACACGGAATTTATTTTTACACCCATTTCACAGATGGGGGAAAAAACCTCCAGAAAAGCGGGGTAGTTTATCCAAGTAAACTCAGTGGTGGAGGTAGAATTTGAGCCCAAGTCCGTCTGCCTTCAACTTTACCCATCTTGCTGTTCTTTCCTTTTTTTGCTTCGAACGTTCCCCAGTGCCCCACCTGCCCTTTTCCTTTTCCTTCCTTGTGCTACCAAAAACAACAACAACAGCAACAACAAAAGCATCGAGGATGGAATGCGCCCGGGGCGTGTGTTGGAGGTGACTTTGCACCAGGAATTGGAGCTGGGCACCAGGGTGGGTGCTTGGCGACCCTTGGTGGTCTGAGGGACTGTTGGGGGATACAAATGGCTCTCCTGTGCTCCTGTCTGACGGGGCTGCCCCAGTGAAGACTTACTAGGGCGTGAGGGTCTGGGGGAGGCTTTTGTAGGTTGCTCAAGTTCAGGGGGAAAGTGTATGGGAAATAAGGAAGGAGGACCCTGGGTCCTTGGAGCAGAGATGGAGAAGACCACAGCGAATGCAAGGGGGACATTTTCTCTGAATGCCTGGGAAATCCTGTTTTTGCAGGAAATGATGCAAATGTGTCCTGTTGCTCAGACGGGCCACCTGGAAATCTGGGTGTGTGTGTGTGTGAGTTATTCCGTGCCCACCCCACTCCCCTTGAAGTGTACACAGTATGCTTTGCTGTTTGATCAGCTGTTGGAGGGTTGGGGCCAGGGGCCCTCCTCTGGGGGCTCCTTGGGGCTCTCCTCGGGGGAGCATTTTCAGCACAGGAATGGAAACCAGACCTGGAAAGGCAGGGTCGGGCTGTCTGTTGAGGTTTGCTGTTGGTGCTGTGCAACTCTGTGTCCAAGTGTTTCCTTGCTGGTCTGTAGGATTAAATGCCAGTGGTCCTGAGAAAATGGAGAAAGGGGAATAGTGTTCCCACATCCACCCCCCCCTCTGTCCCCTGCCCTGGTCCCGGCCATGTTGTTCCTCACTGTGCTGGTCCCCTTGATGTACTTTGGTCATTGAATTGCCCCTCTTCACCCCATCCTTTCCACTGCCTTCGCTCCTCTGCTCGCAAACTTCGGTGGCTCCCTGTACTGCTACCTGGGTGTGGCCTTCAGGGCTCTTACAGACTGGCCCCAGCCCATCCTGTGGCCATCAGCCAGCCCTTCTGAGCTTCTCTCCATCCCTTGCTCATTTCCTTATGCTCCATGGTTGGCCTGTGCCTTCCCACTGCTGGGCCAGCTCCTGTGGCACACCTTCCAGGTCTGCATCAAGCTCCCATGCCCCTTCCTCTGAGTAGTTTTCTGGACATTCGAGTGAGGTCCACTTCCTTTTCTGGCTTCCCCCAGCGCTAGCCTTGCGCATCCTCCGTACAAGCCTTCTTGCGCAGGGCTGGGTGGCTGGGTTTGCTGTCAAGCTCCCATTCTGAGCAGACAGGCCTGGGAGACAGGGATGTCCAGTCCCCCCTCGTATCTCAGTGCCGGATGCTGGCCTGGCATCCAGCGGATGCACCAGAGTCCTTCACGGACTCCCTGATGGTTCAGCTGGAGTGAGCTGTTGATGCCTAGACTGGCTCTGAGCACAGAGGTTTGAAACATTTTGCTCAAAATAGGCCTCTGAGCCTACAAGGCAGTGTGCTTTTTAAGAAGGCATTTGAACTATTTTGCTAGTCTGCTCCTTATTACCAAGGGGTGGGGGAGAAAGGCAGTCAGCATGTGGCCAGATGTGAGCTGCCTGTTGCTCAGGCCTCGTCTGCTTGTTTGCTTCGTGTAGGAGGAAGGTTCTGATTTTATAGAAGCTGGTCATATATGACTTGCCTCTTCGTCCATGGAAGGTGTCTTTCTTGGGGTGAGTTTGCAGGTGGACCACTGGCATCCCGGTTTCTGATGCCGACAGGAGCTTAAAGCATTTTACAGCTGGGAAGGGCCTTAGTGGTACACAGTCCCCATGTGGTCCTTTGCAGAGGAGAAAGTCACATTCCAGGGAGTAGAGTGAGTTGCCCACTAGATTCTAGAATGTGCTATAAATCTGTGGCTGAGGCAGCGCCAGCGCCCCATCTTGCTCGTGGTCTATACCGTGAGCTTTCCTCCTCTCCACAGCCCTTGGCAGGCTCGGTTCGTCGGGCCTCCCCGACCACCTGCTGTCCCGGCCGGGTGTCATGCTTTATGTGTTCCCTCTCTCAGATCCTTAGCGTGTAGTCACTGAGTCCTGGCCATTCCACCCTTCGAGTGACCCTGAGGCTATCTCGCCTGGGCCCACATCCCTTCTTCCCCCATGGAGGCTTCTCCACCTGCCAGTACTTCTCCTTCTCCTTCTCCTTCTCCTTCTCCTTCTCCTTCTCCTTCTCCTTCTCCTTCTCCTTCTCCTTCTCCTTCTCCTTCTCCTTCTTCTTTTTTTAATGTTTATTTTTGAGAGAGAGAATGAGAGAGAGAGACAGAGCAAGCGGGGTAAGGGCAGAGAGAGGGGGACAAAGGAGTTCTGTGCTGACAGCAGACAGCTCGATGTGGGGATTGAACTCACCAACTGTGAGGTTATGACCTGAGCTTCATGACCTGAAGTCTAACGCTTAACCGACTGAGCCACCCAGACTCCCCTTCCTGCCAGCACTTCTGCTGGGCTTGCCTCCCTACCTTGTCTCTAAGTCACAGCAGTAGCCTTCACACTGGTGCCCCTGCTGCCAGCCTTGTCCCCGCCCCGTCCATCCTCCCTCTCTGGTCTTGTCCTTCCTCTGCCCACCTGCTCCCCCCACCCCCAAACAAGCTCCTTAGGCTGCAGACTATGTTGGCTCTTCATGAACAGGGCTCTGCCTCTCTCTCGAGTCCCTGTGTCAGCTCTGCCCACCGCTCCAGCCCCGCGGGGCTCCCAGAGGTTCTCCAGAGGTGCCACGTGGCCTGGGACCTGCCTGCCTTGCTCCGCTCTGACCCTCTGCCTGGAGCCCCCTCTGCCACCGAGACTACACGGCCAGCTCATGGCTCTTTGCCCTCCTCTGTTGCCTCCTCTGAGAAACCTCCTCCAGTAGGGCCCTCCAGGGCTCCCTGAGCACCTCTGGAGTTTGGAAATTCCTACGTGGAGTCGAGACAGTCACTGAACGTGTCCCTCTGCTTTCCAGCCTGGGGACTCCCAAGAGCAAGGCTGGCCCTTGATCGTCTGTGCCTCTCTGGCACCAGGTAGCCTCCAAGCACAAAGCTGGCATCTAATGAAGATGTTGTTAGCAAATGAATGTTGAACTCCTCTAAGTATTTTATATTACTGCTGTTTCTCAAAATGTCCTCTGTGCCCAGATGCCTGGCTCATGCCAGAAGCCTGCGAGGTAGGAATATATTTGGATGGAGACTCTCCATTTCCTTAACAACGCAGACAAGGGAGGAAGAGTATAGTCAGGGTATTGCTTACCAAGCAGCAATGCTAGCCCCTTTGTGTGTTTTCCCTGAAGGAGCCACCTGGCCAGACAGCAGGAAAAATGTGGAGTCAAGGAAACTGTTAAAATGGAAAGCACAGAGGGGCACCTGGGTGGCTCAGTCTATTAAGCATCTGACTTCAGCTCAGGTCATGATCTCGTGGTTCGTGAGTTCTAGCCCTGCCTCGGGCTCTGTGCTGACAGCTCAGAGCCCGGAGCCTGCTTTGGATTCTGTGTCTCCCTCTCTCTCTGCCCCTCCTCTGCTTACTTATGCTGTCTCTCAAAAATGAATAAACATTAAAAAAATTTAAAAAAAGAAAAGGAAAGCACAGAATGTATATTGTAGTGAAATATATAGATACCTTTAATGAAGCAATTCCATTCCCAGGGTACACGCGTTTTTCACTGTGATCCATTTTTCTTCCAATTTTATTAATTAGAAGAAGCAGCAAAGGTCCATGGGCAGGAAGGTTCAGAGCAGTTCTGTTTGGTAGTAAAAGGATTTAAATAACCTCAGTATTTAACAACTGGGTCTTGGTTAAATAACTTATGGAACATGTGGAATACGGTACAGCTGTTAAAAATGATGGCATTGATCTAACAGCTATTATCAAGTGGGACGGGTTACAAAATAGTATGGATAGTACGATGGCATTTAAATCATAAATTATATACATACAATGAGTATGCAAAGAAATCTGTGTGTGTGCACATTTCTGGATGTGGGTGATTATTATTTTTCAGGTTATGTTTTTATATAACCTGAAAAATAAAAATTTTTACATGCTCTGAGTTTCCTTACAACAGACATATGTTCTTTTCAGCTGTCCCTTGTCTGTGCACTCAGCTCGTTGCTGTGGCTTGGGACATGTCTTCTCGGGGACCTGTGTGGGGGCACCTGGGGTGTACATGTGGGGTTTCTGGGCCCCAGGGTGACTCATACATGATTCTCTGGAGTATGTACCGGTTTGCCCTTCCTCCTGTAGTGCCTGAGGGTTCTGCGATCCTGTCGAGTATTAGTACCATTTGGCTTTCTCACTGTTCCAATTAGGTGGGTGTCATTGGAATCTCATTGGTTTGTTTTGCATTTTTCCATTTTCTACTGAGGTTGAACAGCTCCCTCTTCCCGGACTTATGAATCGAGCCGATCCTGCCATCTGCAGAATCATTGACACCTTGTTCATGTGTTTGAATCATTAAGCAACACTGTTTTAAGAGGAGACAAAATTGGAAGGAGAGAAAGGCAGTGTGGATGCAGGGTACCTTCACTCTGTGTGTGTGTGTGTGTGTGTGTGTGTGTGTGTCCACACGTTCTGCCCAGCTGGTAGTGGGGCTGCCTCCCCAGGTCTCTTACTTGATCTGTTTCTGAGAGCTAGAAGAGAAGCAACAAGGAGGCTGTCTAGGAAGTAGAAAACGGCAATTCCTCTAACTTTTGGATGTTTGGAAATATCTGGTGGGTTGCATGGAGCCAGGGATAACACAACTTAAGCCAGTATTGTGCCCCACATGCTCTCTCAGGTCTGACATTTACCCTTTGCAATCTGGGAGGAATCCGGCTCTCCTCTCCGGTGTCTTATGACCGGGGTGGAGACGAGGCAGAGAAACTACCACCTCAGCCACGACTTTCCTCTCCTCATGGGGATCCTTTCCCCATCTTGGCGAGTCTCCGAGCTCCACTGCCCAGGCCACATTTCTCCCAGATCTCTGCTGGCTGCATTCCCAGCCATTTCTTATTTCAAAAGCTTTGCAAAATCCTCTTATGTTGGAAGGAGGGTTTTGGTGCTTCCTGGAGGACGGGGGAGGAAGATGAATCCTCGGTGGTCTGACACTGCCTGGCTGTCACATTTGCCACAGTGGCAGAGGTGCATGCCGCCACGTCCTGAAGACGTTGGGACCCCAGAAGCTCCGTGAATTTACTAACCCAGGTAGGGGTGCCTGGGTGGCTTAGTCGGTTGAGGGTCCAACTTCAGCTCACGTCATGATCTCACAGTTCGTGGGTTCAAGCCTCGCATCAGGCTCTGTGCTGGCAGCTGGGAGCCTGGAGCCTGCTTCGGATTCTGTGTCCCGCCCCCCCCCCGCCCCTCCCCCCCCCCCTGCCGCAATCACACACTCTCTCTCAAAAATAAATAAACATTAAAAAATTAAAAAAAAAATCTAACCCAGGTCTTTGAAAAGGAATGAAGACTTTTCTGCTTACCCCAGATTCCCCAAATTTCCCATCGTCTGTGTATTTACATTTATAATAAGAACAAATGTTATTTAAGAGAAAACATAACAGCTTCATACTTTTGGGATTTGGGGAAACTTAACCGTTCTGACATGTTTTTAGTTATTGCTCGTTAGCGTAGGAATATTCTTTTAATAAACTGGGGCTGTAGGCAGAGCATGGTTAGAAAGTTAAGCCCCTTTTTATGACTTTGAGAGAGATCATGCAGTTTGTTTTGCATCAGGTAATTTTTGATTGTTTGACCAAAGTTTTTGAATTGGGGGGAAAAGCTATAGAAGTGAAACATATTTATCCTAACTTAATCTTAATTTTTTACTGGATTTTCTGTTTCCTTTTCAGTTTCATTGTGATAAAATCGACATACAGCACTGTAAGCTGAGGGTATACAGCCGAATGGTTTGGATTACGTATATCGTGAAATGATTAGCACAATAAGTTTACTTACTATCTATCACCTCACACAGATACCAAACCAAAAAAAAAAGAAAAAAAAGGTTTTTGTTTTCTTCTTTATGACGAGAACTTTTGGGATCTGCTTGCTTAGCCATTCTCAGATGCACTGTACCACAGTGTAAGCCACGGTCATCATCAGGTTAACATTATACCTTCCAGAACTTGTCTTCTAACTGGAAGTTTGCATCCTTGGGCCATTTTCATCCAATCCCCCGCTCCCCCCTTCTCCCGTTTAATTTTATATACCACAGTGAAGAAAGAGTGTTAAATAATACAGCAAAAATTCAGATTAAATTTTTTTAAATGTTTATTTTTGAGAGAGAGACACACACACACACACACACACACACACAGATAGTGTGAGCGGGGGAGGAGCAGAGAGAGAGGGAGACACAGAATCTGAAGCAGGCTCCAGGCTCTGAGCTGTCAGCACAGAGCCTGATGCAGGGCTTGAACCCATGAACCGTGAGATCATGAGCTGAGCTGAAGTCTGGCACTTAACCATCTGAGCCACCCAGGTGCCCCTGGAGATATTTTTGATTGTCATGACTTGGGGAGAGGGATGCTAGTGTCCTGTGGTATTTCGAGTCCAAGGATGTCCCAGAATCCTCCTATAGCACAGGACAGCCCCTTAACAAAGGATAGCCTGAGACTTCGGTAGTGCTGAGGTTCCCTGACAGTCTGGGCTGGGAGGCTGTTGGTCACCTCACGTGAGCGGTTTACTGGGCCTTTCTGGGCATTCACTGGAGTACACGCCTCCAAGGCCTGTGGGGATATTTAGAATGACATCAAGTCGACCAAGTCCCTGGCTCCCCTTTCAATAGCAAAGTATCCTCTTGTATTTAAAAATCCGATTCTGAAAACAGATGTAATTTATATCCAAACTTTTGGTCCTGCTTCTGCCTGTCAATGAGGACACAGCCATATGGCCAAAGTCATCAGGCAGGTGCATCTGCCTCTGAGAGCCTCTTTCGGATGTAATTGGTGACTCTAACGTGCGTGAGCCTCCCTGGACACACAAGACCCTGAGTGGAGGAAGTGTCTCATGGCTGCTTATCCAATGTGTCTGTGAGGACTGGGCACCTGCCAATGATTTCTTCTCTCGAATCCGAAAGGGAGAAAAATCCCTCTTTAATTTAACCCTGAGCCCTTTGCCTTGTATAACTTTACCTATAAACTTTCATGCGCACGTATGCATTGGTTGGGGGGGTGGGCTTTGCAAACTCAGGTCCCTCCTGACACCTGAGGCACGTCCAGGGGTGGGGTCTCCAGTGTTAATGTCTGTGTAGCACCCTCCTCGCTTTAAGCAGAGGACGCTTGAGGGGTTGAGCTGGTATTTTAGTTTTATGGCTGATGCTTTGGTGCTATTTGCAGAGGTAATTTCTGCAACCATGCATTTGGAATCATGTTGTCATGGTTTCACTTAAAAAAATCCATACTTAATCTAAGGGTGATCTGCCAGGAGCCCAGACTTTATTTTCCTCAGGGTGCAGGGGACAGGAAATCCACGTTTATTGCCAGGTGTGGCGCAGGGGAGAGGCTGTGGCAACAGAGAGCTCCCTTGACCTCCCTCCCTTCATATGGATGAGAAAACTGAGGGCCACAAGAGGGGAGGGTTTATTGAGGTCATCCAGTGAGTCTGTAGGAAGAACAGAACTTAAGTGCAAGGAGTTCTGATGCTCAGCTTGGTCCTTTCTGGGGCTCCAATCTGTGGTGGGCTGGGTTTTGGTCTGGTCCCGCTGTGTCTCAGCATATTCGGCCAAGGACCCAGGAGAAACCATGGTTGAATGGATGGAGCATTCTTCTTCCCAGTGTATTTACGAGGCCCACTGTCAGCATAGGGGGGACTGTGCTGTCCAAGGAGCTTCTAGTGCAATCCAGGAGATAGGCTGATGCCCCTGGAGGATTCTACTGGGTAGAGAAGAAAGAATGCAGTTCAACGGAGGAATGATATAACAAAAGCCACACTCACAAGCAAAAGCATACACTGCAGAAGGTTGGCCCCAGGGGCTTTGGCCCCAGACCGAACGGTCTGGGAAGGCAAGTGGGGAGGAAGAGGATTTTGCCTTGGGGGGGGGGGGTGTGAGAAAACGATCACTTGGAAATCATGATGATGACAATAATAGTAGCAACTAATATCCATGAAGCCCTCACTGTGTGCCAGGCTCTGTGCTAAACGTTTTCTGTGTTTCCTCATTTCTCCGATCGGTGTGCGGCCGGAGCGCCCAGTTTCCAGATGAGTAAATCAAGGCACAGAGTGATGTAGTCTTGCTCACGGCCATGCCGCTGGTGAAGGGCTGGGATCTGACTTCCGAGCCAGGGTTCTCTGCCCTTCCCTTCTCGAAGCCGGATTTTGGAAGACACCAATTCTAGCTGGAGGATTTGGGGAATTGTAGTGGGTGGGAGAATCGTATGGAGTGAAATAAAGTGCTGCTTTAATGCTGACCCATGCTAGGTGCTTAGTAAGTATTTGCTGAGTGACTGAGTGAATAGCGATGTGGCTACAGTGGGGACTCAGGATGGTTGTGGAGACCTGTGGAAGGGGCTGGAAGGACCAGTAGGGAGGGCTGGAGGTCTGAGCCTATGAAGAGGAAGAGGGGGAGGAGAGTGTCAGGAGGCCCTGAAGGACCTGGAGAAAGGGGTCACGGCGGGGTCAGGCAGGGGAGAAGGGGAGAAAGCAGATGATGCAGGGGCACCTGGGTGGCTCAGTCGGTTAAGCATTTGACTCTTGATTTCCGGCTCAGGTCATGGTCTCACGGTTTGTGGGTTTGAACCCTGTGTCGGGCTTTGCACTGTGTCAGTGTGGAGCCTGCTTGGAACTCTCTTTCCCTCTCTCTCTGCCCCTACCCTACTTGCACACACACACACACACACACACTCTTTCTCTCAAATAAATAAACTTGAAAAAAAAAAAAGAAGAAAGTGCTGTATAGGTGACACTTGCTCACAGAAATTCCATCCCACACACCTGGACATCTGGGCTGAGCTTCTGTGAGAAGTGACTGCCCCTGAAGTGAGGTGCGGGTGGCAAGGAGTGACGTTCCCACGCCTCCCCTACCACGTGGCAGGGACAAGCGGGTGCTGAAAGGGTCACTCATGACATGTGTCCCAAAGCACAGTGACTTCAGAGTTTCCAGGCTGTAGTTGGGTCCGCTGGGTCCATCAAAAGAGTCCCTCTCCGTCATCTCGCCACTGCCCTTGAAACCCATGGAGCCGCCCCTGGAGGCTGCCTGCGTCGCGTTTATGCCTCGCCTCCCTCACCTGGTACCTCGTATAAAAACAAGGCGGACCTAGGGGCACCTGGGTGGCTCAGTCGGCTAAGCAACTGACTTCGGCTCAGGTCATGATCTCACGGCTCATGGGTTCGAGCCCCGCATTGGGCTCTGTGCTGACAGCTCAGAGCCTGGAGCCTGCTTCGGATTCTGTGTCTCCCGCTCTCTCTGTTCCTCCCCTGCTCGTTCTCTGTCTCTTTCTGTCTCTCAAAAATAAATAAACGTTAAAAAAAAATTAAAAAAAACAAGGCGGACCCAACCCTTTGCAAACACACCTGGCAGCTGGAGGAACAGGTCTTGCTTGGTGCGTCGGCTGTTGCCATACCACACGTGACTCCCCCAACTGGTTAAAGCCTGGGGTGTGCTTATTTTTTGTCTTGGAAGAATGAAAGTTGGAGACAGTCCCCAGGGAGCGACAGACAAACAAGTGTGGAGAGCAGACGGAGGCCAGAAGCTGTGGTGTTACGAAGAAAAGCCCTAAGGCTTGTGATCAAGCTCTTTGGGGTCCTGTGGCCCGTTTTGTATGATCCGTGTTTATATGAACTGTACGCACCCCCAGGGCACAACGCGCATTGTGTGCCGGATGTAGGCATTGGGCTCCGTCAGAAATGACACCACTTCCGTGAACCCCAGGGGATGGTGCCCAAGAGGGAGGGAGGGAGGCAGCTAGGTTGTGTGAATAACAACTGAACTGCTGGGGAGCAGCTATGAGGAAGGCCTTGGTTGAACATGCGAGTCATTCCATCTTTCTGGGCTCATGATTTTTTCGTTGAGTTGTTGAGTATCACTCCTGCTTGGCATCCATGACCATGGCCAGGAACTAGAGGTTGCAAACTGATGGTCCGCAGATACGTTTTTTGTTTTGTTTTGTTTCGTTTTGATCTGCGCGGTGTTTTTGACAACTGAGATGGTTGAGGACACTTACAAATTGGAAGTCTTCATGTGAGAATCGAGGTCTGCTTTTCTCGACAGACGAGAATCCCTGGAAACATAGAGCCTCTGTTCCAGGTGGCAGTCGCGGGTAGGCGCTGGGTCGCAGCCATCGCTCTCGGCCGGGGCTGTGAACACCTTGCGTCTCTGAGTCAGAGAGCGTCGGTCGCCGTTTGTCATCCCGTTCGTTCCGATGTTCGTGTCGCACCAGGCCTGCTTCACTGGTTTCCTGTGCCTGCGGGGCTCTGTGGCATTTGCGTTTTTGACGCGGTGCTTTGAGTCACTGCACTTGACCGGGAGCCGGGGGCCGGAGCCGAGGAGCCCTGGCATGGTGGGGAGGGTGCAGCCCAAGGACAGAGAAAGGCGTGGAGGTGCTTGCTTCTGGGTGCATCTGGAAGGCTCTCGAACACCAGTGTTCAGGAGGGCCTGACTGGAGCCATGGTAGAGCTGGGCCGCTGGAGACCTTGAAGCTCACACTGTGCCGGAGGAGAAGCTTTGTCTCATGGACCTGACCATCAGTCCCCAGGTGCCCACCCAGAGCTTAGCACGATGAGGTTCCTGTTGGAGCTTAGCGTGTTTACCTCCTTCAGTGGCTTGTTTCAACTGCTTAAAAGGAAGGTTTTGGGTGGGGTGCAGGGGCCGGGCCCGAGGAAGGAGGGTTGTACTTAGGAATTGTATCCTGGCCACCGGCCTTGGTGAGCAGTGGCGCTGGCCTTGCCTCCTGAGCTGGGGACTAATCCTAGACCTATTCTCTAGGGACAGCACTGTTGTTCCTTCCTGCAGGGAAGCTTGAAGGTGGGTTTTGGAATTGGGTTCTTTCTTCAGATTTACTTAGTTTTCTTTTTTTTTAAATTTTTTAAAAATGTTTTTATTTATTTTTGAGAGAGAGAGAGCACATGTACGTGCGCGAGCGGGGGAGGGGCAGAGACAGAGGGAGACACAGAATCCGAAGCAGGTTCCAGGCTCTGAGCTGTCAGCACAGACCCGGACGTGGGGCTTGAACTCGTGAACTGCAAGATCAAGACCTGAGCCAAAGTTGGAGGCTTAATCACCTGAGCCACCCAGGCACCCTTAGTTTTCTTTTTTTTTAATTAAAAAAAAAAAAATATATATATATATATATATTTATTTATTTGAGAGAGAAAGAAGGGGAGAGGGGCAGAGAGAATCTTCCTGATGCAGAACTTGATCCCATGACCCTGGAATCATGACCTGAACCGAAATCAAGAGTCAGACGCTCAACTGACTGAGCCACCTAGGCACCCCGAGTTTACTTAATTTTCTAGGGAAGCCTCAGTAGTTATGTCTTACGCTCTGAGGTTGGAGGTGCAGGGTCAAGGTCAGAGGGAAAAATGGGAAACGCCCCTGACCCCAGAGCAGAAGCCCCACCAGGCATTAAGGCTGTGTGGCATCTCAGCCAGCTCCCAGCAGCTTCTTGGTTCTGTGTCCCCCACCCCATTTCGTTCTTATTTTCTTTATTAATTTTTTTTGTTTTTAAATATTTTATTTTTATTGAGGGAGAGAGGGTGCAGGTGGGCGAGGGTGGAGAGAGAGAGAGAGAATCCTACGATGGCCGGGGAGGGGGAGTAGAGAGAGAGGGAGGGAGGGAGGGAGAGAGGGAGAGAGAAGTGGAGTTCACCCAAAGTGGGCTTGAGCTCACCTGAGGCAGGGCTCGTGCTCACTCCACGTGGGACTTGAAACCATGAACCGTGAGATCATGACCTGAGCCAAAGTCGGATGCTCAACAGCTGAGCCACCCAGGGGCCCCTGTTAATTTTTCTCAATGTCAGAGGTGACATGCTCTTTGTGACAAGTAGTGTGGTTTCTGCAGCAAGCTGGTCCTCGAGCTACAGACCTACTTTAATGGGCTTAAAAATGAAATCAGCCAGGGTGGAGGAAAGGTTCGGTTGCTGGGTTTGGCTCCTAAAGTCCCCAGATGAGGGGAGGCGACATGAGGCCTCTGGGCGGAGCAGAGGGGCCCCTGGGCCAGCTCCAAGGGGAGAGCAGGCCTGATGCATTTAAAGTATTTTTTTAATTACTGACTTTGAATTTTACTTCCTCGTTTGTTTCTTTTAAAAATAGATCGTATGTTCACATGGTTCAAAATTCCTGAGGAGCCAAAGAATATATTGTGAATGTCCTTCTTACCTCTTGTCCCCTCAGCCACCACACTTTCTTCTCTGCTTGCCATCAATTTCCTGTGTCTCTTTCCCGAGAGGTTTTAAAAGTAGAGAAATGAGTGTAACGTATGTACAGACACATATAAATAAATACATATCTTTCCCTATTTTTTTTTTTCAACTTTTTTTTTTTTTTATTTTTTATTTTTATTTTTGGGACAGAGAGAGACAGAGCATGAACGGGGGAGGGGCAAAGAGAGAGGGAGACACAGAATCGGAAACAGGCTCCAGGCTCCGAGCCATCAGCCCAGAGCCTGACGCGGGGCTCGAACTCACGGACCGCGCGAGATCATGACCTGGCTGAAGTCGGACGCTTAACCGACTGCGCCACCCAGGCGCCCCTCTTTCCCTATTTTTTAAAAATGTTTATTTATTTTTTGAGAGAGAGAGGGTGTGTGTGTGCGGTGGGGGAGGGACAGAGAGAGAGAGGGAGAGAGAGAATCCCAAGCGGGCTCCGTGCTGTCAGCTCAGAGCCTGATGTGGGGCTCAAACCCACAATCTGTGAGATCAAGACCTGAGCTGAAATCAGCAGTCAGATGCTTAACTGACTGACCCACCCAGGCACCCCGGATTTATGTTAAAAAAAACTTTTTTTAATGTTTGTTTATTTTTGAGAGAGACAGAGAGTGTGCGAACCAGGGAGGGGCAGAGAGAGAGGGAGACACAGAATCTGAAGCAGGCTCCAGGCCCCAAGCTGTCAGCACAGAGCCAGACGTGGGGCTTGAACACATGAACCGCAAGATTATAACCTGAGCTGAAGTCAGACTCTTAACCTACTGAGCCACCCAGGCGCCCCTGTCTTTCCCTGTTGTTAGTAACAGCTTTATAAGATAATTCTCATATCCCACAATTCACCCATTTAAAGTGTCCAATTCGTGGTTTTTAGTGCATGCACAGACTTGCGCACCGTTACCTCAATCAATTTAGAAGATTTTCATCACCCCAGAAAGAAACTCTGAGCCCATTAGCAGAACCCCCATCTCCCTCCCAACCCCCAGGCTTAGGTAAACCCTATTTAGGATCAGTTTCCCTTCAAACTCCTCTTTTCCAGAATTTTCCTAGCTATTCTTGTTATCCATTTTTTCCCCCCTTCTCTGAGCTTTGGGACTAACTCGTCTAGATCCCCCAACAAAAATCTGTCCGTATTTTATTGGATTTCGTTAAACTTGTAGATTAATATGAGAGGCGTGACATTGGCGTGGACGCTTTGTAGTCGGAAGCACGGCGCGCCCTCCCTTTGCTGGCACGGTCCTCCGTCGGTTGTTTTTCGGTGGTGGAGGAGGCAGGGGGCGACCACAAGAATTTGCAATTGGATTCTTGCTGTCTGACAGTGTGGGGATCCCCGGTGACCCCGGTGCGTCTCCTGCTCTCTGTTGGAGTGTGAAGAGCTTGGGTTCTGGAATGTGGTAGACGTAGCCTTGAGCCCCACTCGCGGGGCAGGTCGCTCAGTGCCTCCTGGCTTTTGTTTCCTTGACTCCACGATGGCCGGAGGCTCCACTAGGAGTACGCGGGTGATGCCTGGCGCTGAGTGTTGCCCCGTTGTGGTGGCTGCTGTTACTGTCACCCCAGCGGAACAGTGATGCAAGAGGGCCACTCGTGGTTCGGAGTCACATGCAGATGGTGCCCCACAGCGGGGACAGTGTCTGCGAGTGGAGATCACAGAAATCTGAGGCAGCAGGAAACCTGACCTCTGTGGGGAGTCCTGGGAAGGCCTCGTGGGGGAAACGGGCGTGCTGTGGCCCATGGAGTGGGTGAGGCGGGAGGCACCATGAGGCTCCATCACCAGAACCCCAACTGAACCTGGCCAGCGGTACCAATGGACATGAGATTAAGATTCAGGGGCGCCTGTGTGGCTCAGTCAGTTAAGCATCTGACTTCGGCTCAGGTCATGATCTCTCCGTTCATGAGTTCGAGCCCCGCGTCAGGCTCTGTGCTGACAGCCCAGAGCCTGGAGCCTGCTGCGGATTCTGTGTCTCCCTCTCTCTCTGCCCCTCTCCTGCTTGCACTCTGTTTCACTCTGTCTCCCAAAAATAAATAAACATTAAAGTTTAAATTTTTTTTTTAAAGATTCAGCGGAGTGAGTACATAACAGAGGAATTGGGGAGCCGAGGTCCAAACCCCATCTCTGGATGTGCAGTCTATGGGTCTGACTGCTGCACCCCCAGCTGGATTTCTCATAACAAACTAACCCTTAAGGGTTGGTTTAGTTTTGTTCCTCCTCGCGGGGAAGGGCAGGGACGGAAGGCCCCCCTCCACGTTGGCCCGCTGAGCCCCGATGCTCTGCTCCCCGGCCTTTGTGTTTGCATAAGCGGAACAGCCCCCCCTCACTGGGAAACCCGCTTCTGGGCAGCTGCTGACAGGGCCTCTGCGTAAACAAATCCCCTGGCTTTAGGATCACATTTCAGAGTAAAAGAATCTTGAACTTCTCCTCTGCCTTGTTAAAAATGTGTGTTTTGGCTCCTGTGGAAGGATCCTTTGTCTCTTAGAACTTCTCTGGTCTTGCCTCTTTCTGTGAAACACAATGTGAACATTTACTTAAAGCCACCGCTTGCCATCTCTTCGTTGAGGCCATCTGGTTCAAAGGGACCTTGTTCCACGGGTGCCTGGGTGGCTTAGTCAGTGAAGTGTCGACCTCCTGATTTCGGCTCAGGTCATGATCTCATGGTTCCAAGCCTCGGGTTGGGCTCTGCACTGACAGCACGGAGCCTGCTTGGGATTTTCTCTGCCCCCCTCTCTCTGCCCCTCCTCCAAGCACTCTGTCTCTCTCTCTCTTTCTCTTTCAAAAAATGGATAAATAAAAAAATAAAGGGACCTTATTCACTGAAGAGAAATGGTGTCACCGGGGCCATGCTGTAGAGCACAGGCCAGCTATATCTTTTCCCTTCTTTGATTCTCGAATCTTCTTTAGCTGGAAGCTGTATGCCTGACAGTTTTGGCAGGCTCCTCCCCTGCCTGTCCGCCCCCCTCCCCCCCGCCCCCGTGTATGACTGTGGAAACAGGCCTGTGTATAGAATTGCTGGGTTATGAACTCAGATCTGACTCTGCACCTGGGCTCTAGAACCAGGTGTCTAGAACTTTCTTCCTCAGGTTGGTGACCGAGATGAGGGCTGTGCCCACAAGCTGACGCACTGTCCCTTGGAGAGACTCAGGGGACTTCAGAGTCTTT